>NC_090450.1:716736984-717054016 GCF_031143425.1 Pleurodeles waltl
CCGCGTACGCGGTCGCAAATGGAATTGCATCCCACTGCGAGTCGCAAATAGGAAGGGAACACCCCTTCCTATTTGCGAGTCGGAAATGCATTTTGCGAGTTGGAGCCGACTCGCAAAATGCATTTCTGAATAGCAAAGTGGCTTTTGCGCCTCGCAAACGGCGATTTTCGCCGTTTGCGAGGCGCAAACACTTTGCTACATCTGGCCCAAAATTCAGGTACTCTTCTCCTTCCGTTCTCCCTGCTGCTGCAGGGGTAGTCAAATCAAATCATTAACATTTATAAAGCGCGCTACTCACCCGTGCGGGTCTCAAGACGCTAGGGGGAAGGGGGGGATACTGCTGCTTGAAAAGCCAGGTCTTGAGGAGTCTCCGGAATGCGGAGTGGTCCTGGGTGGTCCTGAGGCTGGTGGGGAGGGTGTTCCAGGTCTTGGCTGCCAGGTAGGAGAAGGACCTCCCACCCGCCGTGGAGCGGCGGATGCGAGGGACGGCAGCGAGCGCGAGGCCAGAGAAACGGAGGAGACGGGTGGGGGCGTAGAAGCTGAGGCGATGGTTGAGGTATTCAGGTTCCTTGTTGTGGAGGGCTTTGTGTGCGTGGGTGAGAAGTCGGAAGGTGATCCTTTTGCTGACAGGGAGCCAATGCAGGTGTCTCAGGTGTGCGGAGGTGTGGCTGTTGCGGGGTACGTCGAGGATGAGGCGAGCCGAGGTGTTTTGAATACGTTGCAGGCGATTTTGGAGTTTAGCGGTGGTCCCAGCATAGAGGGTGTTGCCGTAGTCCAGGCGGCTCGTGACGAGGGCGTGGGTCACGGTTTTTCTGGTGTCGGCGGGGATCCAGCGGAAGATCTTGCGGAGCATGCGGAGGGTGAGGAAGCAGGGGGAGGACACGGCGTTGACTAGTTTGGTCATGGTGAGAAGAGGGTCCAAGATGAAGCCGAGGTTGCGGGCGTGGTCTGAGGGGGTCGGTGCGGTGCCAAGGGCCGTGGGCCACCAGGAGTCGTCCCATGCGGTCGGGGTGTTGCCGAGGATGAGGACTTCCGTTTTGTCAGAGTTCAGATTTAGGCGTCTGAGTCTCATCCAATCTGCGACATCCTTCATGGCATCTTGTAGGTTGGTCTTAGCGCTGGCGGGGTCCTTGGTGAGGGAAAGTATAAGTTGGGTGTCGTCGGCGTAGGAGGTGATGATGATGTTGTGCTTGCGTACGATGTCGGCGAGAGGGCTCATGTAGACATTGAAGAGTGTCGGGCTGAGCGAGGAGCCTTGAGGTACGCCGCAGATGATCTCATAGAGACTCGCAATTTGCAACTCGCAAAATGTTATGCAGAAAGGTGTCTCAGACACCTTCTGCTACTCGCTATGGGGTCGCAAAGACCCACCTCATAAATATTAATGTGGTGGGTCGCAGTTTGCGACCCCATAGGTATTCCATGCACTCACAGGGATGGTGGCCTGCTGGAGACAGCAGACCACCATGTCTGTGACTGCTTTTTTAATAAAGCAGTTTTTTTTTTCTTTTTGCAGCCCATTTTCCTTAAAGGAAAACGAGTTGCAAAAAGAAAAACTTCCGAAACCATTTGGTTTCAGTTTTTTCAGAGTAGGCAGAGTCCTCCATTACAGCATAAGCCGGTGTATCCTCCGGCGGTGTAACTTCCTCTACACTCAAGGTAATATATACGTCTCCCCTCAAAGCGCTCTTCAAAGCCTTGAAAAATGTCATTCTTTGCGTCTTTTATTTTGTTCACAATCAAATCAGGAAGTGACTTTAATTCCCAGAACTCTCTTTACCTACCTTCTCAACCAATTGCCTCTCACGGATGGCAGCCAATCCGTGCGCGACCCTTCTCACTAACCAACCTATCCCAGCACGGCTCCAATGATGTCACACTCACACACACTGTGGCTGACAAAGTCTTGCGGCTTGTCCTCCGACTCTCGATTCACACAAACTAATGCAATATATTGCGAGCACCAACAAATACAAACTCACATTTTCCGGTTTACTACAGGAAAGGGTAACACAATCTCTTCAGAACTTTACAGAAATTTTGCTTAGCCTCGGCCGCTACTCTCTCCTTCTCAGATCCCGCACTCGCAAGCAAAGTTTGACCCGCAAATTTTACTCTCGACTTGACAATGGGTCATTCTAGTGCACTTTAGAACTTTCCAAATCTCCATCGAAGTGTTCATTCACTCACTTTGACTCAAACTTGACTCGTTGATTTCACCATCGACCTATTAAACCGTGCAAATCACAACATAAACCAAGTGTCTCATACACTTATCAATATACTCCGGAGTCCTAGACCACGCAGGGTCCGTACATCATCAACAACCATGTGGACAATTTTTTAGCACAAAGCGCCACAATCACATGAAGTTCACCGACTTCCCTACTCTCATACTGCGGAGTATGCACACTCCTACTAAAACATCATTATCTGGCCTAAAATCCTCACAAACTTCACAATTCACCTGCGGTATGCATAAGCTGTGCAAGCTCAAACCCTACTTCATTCACACTACCACTAGAACGCCGAGAACATACTCAAACTCCCTTCAGCAAGCTCCGAGATTTCGGGAAAGTCATTTGGGACTTAGGGACACATCATCTCTCCAATTTGCATCATTGAAAAAGAACAATTTTTCCAAAATCCAATTTTCTGATACACCTTGCTTACTTCCAAACCACGCTCATCAATTAATCTATTCCTACCAGACCTTTTGAACGATCAACTCTATTCGTTATCAAACCGTGATCTTCTGTACTGGGGCCCCAAAGGGCCAAACCGTCCTTGGCTACCAGAAACTGCTAGCGCGTCAGAGCCTTGATAAGTAAACTTACAAGGAGACGCGTTTAGGTCAACGAACCTTTGGGCCACGTTCGGGGACTTCCCCGTACGAGATATCTTTTTGGCATCACAAACAAATAGATCAATAAACCAATCAATAATTTTAATAACTAATAAGCAACCCAATCAATAACATTTAGTAGGAAACAATAAGTTGAACACACCATGATCTTTCAGTCATGAATAACCACACCAATGTAGCTAAGTGTTAGGATACTTATTTCCCTATTAGTTACAATCTAATGTCATTTCTGTTAATCTCATTAGCAATTCATCTCATTAGTAACTTCAGATTTGCAATTAGAACGCAATTACTCAATACATAGAGAATATTCATTCATTATTGACACGTCATTAATAAGAAGCAACTCAGCAAAGATTTGTTAATGAATAATTCAACAAAGCAAGAACTCAGTCATTTGTCTATTTGCGTCAGATATTTGTGATCACCTTATTAACCTCAAATTAGCATCGGCATGTCGGGCTTCATGCAAAACATTTTAGCATACACAAATTTGGAAAACATCTAACTATGGCCTCTATCGAAAGAGCAGTTGGTACCTAGAAAGAAAAGGCAAACCGACAATTACAATTTTGCATCAGATAGTTACCAATCCAACAGATCAACTAACAGCGTCAGTCTTCGTCCTCAGGACATCAGTCGTTTTCATCATCAGCAAAGATAGGATGGGGCAAAGTCTCAGTATGGCATAGCTAAGGAATGAGATCTTCCCTCATATGGGGGAGAAGTAAGTATCAGGTAGGGGATAGGTAGAGGATGGTTTAGAGTATCAGGACGAATAAACGACAAAGTCTCAAAAGAATGGCTCCTTTTCTCCTCGGGTCGTGCAGTTAAATCAAAACTGTCTAATCTGCCCTTAATTCCTCACTGGTTCATAATTGGTGCATCATTATCTCTGTTCAATAATTCTCCACACACTTCACCAGAATTTTCCACAAAACACAGTTCTCATGTCGCTGATTGGCCCATGTTATTGACGTCTTCATCGGTTGGAATGTCAGGTAGGAAAAGTTACACTTTACGCTCCAGTCAGTAGCTCCATTGTTTTCTCTAACTCCAGGCAGCCTTGCACCTGTTACGAATTACACTGTTGCATTCAGCAAGAATGTCTCCTTGAGCAAGTCGGGTCTCATGAGAAAGAATTTACTACGGCTACACACATAACTTCTGGAAAAGTACAACTTCGTGTCCTTCAGGAAAAAAGCACATTACATGTTAGAAAAATGCAGTTTAATATGACACCAGGCAGCTAGGACCAGACCCTCGCTAAGCTAAGACCTAATGATTAAAGAGCAAACTCCTAATACATGACTCTAAGTATGATATGCTAATACAAATTCAAAACATTAGTACATAATTCAGCATTAATAACTTTCATTAGTCTTCGTATACATTGGTAGCCACTCCCTGTGGGCACATTTCAAGCGTGTGGATTATTTTCGATGTTAACACATTTTCTATGCAGCTTCATCACACAATATATTGCAAGCTTTTCATGTTAATTTTGAAAGGCACATTCCAACAAGGGCATAGCACTCCCCCTCACTGCGCATGTATGTTTGGCTGGCCATCTCGGGCTGGCCAAACACACATGCACACAGGGCTCTCTGCAGCCCAGCAAACCATTTGCTGGGCTGCAGAGAGCCTCCACAGCCTCCCAGCCAGGGCACTTATAGCCATTCCTGATGCTGCTTTGAGAAGCATCAGGATTGGCCGCAGGGCAGGTTGGGAGCCTGTGCCTGCGTGTAGTGATGACGCGGGAGAGAGGAGAGGCGTGCGTCAGAAAGGTAATTTTTTTTAAATGTTATTTTAAAATGTGAATGTATTAACACCTGCATCCGCCCCCCGTGCGCCTCTCTGCCCCCCAAGAATCCCTGCAAGCGGTGACTGAAGTGCAGTGGTTGTATTTTATATTGTAGTTAGTGTTATGTTTTTATTTGGGCTTTTGGAGGGAGTAGCTTACTTTGGGGTTTTGGAAGGGGGTTGTCTTTATTTTGGAAGTGGTTGGGTACTTCTCCCACTGCACCCAGGTGCATTCGTTGCACCTTACAAACCACTGTACAGCATGTCTTTAGCATTTCTTAACTGGCCCGATGTAAATGTGCACCACTTTTTTTAACTATCTGGTTCGCGAGTGGAGGGGGTGCACTTTTATGTTGATGCCCTGACCTATTTTCTGTTCCAGAACTATCCTGGTAAGTGTGTTTAATTATTTTTACATTATCTTAAAAAATCAATAGTTCTTTTTAATTGAACTCCAACATTCTGAAAAGAAAACATACTTATTAGTGCATTTAATGTATAGCTTATAATGACAAAATATAAATAAATGTAGTGACAAATCCAAATCTAACTAATCGCCAATCAGTAGCCGAAATTATTGTGCATTTTACGTTCTAACGAGACTAAAAATATCAGTTCCGAAATGGCAGCCACATTCTATTTCTTATT
Organism: Pleurodeles waltl; assembly: GCF_031143425.1. Classification (NCBI taxonomy): domain Eukaryota; kingdom Metazoa; phylum Chordata; class Amphibia; order Caudata; family Salamandridae; genus Pleurodeles; species Pleurodeles waltl. The sequence continues at coordinate 716,742,302 of NC_090450.1, forward strand.
TCCACGGGACTAGTAGAGGTTCTGGCCTGCTACTATGTGTAGTAAATACCATTCAGAAACAATCACTGTCTCCTGATTTCCAGTGAATCGTTGGAATGAATGACGAGCCCCAACCACGAGACTGTAGTGATTGTTCAAGGCTCGGTGTTTGATTGGTAAAAGGCGACGCCAGTTGAGGACTCGCGCACTCTACAGAGACTCTAGTCTGGTTGGTCAAGGACAAAGCAATTAGTTGGTGATTGGCCGATTTTATTATCTCTTGAATTTCCCGCAGTTTGAATTCGCAATCCGCATATACTACTTTGATAGTAGGCGCTGGGGTGCGGGGACGGAACAGAACTAAACAGATAAAAGAGGTCACCAGGTGCGATAGCAGCCGTGAGGGATTAGCCCAAAAGAAAGGATTAAAAGAAGACAAAGAGAGAGAATGAAGTAAAGAGTGGCCTGCAACGGAGGAGTCGAGGAAAAAAGTTAGACTGAGGAGAGGCTAGGATCGAAGAGCGTCTGACAAAGCAAGAGGGTTGGTTGAAAGATTAGGTGAGAAATGAGACCGAGGAGGACCCAATGAGTGAGTGGGCTGTGAATAAAACAGCGACAGAGGCTCTGGCATAACGAAACTTGAAGGGGGCCCCGCTGCTAAATACATCCCCCCTCCCCTGCTCATTCAGTAGCTCTCAGGGCAGGGTACTATTCTGAGAGGGCCCTCTGGAGCTCCCTCCTCCACACCGCGGGGGCTGCGAGGACCTTTGTTACGACACTGGAGAGAGAGGTTATGGAAAGTGAGGGCGTAAGGAACGGGAAGTTTGAGAGCTAAAAAGAGGACCCGAAAAGAGATGCGAACCTTGTGAGAGAGGAGAGAACGGGGACAGGCGAAGCGGAAGGAGAAGACCGAAGGAGAAAAGGGAGGAACTAAGGAGACTGGGCGGGTGGGGAAGGAGAATTCGAGGAACAGGAGGAGGAACGCTGAAGGAAGGAGTTAATAAAAAAAGAGGGTCGCCAGAGATGAGAGAAGAAAGGGAAGGCTAGAGAAAAAAATGGTGACAATGCATATTGCAGAGTAGCGGGGTAAAATGTGGTTAATTATTTTCTAGGCTTGTACAAAACAATTTCAGAATAGAGAAAGGGGTTGCCAGGAGGGAAATGAAGTGCTGATGAGAAAGCGAGGCGTCAGGAGAGAGAAGTGGAGAGGCTGAATGTGTAGAGGGATGATAGAGGTTAAGATAAAATAGTAGCAGCTCGATGGCTATGTGGGATTACCAACAGTTAGTTATAAGCTAGGTGAGTGGTGTGGGGGTGGCAGCAGGCACCTCTAAAGGAGGATTTCAGGACAAAAGTGGAGGGGGGAGACAGGGCGGTCGGTAAACCAAAAGGCCGAAGGAGCAAGATTGGGAGGTGAGAATGAAAAAGGAGAGTAAAGACTAAGAAGAGAATCCTCAGAGAGGCTCAGGAAAGTAGAAGAGCAGCATAGAAACCCCGCAAACGAGGAAATAGGGAAAAGACAGGAGACCGAGGACAAAATGCAGAATTTAGGAGAGTGAATAAATAATGAATTAAAATGAAGGATATACACACAATTGCAAGAGATAAGCAGGAGACAAAAGAACAGTAAGGCAGCAGATCAGAGTGGACAGTGACAGGCAGTAGGGAGACTAGCACCAAAAAAATGGAGGCCTCACCATAGCTAAGCGACTGGAAGTTGGGGGCAGAGTATCTTTAAATGTTGTCATTATTACTGATCGTTAACGTCCTGCCGTGTCTGATCAGAATTTTGCCCTCTGACTTTGCCATAGCCTTTGAACTTCTAGATAGATTAAATACTTATAACAGTGGTTCCCAAACTGTTGTCCGGGGAACCCTAGGGGTCAGCGACTGCTTAGAGAATGAAATAATATTTATTAGGTCCCCAGTTTTCAGTAATGGCTCATTGAGGGGTCCTCAGATTCCAGTAATGATTTAGTGGGGGTCCCTGGGCTGCAGTAATGATAAAGTGGGAGGTCCACAGAAGGCAAAAGGTTGGAAACCACTGACCTATAGCAAAACTCCAGACAGGTAATTTAGTCTTGGCACAGTGCCTGACCCTTCAGGTAGATCATGCACCCTTTGATGTTTGTCTTCTTTTATACAATTATCTCCTCTGTAATGACAAAACCTCTACCAACTACATTGTGCATGTGCCCTTCACTCCAGGTTACCTGTTGGATCTGTCTTTTAGCACTCAAACGTCAAGGTGTTAACACCATCAAGTCGAAGTGTGCATTGTGAGCACCCTTTCAAAGTATACTATTTCTTCTAAATCTATGCTTAGGGTCTTTGATTATAGCTTCTGAGAAGTTTCCAAAAGGTGATTTGGTGTCCTCTTAAACTTTCTCTTGAAAGGATATGTAGTATTTCCCTCTTCAATCATACTGGGTTGTACCACGGGCTGTCTCTAGAAGAGGTCTGCTAACTCAGACTGCCTGAGCACCTCACAGTTTGGCGATACCATCCTGACTGATCTCTTTTGATATCTTCCAGCTTGACATGAAGAAGAAGAAACCCAGTCCAGTAGGCAAAAGCGGGACATGCCTTCGCAGGTAAACACACAGATCCCTCCTGTCTATATTAATATGCAGATAAATGCATGCACATGATATGATACTGTGCCAAATGAACAAAATTCCAAATAAATCACAGGAACCACTGAGAAAGCAGGAAGGCCCCAAAAGTGGTCTCCACTGGTCTTTCTCCATGTGGAATAGCCAGATCTACGGTGGCCTTTCTGACTGTATCAGACTGAGTGGTGGTTAGTACTTTTACAAGATTAGTTTCTGTGACTGTGGGTCTTCCACGGAGCGTAACGGGAGGGCGAGAATAGGCAGAGTATATGGTGGCAGAGGCTCACTACAGGGTGGCTAGTAGAGGCAGATAGTAGACTAAGAAGTCCTTTGTCCCTGATTCTGGATGATTTTCAAGTGTTAAGGTACATTATGCTTACCAGTAACTTTTACATCTGGTATAGATTTTATTTTAACTTTTCTCCTGACATTTGGGCTCAAAGATGATGCCAGTAGTGGGAAAATGAAACATCACATATTAAAAGAGCTTTAAAAAGACATAAATGGCCAGTTCATAGAAAATATTATATTCCTTAAACGAGGTGTCTCCAACGAATAGCTTGTGAGCTACCGGTAGCTCTCCAGCCCCCAGTGAGTGCTACTGCTATAGAAGCTTTTTCTTGGTTAATTTATTTACATGTTCGCCAAAATGAAAAGTACATATTGAAAATGAAAATATGTGTATTTTCAGTACTCAAAGGGTGTTGTTTGGAGGAAAATGGTTGAATCTTCAAAAACTATTTAAATCTATTATTTGAGCTGGAGAGACTTATTATTCACATTATTACTCTGGTGCCAAGGTGAGCAGCTATGGCTGTTACGTATTACCTATTTAGAGGCATTCATACCCTCCTAATGCTCTGACGTGATCACTACCGACAATCTTGAATGGGGTGGTCACGACTTTATCACCAATATAAGTAGCTTGTGATGATTTTTCTTGAACATAAGTAGTTCTTGTTACAGAACAAATGTTGGAGTCCTCTGCCCCAAAGGTATTCTTGGGTGTTAGGGCTAGCCCCACAAGTACACTGCAGCTCTGCAGTAAGCAGACCCCTGAACAAGAGATGATGAAAAGAAAGGTAACAAGGACAGAAGTAGCCTTTATGTTTCTGGAATTTTTACTTGTCTCATCCTGGCATGGGCTAAGAGGCATGGAATATCTCCTTCAGTTAGATTCCAAACCAAGGTCAGATCAGCCTCATAAGTTTAACAAGGCCTTCTTAGAAAAATGGTAGCTGAACAAGAGCAATTGTTTTTAAATTGCAATGTGGGAAATCAGTGATCAGTTTTGCCTTGCTCATTCGCGGGTGGTGGCTTCTAGCTACAGGAAATAATACCAGTCAGTACAAGAGTCAGACAAGTAGAGACACTGGTTACATGAGTAAGGCACAAGTGTAGATATCAGTGGGGTAGGCAACTGGGGTGTGCCCACAGTTCTTTTCAACTTCGAACCATAGAGCCTGACAGGAACCGAGTGTAGAAAGCTTGCCTGGTGTGTGGTGTGCACCTATGGTGTTATCACCTTATACAAGGTCCAGGTATCCCCTATTAGTGAAGCGTAGGCAGTATCTAAGAAGCCATGGCTCTCTAGAGGTAACTGTGGATGACCAGCCAAGACTTATCTAGGAGACATGCAAAGCTTATGCAATACCACTGTATTCACACAACACTATCACACAAGGAGGAACCACACAGTGTTACAAAATACTTTATTAGGGTAACACAAATACTAGAATATTAATAGGCAATCCCCCAACTGGAGGTAAGTAAACACACTATTATATACACATTAGCAATCAGTAAAGAGCAGGGGTACTGTCCTGCAAGGAGAGGCAAGCGCTTACCGTCGCCCAAGTTGGACAGCTGGCAGAGAGGACCACGGGGGACCACTCTAGACCATCACCTATGATGCGGGATCCATGCAGTTCCGGAAGAGAGCAGATCCACGCTGCCGGTTGTTGTTGCAGCTGGTGCCTGAAGATACAGAGGAGTGACTCCTTCACTCCAAGGGAGATTCTTCTTAGTGCAGGCTGGAGTCTCGTCGACCTCGGAGGATGCAAAGCTGGGGGAATGTTGCAGTTGCTGGAAGAAGTTGGAGAAACAATGTTGCAGAGCGGAGTCGTCGCTGAAGTTGCAGATTGTCAGTTTCTGGAGGGTCCAGTTGCAGTCCCAGTGGCCAGAAGATGAGGTAAATGAAGCAGAGGTGTCCTGCTGGAATCTTACACTTCAAATATGAGGACCCACCCAAGAAGGAAACCCTAAATAGCCCAGGAAGGGGGATTGGTCACCTTGCAGGGTCGCCTCCTATCAGGAGGGGGCTGTGACGTCACCTGCCTGACCTGACAGCTCAGATGCTCCCAGGGGCCTCTGTCCACCTTGGATTCAAGATGGCAGAATCAAGTAGCCACCTAGAGGAGCTCAGGACAGCACCCCAGAGGTGGTGATGGACAGGGGAGTGGTCACTCCCCTTTCCTTTGTCTAGTTTCCTTCCAGAGCAGGGACCGGGGGTCCCTGGAGTGGTACAAACCGGTTTATTCAAGGATGGCACCAGATATGCCCTTCAAAGCATATTGCTTCACTCTCTCACAGGAAATCCTTTGTTCTGCCTTCCCCTGCCTGAGCTGGTCAAGCAGCAGGAGGGCAGAAACCTGTCTGGAGGGTGGCAGCATTGTGGGTTGCTTGCAAGACCATGAAAGACTAATAGGAGCAATACCAGGAGGTCCTCTAAGGAGCTCCCAAACTGCATGGAATCATACATCCAATACTAGGGTTTGATTCTGACTTGTTTGATACCAAACTGGCCAAGTTCGAAGTTACCATTGTGTAGCTGGACACAGGTGACCTGTGTCTAGTACACGGGTAAAATGGCTTCCCCGGACTTACAAAGTCCAGTACAATGGAGATGGAGTTCGTAGGGGCACCTCTGCTCATGCAGGGGTGCCCTCACACACAGGTACCTGCACCCTTCCCTCTAAGCTAGGAGGGCCTACCATAAGGGTGACTTACAGTGACCTGATGCAGTGACCTGTAATGAAAGGGTGCATGTACCTTTTCACGCAGGCTGCAATGACAGGCTTGTACACACATTTTACATGGCCTCCCATGGGTGGCATCATACATGCTGCAGCCCATGGTGAACCCCTGGTGCCCCAATGCCCTGGGTACCTAGGTACCACATACTAGGGACTTACATGGGGGCACCAGTATGCCAATTGTGGAGTGTGCAAAGTCCTAGGCAACCAACTTTAGCGGGAGAGAACATAATCACTGGGGTCCTGGTAAGCAGGATCCCAGTGAAAACGGTCAAAGCATACTGATAGCAGGCAAAACGTGGGAGTAACCATGCCAAAAAGAGGGTACTTTCCTATACAACCCCCCATCAAAGGACAATAAGACCCCTAGCCCATTTGAATCGCAATTAGGGAATCACAGTCTCCAATGTACAAAACTCAATTACAAACATTCTCAAAGGGAAAGGGTTCCTTGGGGACACCTTCCCATTTGCGAGTGGTAGAACACAAATGTTTTGCAACCGCATTTCGGTCCCAAAACATTCATACATACCGCAGCGAGTCACTATTAGGAAGGGATGCCCTAGTCACAGCCCTTCCTAATACTGAATCGCTGACCCATTTTGCGATTCGGTAATAGATTACCAAATCGGAAAATAGGGTTTGGTAAATCCATAAATACTTATTTCTGGTCGCAAATGGTCCAATTCTGTGAATCAGGCCGTTTGCGACCAGAAAAAGCTTTGTAAATCTGGCCCTTATTGCCTCCACCTGGATTACTTGACCCGGGAACCAGCAATGCCCCAAAGTTAGGCTTATATACGGGTTGCAATTTGCCATGCTTACTAACTTACACAACCTCCCTGATATAGATGTCCACACTATGAAATAGGATGAAAATTGCCATGTGATGACTAGAGAAGAAATCGATAAATGCAGCCTGTTTTCCTTAATGGAAAATGGGATGCATTTCGAAAATAAAAATGAAAAGCTTTCTTTTAATTTTTTTTTTTTTTAGAGTGGGCAGTGGTCCGTGCTTGCTCTGAAAGAATGTTGAGGCCCTGTAGGAGGCTGGCCTGGCTTGTAGTGGGTACCAATGGTACTTACACCTTCTGCCAGATCCAGTTATCCCTTATTAGTAGGGTGTAGTAGTGTTCTAGCAGCTTAGGCTGATAGAGGTAGCTATAGCAGAGCAGCGAAGGCTGAACTAGGAGACATGCAAAGCTCATGCAATACCACTTATATCATATAGGTACTATATCATAAGAAAGACAATACTCATAGTTACTAGAAATAAAGGTACTTTATTTCAGTGACAGTGTGCCAAAAAATCTCAGAGGATATACTCCCTTAGGAGGTTAGTAACATACACAAAATATACACAACTAACCAAATCAGGTAAGTAAAGCAGTCAGGAAGTAGTGCAAATACTGTAAAACACAATAGGATGCAATAGGCCTAGGGGCAACACTAACCATATACTAAGTAAATGGAAGGCGAACCATGAATGCAGCCCTAGGCAAGTGTAGTGTGTAGAGGGTCGCTGGGAGTGTGAGAAAACACTAAGGGTGAAAAGGAGACCCCACCCCAGGACCCTGGAAAGTAGGAGTAAAGTACTACTATTTCCCCCAAAACACACTAAAGTCGTGATAAAGGATTTTGAAAGGACCACAACAGACTGAAAAGCACTGAAGACGGATTCCTGGACCTGAAGACCTGTAAAGGAAGGGGACCAAGTCCAAGAGTTGCTAAAGTTTCCAGGGGGGGCAGGAGCCCACTAAACCCCGGATGAAGATGCAAAATGGCTGCCTCCGGTTGGAAGAAGATGCTAGTTTTGCACCAACGAAAGGAGGTAGGAGGTTCTTCGTGCAGAAGATGTCCCACAGCGTGCTGGAGGATGCAGAGTTGTTTCCTTGGCAAAATACCCCAAGCAAGCTTTGCTACCTGCAAGGGTCGCGGTTGGAGAAAAAGGGTGCTGCCCGAGTCCAGGAAGGACCAGGATGTCGCCAGTTGGGAGAGGAGACTGACGGGGCCCTCAGCAACGTAGAGAGCCCACTGAAAGGAAGGAACCACCTGCAGAAGTCCTTGAACACGGGTTCAAAAAGACTGAAAACAGCGGTCATCTCAACACTGTAAAGAGAGGTCCCATGACACCAGAGGTCAACTCAGGGAGCTGAGCATCGCAGGACGGAGTGCTGGGGACCTAGGCTCGGCTGTGATTTCTTGGAAATGTGCACAGAAGCCCTTGTTGCTGCAGATCACACGGTGCACAGGATTACTGTCTGGGGAGGGGAGGCAAGGACTTACCTCCTCCAAATTCGGACAGTTGGACCTCTGGACAGTCTGGGTCACTTGGGTCCACCACCTGTGTATCAGGGTCCACGAACGTCAGGATGACAGGGGACCCAGAGTAGCGGTGAAGCTGAAATTTGGTGCCTGCTGAAACAGGGGGAAGATTCCGTCGACCCACGGGAGATTTCTTTGTGGCTTACAGTGCAGGGTGAAGGCAGGCAGCCCCCAGAGCATGCACAACCAGGAAACAGTCGGGAGAGCCAACAGGATTAGGCGCTACAATGTCGCTGGTAGTCTTCTGGATACTTTGTTGCAGTTTTGCAGGCGTCCTGGAGAAGTCAGCAGTCGATCCTTGGCAGAAGTCAAAGAGAGAAGTGCAGAGGAGTCCTGCTGGATTCTTGCAAGTCGTAATCTGATGAGAAGCCCACAGGAAAGACCCTACATGGCCCTCAGAGGAGTATTGCTACCTAGTCAGGTATGCACCTATCAGGAGGGGTCTCTGACGTCACCTGCTAGCACTGGCGTCTCAGAGTGCCCCCACACCTTTGAAAACAAGATGGCAGAGGTTTGAGACACACTGGAGGAGCTCTCGTCACCAACCCTGGGGTGGTGATGGACAGGGGAGTGGTCACTCCCCTTTCCTTTGTCCAGTGTTGCGCCAGAGCAGGGACTGGGGGTTCCTTAAACCGGTGTGGACTGGCTTATGCAAGGAGGGCACCATCTGTGCCCTTCAAAGCATTTCCAGAGGCTGGGAGAGGCTACCCCTCCTCAGCATTTAACACCTATTTCCAAAGGGAGATGGTGTAACACCCTGCTCCTAGAGGAAATGCTTTGTTCTGCCTTCCTAAAACTGGGCTGCCCAGACCCCAGGGGGCAGAACCCTGTCTGTGGGCTGGCAGCAACTGTAGCTGCAGAGAAAACCCCAGAGAGCTAGTTTGACAGTACTGGGGGTCCATAGTGGAGCCCCCAGGATGCATGGAATTGGCTCCCCAATACCAGATTTGGAATGGGGGGACAATTCCATGATCTTAGACATGTTACATGGCCATATTCGGAGTTACCATTGTGAAGCTATTTGTAGTGCACGTGTGTAATGGTGTCCCTGCACTCACAAAGTCCGGGGAAATGGCCCTGAACTATGTGGGGGCACCTTTGCTAGTGCAAGGGTGCTTTCACACTTAGTAACTTTGCATCTAACCTTCAGCAAGTGAAGGTTAGACATATAGCTGACTTATAAGTTACTTAAGTGCAGTGAAAATCGCTGTGAAATAACATGTGCGTTATTTCACGCAGGCTGAAATGGCAGTCCTGTGTAAGGGTTTGTCTGAGCTCCCTATGGGTGGCAAAAGAAATGCTGCAGCCCCTATGGATCTCCTGGAACCCCAATGCCCTGGGTACCTAGGTACCATATACTAGGGAATTATAAGGGGGGGTCCAGTATGCCAATTGAAATTGATAAATGTAGTCACTAGCCTATAGTGACAAATTCAAAGGCAGAGAGCATGAGCACTGAGGTTCTGAATAGCAGAGCCCCAGTGACACAGTTAGGCACTACACTGGCATACACATTTAGGCCACAAACTAAGAGCATTGGGGTCCTGGCTAGCAGGATTCCAGTGAGACAGGCAAAAACATACTAACATACATTTAAAATTGGGGGTAACATGCCAAGAAAGATGGTACTTTCCTACAGGCCCCCATTCACCAAGGGGAAGGGATACCATTTGTGCATGGGTTACTGCCTCCTTCAAGGATTGGTAAACTATGAATGTTTTGCGACTGCATACCTGGTAGCGAAACATTCATACATACCAGTGCGTCTCGCTATTAGGAAGGGACGCCCTCTACACGCCCCTTCTTAATATCGAATCGTAAAAGCTAAATGTGAGTCGGTAACCTTTGGTACATGCCAAAACCTATTTTACTGGTCGCAAGCGGCCCACTGGGCCGTTTGTGACTGGTAAAATGCATCGTACATCTGGCTCCCAGACCCTTCCCTACGAACTGGTTACATAAAGATTCCCCTGTTATGAAGATTCAACAAGTTTGATTGCAGGCTTCTTTTTTCAGGGTTTCTCAAAATAAGGGCCAAACCTCCAGCTGAATTTGACAGATCTCTCCAGCTGTCACTGGCCTCATTCCATACTCACCTAGTATTCTATAATGACCATCCCAACATTCTCATAACGTCACTACTAATACAAGTAAACACAACACACCCTCTTCCTTAATGGAGACATTATTTTTCCATTCAGAACATAACAATAACTTAATATAGATTTAAATGAAAGAACAACTATTATGTGCAGACTATATACTGACAAAACAGAGCAACAAACAAAATATTCTTTACATTGTATGAACTGAAAACTAAGTAACGTAATATTGCAAATACAGTGGTCGTTTGATTTCTCTACCACTTTTAGTACTGGATAAATTTCCTGAATTATTTTGGTCTGATACCTCCTCATCATTATTAACTTCATTGTTACCTACATCAATATTGTGAATAGCTCCTACACTTCCATCTACTTCCCACCAGTGTGTACCTCCGTTGTCATCAACGATGTGTGACTCCAACCAATTGTAAACCTTCACTTTCTTGGCATTCTCATCCTTCACATTCTCACCGAATTTCACAAAACAACTGAAATGCAGTACCCTTCTGTCACTTAACCCCTTCAATGCGGGCATCGGCCACTGGCCGATGCCCGCACTACCTCCGAATCCGATTTTTATTTTTTTTTGGGTCCCAGGGAGACACGGAAGCTCTTCTGTGTCTCCCCCCGCCCCCCACCCGCTCCTTTGTGACGGCGCGCTGACGTAACAATGTTGATTTCCCCATCGGAGCAGGAAGCAGCCTTGCGCCCGCTTCCTGCTCTGATGGGGAAAACGGCCTTCCCCACGTTCGGGAAGGCCTCGTTAGAAAGGGGAGAGTCTCCCCTTTCTTACGAGGCCTTCCTGAAAGTGTTTCCTGGCACCCGATCGCAGCACAGCTGCGATCGGGGGCCAAGAAACACCACTAGACGCCAGGGATTTCACTTGCGGGGGTCGGCCCCCTCGGAAAACGGGCCGCCGGGGGCCCCCGGGGGCATATATATATATTTTTTAAAGTAGGTGAACCCCCCCCCCCCCCCCCACGGGGCAACATTTTTTTTTTTTCAAAAAAAATAAATAAATAATATAAATGGACAGGGAGTCGCCCGTGGGCAGGGCGACCCCCTGTGGGGGCAATATTTTTTTAAGTTGTTTTAGGGTTTCCTTGGGGGCCATTTTCGCCCCCAAGGAAACCATACAACAAAAAAAAAAATAGATCTCTCTCTCTCTCTCTCTCTCTCTATATATATATATTTATATATATATATATAGATATATATAGATATATCTATGTACGTGGATATATCTATAGATAGATCTATAGATATGTATAGATATATGTATAGATATATAAATATATAGATCTATCTATAGATATATTGTTGTAGATAGATCTATATATAGAGATAGATCTATATATATATATATATATACATATATATATATATATATATATATATATATATATATATATATATATATATCACTTTTGTCAATATGTGTATGGTTTCCCTGGGGGCTGCGATCAGCCCCCGGGAAAACCAGACCCACATATAAAAGTGATATATATATATATATATATATATATATTTATATATAGATTTGTTCACCTGTAGCTTTTAGGCAGCAATAAAAAAGTCAAGTAAGTATTGTGATTATGTTTCTGCTACGAAAGGATCAGACTTTTGGCTAGTGGCAGTTTTAGTGCCATAAAGAAGCACAGGAGGTTTATATGCCTACTGCAAAGAGCAAATCTGTATTTTATGTCAATAGCTGAGTACATTAGTAAAGTCAGCCATTACCTGCGCTATAATACAAATGAAATGTATGTGTGGGGCGGCTATGGAGAGATGAAGGGCACTTTTGCTGGGTGGTAATGAGGGAATCCGAGGAGGAGGGAGTGGGAGCACCAATAATGATTGTTGGACTGGGCGCAGGACGTGCTAAAGACTGTGACGAATGGTATGTGACAAGGTGTTTTTTGAGTATCTTGAAAGAACTAGCTAATTGAGGGAAGAAGTGCAGGTAAGGTGGCCTCTCCTGTTGCACGTATCTCACACACACCATCGATTTTGTGACTGTCTACGTAGGCTAGTGTTTTAGAGCAACAGTTTAGCCAATAGCAGAGATGGCATCTTGATGGTTGACTGCTGCCGGCACTCGGGTTATAGAGGACAGCTCTGAAATAGGATCATAAACTGAGACATCAGATACTGAGACAGCATCTGAGGGATAGGACAATGGCGCAGACTCTGGGAGTGATTTTTCAGTCGGAGGAGTCCCTTTCGATAACTCCTCTTCCAGTACATTATGAGGGAGGTGATGAGGACAGTCCTGCTGTCCCTTCGCAAGCAGTCTGTGCAACTGGGTAATAGTGGGTTAGCCCAACCCAGAGAGCAGGTGAATGTGGCGGCAAGCAAAGAGAGAGAGAGTGCTCTCTTGGGAGCTCCCCAATTTAGTTCAGCCCCAAATTCCACCGCCCAAATCGTATTGTGGAGATATCAAAATGATCTAGCGCAAAACAAACTGGTTTTGTAAGGCAGGCACCTGTGTTTTTGGTCCTGGGTTCGGCGGCCATATAGAGAAACACACTAAACCCCAATATTTCTGGAAACTAGACATTCGGGGGAGTCCACAGAGGTGTGACTTGTGTGGGTTCCCCAAAGTTTTCTTACCCAGAATACCCTGCAAAGCTGAAATGTTGAATAAAAACTCTATTTTTCTTGCATTTCTGTCACACAAACTACAGGAATATGCTGGGATCCACAAAATTCCTACCACCCAGTGATTCCTCACCTGTCCTGATAAAAACACTACCCCACTTGAGTGCCTACACCTAGTGCCTGCGTCAGGAATGGATCACCCCAGGGTCAACAGCTGCCTCATGTAAGGACCAACATTGACCGTTGTGTGATCTATTCCTGTCGCGGGCATCAGGCCTACCCACACAAGTGAGGTACCATTTTTATCGGGAGACTTGGGGGAATGCTGGGTGGAAGGAAATTTGTGGCTCCTCTCAGATTCCAGAACTTTCTGTCACCGAAATGAGGGGAAAAATTGTTTTTTTGGCCAAATTTTGATGTTTGCAAAGGATTCTGGGTAGCAGAACCTGGTCAGAGCCCCACAAGTCACCCCATCTTGGATTCCCCTGGGTTTCTAGTTTTAAAAAATGCGCTGGTTTGCTAGGTTTCCCCAGGTGCCGGCTGAGCTAGAAGCCAAAATCCACAGGTAGGCACTGTTTTCTATGAAAAAATGTGATGTGTCCACGTTGTGTTTTGTGGCATTTCCTGTCACGGGCGCTAGGCCTACCCCCACAACTGAGGTATCATTTTTATCGGGAGACTTGGGGGAACGCTGGGTGGAAGGAAACTTGTGGCTTCTCTCAGATTCCAGAACTTTCTGTCACCGAAATGTGAGGAAAACTTGTTATTTTAGCCACATTTTGAGGTTTGCAAAGGATTCTGGGTAACAGAACCTGGTCAGAGCCCCACCAGTCACCCCATCTTGGATTCCACTAGGTCTCTAGTTTTCAAAAATGCACAGGTTTGGTAGGTTTCCCTAGGTGCCGGCTGAGCTAGAGGCCAAAACCTACAGGTAGGCACTTTGCAAAAAACAGCTCTGTTTTCTTTCATAAAATGGGATGTGTCCATGTTGTGTTTTGGGGCACTTCCTGTTGCGGCCGCTAGGCCTACCCACACAAGTTAGGAATCATTTATCGGGAGACTTGGGGGAACGCTGGGTGGAGGGAAATTTGTGGCTCCTCTCAGATTCCAGAACTTTCTGTCACCGAAATGTGAGGAAAACGTGTTTTCTTAGCCACATTTTGAGGTTTGCAAAGGATTCTGGGTAACAGAACCTGGTCAGAGCCCCACAAGACACCCCATCTTGGATTCCCCTAGGTCTCTAGTTTTCAAAAATGCACAGGTTTGGTAGGTTTCCCTAGGTGCCGGCTGAGCTAGAGGCCAAAATCTACAGGTAGGCACTTTGCAAAAAACAGCTCTGTTTTCTGTCAAAAAATGGGATGTGTCCACGTTGTGTTTTGGGGCATTTCCTGTTGCGGCCGCTAGGCCTACCCACACAAGTGAGGTATCATTTATCGGGAGACTTGGGGGAATGCTGGGTGGAAGGAAATTTGTGGCTCCTCTCAGATTCCAGAACTTTCTGTCACCGAAATGTGAGGAAAACGTGTTTTCTTAGCCACATTTTGAGGTTTGCAAAGGATTCTGGGTAACAGAACCTGGTCAGAGCCCCACAAGACACCCCATCTTGGATTCCCCTAGGTCTCTAGTTTTCAAAAATGCACAGGTTTGGTAGGTTTCCCTAGGTGCCGGCTGAGCTAGAGGCCAAAATCTACAGGTAGGCACTTTGCAAAAAACAGCTTTGTTTTCTGTCAAAAAATGGGATGTGTCCACGTTGTGTTTTGGGGCATTTCCTGTCGCGGGCGCTAGGCCTACCCACACAAGTGAGGTATCATTTTTATCGGGAGACTTGGGGGAAAGCTGGGGGGAAGGAAACTTGTGGCTTCTCTCAGATTCCAGAACTTTCTGTCACCGAAATGTGAGGAAAACTTGTTATTTTAGCCACATTTTGAGGTTTGCAAAGGATTCTGGGTAACAGAACCTGGTCAGAGCCCCACCAGTCACCCCATCTTGGATTCCACTAGGTCTCTAGTTTTCAAAAATGCACAGGTTTGGTAGGTTTCCCTAGGTGCCGGCTGAGCTAGAGGCCAAAACCTACAGGTAGGCACTTTGCAAAAAACAGCTCTGTTTTCTTTCATAAAATGGGATGTGTCCATGTTGTGTTTTGGGGCACTTCCTGTTGCGGCCGCTAGGCCTACCCACACAAGTTAGGAATCATTTATCGGGAGACTTGGGGGAACGCTGGGTGGAGGGAAATTTGTGGCTCCTCTCAGATTCCAGAACTTTCTGTCACCGAAATGTGAGGAAAACGTGTTTTCTTAGCCACATTTTGAGGTTTGCAAAGGATTCTGGGTAACAGAACCTGGTCAGAGCCCCACAAGACACCCCATCTTGGATTCCCCTAGGTCTCTAGTTTTCAAAAATGCACAGGTTTGGTAGGTTTCCCTAGGTGCCGGCTGAGCTAGAGGCCAAAATCTACAGGTAGGCACTTTGCAAAAAACAGCTCTGTTTTCTGTCAAAAAATGGGATGTGTCCACGTTGTGTTTTGGGGCATTTCCTGTTGCGGCCGCTAGGCCTACCCACACAAGTGAGGTATCATTTATCGGGAGACTTGGGGGAATGCTGGGTGGAAGGAAATTTGTGGCTCCTCTCAGATTCCAGAACTTTCTGTCACCGAAATGTGAGGAAAACGTGTTTTCTTAGCCACATTTTGAGGTTTGCAAAGGATTCTGGGTAACAGAACCTGGTCAGAGCCCCACAAGACACCCCATCTTGGATTCCCCTAGGTCTCTAGTTTTCAAAAATGCACAGGTTTGGTAGGTTTCCCTAGGTGCCGGCTGAGCTAGAGGCCAAAATCTACAGGTAGGCACTTTGCAAAAAACAGCTTTGTTTTCTGTCAAAAAATGGGATGTGTCCACGTTGTGTTTTGGGGCATTTCCTGTCGCGGGCGCTAGGCCTACCCACACAAGTGAGGTATCATTTTTATCGGGAGACTTGGGGGAAAGCTGGGGGGAAGGAAATTTGTGGCTCCTCTCAGATTCCAGAACTTTCTGTCACCGTAATGTGAGGAAAACGTGTTTTTGTAGCCAAATTTGAGGTTTGCAAAGGATTCTGGGTAACAGAACCTGGTCAGAGCCCCACAAGACACCCCATCTTGGATTCCCCTAGGTCTCTAGTTTTAAAAAATGCACAGGTTTGATAGGTTTCCCTAGGTGCCGGCTGAACTAGAGGCCAAAATCTACAGGTAGGCACTTTGCAAAAAACAGCTCTGTTTTCTGTCAAAAAATGGGATGTGTCCACGTTGTGTTTTGGGGCATTTCCTGTCGCGGGCGCTAGGCCTACCCACACAAGTGAGGTATCATTTTTATCAGGAGACTAGGGGTTATTGCCCCTTATCTTTCTCTACATTTTTTCCTTCCAAATATAAGAGAGTATGAAAAAAAGACGTCTATTTGAGAAATGCCCTGCAATTCACATGCTAGTATGGGCACCCCGGAATTCAGAGATGTGCAAATAACCACTGCTCCTCAAAACCTTATCTTGAGCCCATTTTGGAAATTCAAAGGTTTTCTTGATACCTATTTTTCACTCTTCATATTTCAGCAAATGAATTGCTGTATACCCAGTATAGAATGAAAACCAACTGCAGGGTGCAGCTCATTTATTGGCTCTGGGTACCTAGAGTTCTTGATGAACCTACAAGCCCTTTATATCTTCGCAACCAGAAGAGTCCAGCAGACATAACGGTATATTGCTTTCAAAAATCTGAAATCGCATGAAAAAGTTACAGAGTAAAACATAAAGAAAAATGGCTGTTGTTTTCAGCTCAATTTCAATATTTATTTATTTCAGCTGTTATTTTCTGTAGGAAAACCTTGTAGGATCTACACAAATGACCCCTTGCTGAATTCAGAATTTTGTCTAGTGTTCAGAAATGTTTAGCTTTCCGGGATCCAGCATTGGTTTCACACCCAATCCTGTCACTAACTGGAAGGAGGCTGTAAGCACCAAAAATAATAAAAATGGGGTATGTCCCAGTAAAATGCCAAATTTGTGTTGAAAAAAGTGGTTTTCTGATTCAAGTCTGCCCGTTCCTGAAAGGTGGGAAGATGGTGATTTCAGCACCAGAAACCCTTTGTTGATGGCATTTTCAGGGCAAAAAAACACAAGCCTTCTTCCGCAGCCCTTTTTTCCCATTTGTTTTTGAAAAAACGAAATTTTCACTGTATTTTGGCTAATTTCTTGGTCTCCTCCAGGGGAAACCACAAACTCTGGGTACCATTAGAATCCCTAGGATGTTGGAAAAAAAAGGACGCAAATTTGGCATGGTAGCTTATGTGGACAAAAAGTTATGAAGGCCTAAGTGCAAACTAACCCAAATAGCCAAAAAAAGGGCTCAGCACTGGGGGGGGGGGGAGGGGGGAAGGCCCAGCAGCTAAGAGGTTAATCTTGCATCATTTGGAGAGATCTCTAGAACATTTGAAGGATTAGAGTATTTCATTTCTGCCTTATTAACTTTATTTGTCAATTTCACACACACCACATCACCCTTCTGTAGCTTCACTTTTTTTGCTCTACATTTCTTGTCTTTATACGTTTTGTATTTCTCTTGAGCCTCCAAAATATTCTTCCTAACTGCTGTGAGAGACCATTGTCTCAGTCTAGACTTGAGTAACAACCCTGATTATCTTTTGTGAATGGAACCCTCTCTCTTGTTATGGTGAAAGGGCCATACCCTGTCACTGTCAGAGTATTGCAATACATCCACACCATTTTCTTTATTCCCAACTTTTAGTTCATATTTTTACTTTTGGCTAGTTGTAAGGAATCTTTTACTATACGATTAAATCTGTCCACTTCACCATTGCTACCAGGATGATATACTGATAGCAACCTGTGTTCTGTCCCAATCCTTGTCAATTTTTTTCCATTTCCAGATTCTTAAATTGCACTCCATTATATGTAATCACTCTCTTGGACAAACCTGTCTTGAACTGTTCATCCATGAACAATATCATCCTTTCAGCATTATCCTTATTAACACATTTTACGTCAGGCCATTTAGAAAAATTATCTACAGCTACTTGTAAGTATCAAATGTCATTGTTTTCAAATATTGGTCCCATAATATAAAATCCTATGGTTTCCCATGCCTTTTCCGGGCATGTGACTGGGAACAAGGGTGGTTTTAACAACACCAGAGTTTGTTCACCATTCATACATAAATTACACTGTCTTATAATACTTTCCACGTCAACATCTTGCCCCGGCCACCAATGATCTTCTTTTTAGTTTTTCTCTTACTTTTGACTATACCCAAGTGGCCTTCATGACATTTTTCCCAGAGTTTCGCTGAAAACTCTTGGCGGAACAGTTCTTTCTGATGGTTACACCTACCTGTTGATTCCTCACCAAAATAAGTCTCCCCTCGCGCCAGCCTCAACGGAAATTTCTTCTAGCTCTGCACGTCGACGATGACGTCACAATCGCCCGACTCCACGCGACGCCTTATGACGTCATCCAGGCAATAAGAAGCCCTCGTCGACGTGCAGACGTCAGTTCCCTTTTTTCCGTGCCCGAGTAACGGTTAATTCTTCGAGGCTCACAGGGAGCTACTGTTTCGGACGACGGTTACAATGTTGCAGCCAAGGAAATCCGGCTTTAAACCATGTAACCAGTGCGGGGGTCGGATGTCGGTTACCGATCCCCATGAGAATTGCCTCTGGTGCCTTAGCTCCCACCATGAGGTCGAGTCATGCGGCTCCTGCCAGCACATGAACCCTAAGGCACTTAAAGAGGGGGAGGCAAAATTGTTCTTGGCTCGATCCAAGAAAAAGAAGGAGAGACGTCATCGGAGGGAGTCCTCTTCGAGATCCTCGAGATCTCATCACCATCATGGTGACTCTCGGCGTCATCATGGTTCTCGGCGCCGATCGAGCAAGGGACAGTCTAGATCGAGATCGGCTTCTCCGTCAGCTCGGCGCCATCAGACGTGGGAGATTAGCCTGACTGTCACCCCTCCACCTCCCACGACCCCGTCACCCGGGTCGGTCTTTGAGGTCGAGCCTCCCCAGAGGCCCGAAGGTTCTCCTAGCCAGGAGTTACCTGGCCCTTCTTCGGCGTCTATGCCGGCGCTGGTGCAGCAACAATACCCGGCTTTCCCGACTCCGGGAACGGATCCTGCGGCGTTCTTAAACGCCATGTTTAACATTTTTACTTCCATGGCGCCGGGTGGAAGTCAAGCAGGTCCGTCTGGCCCTTTGACCTTTAATTTGGGCGTTCCGGCGTCTTATAAATCGACGCCTTTCACTCCATTTGTGTCTGCTGCACCTAAAGCGGCGCTGATGCCCTTGACGTCGCCCAGGAGACCGGCTACACCTGCTACGGCGCCGTTGGATTCGCCTCGGATCCAATCCACAGTCAAAGTTCCTGTGGAGCCGGAGGGTCCGGCGTCGGATGGATCCGAGGTTCGGCGCCGACGGAGATCTTTGGCGTCGGCCGACGCTTTATCAACGCCGGGTCTGGAGTCAAGGCTTCGATCCAGACATCTGGCTCTGCGACTATTGGAGGAGGAAGAGTATGCAAGGCAGCACCTGGAAGAGGGTGAGGTTTTGGAGGCTTCTGGTGACTTCCAGGGTCTTGATACAGCCAGTGGCTTAGATACCTCCCCGGAGTGGGATCTAGCTTCCCCTGGAGAGTTCACCGAGGAAGCGGCATCATTCCACGCTGTTATTCGGAAGGCTGCAGACTTTTTAGACCTTCCCCTCCCAGCTGCGGAAGTCAAGAGAAATCTATTGACAGAGGTTTTGCACCCAGCTTCTGTAACTGCTGAGCCTCTTTTGCCCTTTAATGAGGCACTACTGGATCCCATTAAGGACATCTGGATGAAACCTGTGTCTACCGCTGCTGTCAACAGGGCGGTGGCTCGTTGCTATCGGGCAGCACCAGGTGATCTGGTGTTTCTCTCCAAACAACCAACACCGGAGAGTTTAGTGGTACAGGCCTCATGTTCGTCCAGGTCCTCTCCTGGCTCGTTTCCCGGAACACCTGCGGACAGGAAATCGAAGAAGATGGACCATACTGCTAAAAAGACCTTTTCATCTTGTAGTATGTCCTTAAAGTCATCCAATGCGACCTGCATATTGGGACGTTACATCCATGCCCCTATGGAGGAAGCGAAAGGCCACCTGAACTTGTCCCAGGAAATGTTGCAGCTAATGGCGGATGCTCAAGCGGCAGCGACTCAGGTGATCCAGTCGGGATTGGACACTTCAGACTCGGTGGCTACAGCTATGGGCACGACCATAGTTTCTAGGCGACAGTCTTGGCTACGTTCATCTGGCTTCTCGTCTGACGTGCAGGCAACTCTTCTCGATCTACCCTTTATGGCAAGAGGCTCTTTGGTACAAAGGCGGATTCTGCTCTAGAACGTTTTAAGGAGAGCAGAGCTACTGCGAGATCTTTGGGGCTTCAGTCTTCTGCCTCATCCTCCTTTAGAGGTTTTAGGAGGTTTAAAGGATTTGGACGTGGCTCCTCCTTTCGTGGCAGATTTCAAGGACCACAACAGTCTGCATCCACCCTGCCATACAGATCTTTCAGGGGCAGGGGCAGAGTCCGCACAAGAGGAGCCACCCAGCAGCACTCTGCCTCTTCCTCTTCCTCGGGAGGGGAGCAGCAAGGAAATCAGCCGTAGTCCTCCTCCACTCCCTGTCCACGTGTCTCCGGTAGGGGGGAGACTTGCCCATTTTCTTCCGATGTGGGAGGTTATAACATCGGACTCCTGGGTCATCGACATTGTGAAGAAGGGGTACGCTCTTCCCTTTCGGGAATTCCCTCCTACCTTCCCTCCCCGCCCATCCTTCTGTTCGGAAGACTATCTTCTCCTATTACAGCAGGAAGTATTGTCCCTATTGGCAAAAGGCGCGATAGAGTTGGTTCCCGAGCTGGAGAGGGGTCAGGGCTGTTATTCAAGATACTTCCTGATCCCCAAAAAGGATGGTCGGTTAAGACCGATTTTGGACTTGAGGGTTTTGAATTGGTTCCTCAAACAGGAAAAGTTCAAAATGCTGACCCTTTCACAGGTTCTTTTGGCGTTGAACAAAGGAGACTGGATGGTGTCGGTTGATTTGCAGGACGCGTATTTTCATATTCTGATGCTCAAATCGCACAGAAAGTATCTCTGGTTTGTGGTGGGATCGCAGCATTATCAGTTTGCAGTCCTCCCGTTTGGTCTTACTTCAGCACCTCGAGTCTTCACAAAGGTGATGGCGGTGGTAGCAGCAGAGCTCAGAAGAAGGGGGATAGCGGTGTTTCCCTATCTGGACGATTGGTTGATCAAGGCCAAGACTCCGGAGCTCATGCAGTGTCATCTCCAGCCGACAACTTGGTTGTTGTAAGACCTGGGTTTTTCAGTCAATTTACCGAAATCTCACCTGGAGCCCTCTCAACGCCTCTTGTTCATAGGGGCAGTATTGGACACGACATTGAATCGGGCCTTTCCTCTGCCCCAGCGGGTCCAGGACATTCAGGCGTTGATTCCAATGTTTCGAAATGGAGCGGTAGTTCCAGTCCTCAAGGTCCTTCGTCTGCTCGGTCTGTTTGCTTCTTGCATACTGTTGGTCACTCATGCACGCTGGCACATGAGGGCTCTTCAGTGGTGCGTCCGCAGGCAGTGGTTTCAACGCAAAGGGGATCTCGAGGAGTCAATAAAGATCTCCAGAGACACTGCAGTGGATCTTCAGTGGTGGGCAGCGGTCGACAACCTGTCACAAGGAAGGCCTTCTCGCTGCCCCCACCAGTGGCCACAGTAGTAACGGATGCTTCCACTCTAGGGTGGGGAGCTCATCTGGGGGACCTGGAGATCAAAGGCCTTTGGTCTCCGGTAGAACAGAGATTACACACAAATCTGTTGGAATTGTGGGCAGTACGTCTAGCTCTCAAGGCCCTCCTCCCTTCCATTCGCAGTCAGGCAGTCCAGGTTCTAACGGACAACACTACCGCAATGTGGTATATAAACAAACAGGGAGGAGTGGGGTCGTATCTTCTCTGCAGAGAAGCTCTTCGACTCTGGTCCTGGCTTCAGGAACACAAGATCTGTTTGGTTGCACATCATTTGGCCGGAGTCCTGAACGTGCGTGTAGATATTTTCAATCGACGCAGCTCGGTCGACCACGAGTGGCGTCTTCATCCAGATCTGGTTCTGTATATCTTCCGGATGTGGGGATATCCACAAATAGATTTGTTTGCAACTCAAGAGAATGCGCAGTGCCTGCTATTTTTCAGCCTCCAGTATCTGGTGCAAGGAGCTTTGGGGGACGCGTTTCAGATGTCCTGGAAGGGTCAGTTGCTTTACGCTTATCCCCCCATACCCTTGATTCCTCGAGTTCTGAGGAAGATCCGCCAAGACCGAGCTCAAGTCATCTTAAAAGCTCCGGATTGGCCTAAGAAGGGTGTGGTATTCAGACCTTCTCCAACTCTCTCAGTGCTCGCCGCTCCGTCTCCCTTACAGGGTCGACCTCCTCTCGCAGTCGCAGAAGCAGATTCTACACCCCCACCTTCAGAGCCTGCACCTTCATGCCTGGAGATTGAACAGGGCAATCTGAGTTCCTTTTCTCTCCCACCAGAAGTGGTGGATGTTATTTTATCGGCCAGGTGACACTCCACCAAGTCAATCTATGCTAATCGTTGGGCTAAATTTGCATGCTGGTGTGGAGAGAACAGAATCGATCCCTTAAAAGCTGGTTTATCTGACATTTTGTCATTTGCACTTTACCTGGCACAGAAGGGTTGTGCGATTGCCACAGTCAAAGGTTATTTGTCTGCGCTATCCGCTTTTCTGTGCCTTCCTGATCAGCCGTCCTTCTTTAAATCTCCTATTGTTTTAAGGTTTCTAAAGGCACTCACTAACAAATTTCCACCAACACCATTCGTTATGCCTCAGTGGGACCTTAACTTAGTCTTAGCGTTTCCAATGGGGTCCCCTTTTGAACCGATGCACTCTTGCTCTTTTCGGTTGCTAGTATTCAAGACTGTTTTCCTGGTGGCCATAACATTTGCCAGAAGGGTTAGCGAGCTTCAGGCTCTCAGTGTAGAACCCCCATACCTTTCTTTCTTCAAGGACAAAGTGGTGTTAAGGACCAAGGCGGCTTTCCTACCGAAGGTTGTTACACCCTTTCACCTGGGGCAGTCGATTACTCTCTCTTCCTTTTACCCTCCACCTCACCCATCCAAGGAGGAAGAGAGGCTCCACCGGCTGGATCCACGAAGAGCGCTGAGCTTCTACGTCGCCAGGGCGAGAGAGTTCAGACAAGATGATCAGCTCTTCGTTGGATACGTGGGGAAGAGGAAAGGTAGAGCGGTCCACAAGAGAACGCTATCCAGGTGGGTCATTCTATGTATTAAGATTTGTTATTCTTTGGCGAAGAAAGAACCACCTGTGGGGCTTCGTGCCCATTCCACCAGGGCCAAAGCAGCTTCATCGGCTTTGGCTAGAGGTGTTCCTGTGGCTGACATCTGCAGGGCAGCGACCTGGGCGTCCCTCCATACTTTTGCCAAACATTACTGTTTGGATTCTGAGGTTAGGAGGGATGGCCATTTTGCTCGCTCGGTGCTGCAGGATTTCTTGGTTTGACCATTCGGGCACCCACCTCCGGAGGTAGAACTGCTTTGGGACTCTATTCTTTTGGTGAGGAATCCACAGGTAGGTGTATCCATCAGAAGAATACATTACTTACCTTCGGTAATGCTTTTTCTGGTGGATACAATAACTACCTGTGGATTCCTCACGGTCCCACCCACCTCCCCGTTGCCTGTCTGGTCAAACCGAGAAATCCTTGGGTGAGCATCCTTGGTCTTGTATATATGTATATAACTGATTCATGTATATAGTTGTGATAACTGTATATACATTTCCTTTGCAAATTAAGATAGTTCAAAGAAGACATTTTTGGACTTGGTTTATATATATATATATTTCTCTCTTGTATTGAGCATTCATTACTGTTATTTATAATATGTTTTATAATAAATGTTCTATTTTCATTCATTCGAGATGAATATGTACTCTTTAGGTTTAACCTGTTCACCACTATGGCACGTACAAAATGGTGATAACCGACGTCTGCACGTCGACGAGGGCTTCTTATTGCCTAGATGACGTCATACGGCGTTGCGTGGAGTCGGGCGATTGTGACGTCATCGTCGACATGCGGAGCTAGAAGAAATTTCCATTGAGTCTGTTGCGAGGGGAGAATTCTTTTGGTGAGGAATCCACAGGTAGTTATTGTATCCACCAGAAAAAGCATTATCGAAGGTAAGTAACTTATTCATCTCCACCCAAAAATGTTTTATTTAACACAGACAACTCATTGCGTATTTCCCAAAAATGTTTTAAACTAGGTTCTAATGTTTGTTTGTTTTTAGGCCATCCATTAGTGACGTAATCTTTAACTTTACTAAGGGTATCATTGAAAAAAACAAAGCCTCCTTCTATTCTTTGGCACCAGTGGCATTATCTCCGATCTTCCCATCCACCCATGTCACACTTAAATCATCACAAAAACCAGGATCCTCTTCTAATGGTAAAGGAAGTCTGCTTGAGCAATCTGCCACTTTAGTCTTGACTCCTGGCAAATATTCCATGGAATACCTGTAATCCAATTACCGTATAGACATCCTAGCAATTCTGAGAGTGGCCTTTAATTAATCCTTCAGTTAATAACACTTTTAAAAGGGGTTTATGATCACATCTCACTTCAACTGGAAAACCCTAAATAAAGTTCCTAAAGTATTCCAGGTCTCATACCACAGCAAGAGTCTCCTTTTCAATGACGGGATACTGTTCTTCTGCCCAGGATAATGCCCTTGAGGCAAATGCTACATTATACTGTTTCCCATTTGCACTTTTTTAGGATAACACAGCACCAATCCCATTGTTGCTAGCATCAGTGGTTACCACACACTGAAGATTAATATCAAACCCCTTCAACTTTGTAGCTTCACAAATGTAACCTATCTGTCCACTCAAATCTGCGCTTATTTTGTAGTAATTATCTCAAATTATATGTTTTTTCAAACATTTTTCAACAAATTTGACGTACAATTAACCAATCAAAGGAATGATCTAATTCATCTTTATAGCTAGGTGTTGGTGCATTTGTTTTACAGCATTCCACAAGGATTTGTTTGGTTTTCTGCCTTCATTAGTTATTTCATGCCCCAAATAATCCAGGGATGTCACTCTAAACTTGCATTTATTGGATTCAGCAGTCAACCCACTTTTTCTCAGTTTTTCTGATACAGTTTTTACCCTCACATCATGTTGTACTTTTGTTTCTCCCATTATCAAAATGTCATCCTGGAAGAATATTGTGGAAGGCATGTTCTTGAGCAATTTATGCATCAGCTTATGAAATACCAGTGCAGCTGATGCAAGCCCGAATGGCATGCGAACGTACCTGTAGCAGCCCTGCAGTGTCAAAAAAGTTGTTAAGCTTTTACTAGCTTCATGAAGTTTTGCCTGATGGTAAGCTAATGATAAATCTAATGATGTGAATTTTTCATTTCCTTAGTTAAAGCCAACACTTCACTGATTTTGGGTAAAGTAAACCTTTATACAGCAATGTTCTTATTAAGTTCCCTCAAATCTACAATAATGCTTCCATTTCTTTGTTTACTTCCTCTTTCAGAACCTAATGGACATCTCTAGATTTGTGGACCCTGACAATGGCATTTTTCTTTAAAATAATTCTATTTGTAAACCCTTCAAGTATTACCACTTTCCCTGAAAATATCTCTGGAAAATCATTCTTGAATTTAGTGCCATAACTGTTAGTTTCATTCATGACTAAAACGTGTTCAATATTATTACGATTTAGAATTATATCCAGTTCTCTTTGATCTTCCCACCCCAACAGTGATGGACCTTTTTCTGCAACATACAATTTTCCTATGACTTTCCTCCCTTTGAATTTAAAAGTACCTTTCCTGTATCCCAACATTGATATAGGTTCTCCTGTAAAGCTTTCTGGAGTTACATCTAAGGAATTTAATTTTTTTTCCCAGAACTCCTGTGAATTTTTCTTCCCACAATTTCTTATCAATTATTGTATAAGGAGACCCAGAGTCAGCAACAATTAGGATCTCTACAACTCCCAAACTTATTTTGCAGACAGGTTTATTCCTAGATAACTCACTCTGGTGAATGACTCCTTTATTGTCCTTTTCTCTGGTTATGTCAATACCTAGAACACAATCATAATGTTGAGAGTACCCCTCTCCAGTTGATTTTTCTGACTCAGAACCTGACACTAACCCTTCTTGAGCTACAGTTACTCTTTGGTTCTTTTTTCATCTCCTACACACTTTAGAGAAGTGTCCAATAATTCCACACTCCCTATACTTTAAATTACAAGCAGGACATTTTTCACTATACGCAAGATGATCTTTGTCCCACATCTATAAAAAAAAAATTCTGTGGGGTTAATTTCTCTTACCTTGTTTTCTATTTGACCTTGAAGTTCTCTTTTTACTTTATGTTTTACTTTATTAACTATGTCTTTCTGATCCTCTTGATCCTTGCTGGTGACTGCTTCTGCACACTTATTAGATATTTCTGCTTTTTCCACTAATGGCACAACCTCCGCTAATTTAGATTCTCCATGTACCCACAATCTTTCTTGTACATGTTCATTATTTACATACACGATTCTCTGATTTCTAATAAGTTTGTTGTATAGAGATGTGGATCTGCATGCAAGGGCTAGTTTTTTCATGTCAGTGAGATATTCTTCAATAGTTTTGGATTTATCCTGTTTCCGGCAACAACAAAAAATGATTTTGATCTATCGCAATACATACAGATGTTGAAAAGTACTTGTCCAAGTCTTCTAGTGCATTATTGAATACTTGACAATCACGTGGAGCTCTGTTTTTTTCCTCCTATAAAACTGTATACATTCTACCACTGTGGACCCAACTAATGCCCCTACACAAAAAAAGAGTACTGGGAATATGGCCATCCCCCACAATCTCCCTTAATCATAAAATTAAAACACACAGTGTGTGGGGGATATCAGGGACAGACCTCTCTGGTCTGTCCCGAAGGAGAGTAGATTGCCGGTTAGGCGGTCTACTTTAAAGGCATGAGAGATGGTAATGACATTTGAGTGTTCAGGGACTAGTGGGGGAGTTCCCTTTACGGACTAGATGGTCTCACACACATCATAGTGTCATGCTTCATCATTTGACCACCTAGCCCCACCCAGGTAAGATTATACCACCTGGGTGGACTCAGCCTCGTTGTTAAACTAACTCTGAGGGAGTGCTGAAATGTTTATCTTTCTGGATAAAACAGGGATCCAGTTGAAGAGAAAATAGATATTCAGATTACCTCACAAATCACCTGTGAGATACAGTGCTTTAATGAAGGTGTTTGTTGGTAGGGTTAAAGACAGTATGTGACAGTCTTGAACATAACGGTTCAAGGTGTCTTGCAGATTTCTATGACCAATATGTTTCTACCCTCTCTTATAGCCAAAAGACTGGTCTTGGGCATTCGTCAGGGGCAAGGATCCCTACTGTAATTGGAGTTAGCTGGCTATGCTAAATCGTGAGCAAATGTTTTAAAATTCACACAGGCCTACCTGTTAGAAATGTCTGTGGAAGGCCTGAAAGGAAATACAAAGTGAATGAAATATCAAATTGTGGTGTATATGGTGTTTGTGAGAACTCACTCCACATCACTGCACACTGAGGTGTAATAAACATGCAGTGGAACACAACAAATCATGCATAACTATTCTGAATATTATACTAGTGGGCTATTGGTAAAGCCCTCAGTGTGTATATTCGAAGTATTGTTTCTTACCCTATAGTAAAGAGGCTATTTGCCTCAAGTATGGGAACAGGGGTTGGGGAGTTGCCCCTTGTAGTCACACTCTGAGGAAGAACAGGGGTTCAGATCAACGAAAGTAGGTTAAGGCAGAAAAGCGCTAAGAGTAAGTGCAAGTCCTGAATATTTACAGGCTTGTGCGAGTGTACTTTAGCATTAATGTGATGGAGAATGCAATATATACAAGAGGCATACTATTACACAGTCTATAGCTGTACAGTAAAGTCAAGGTAGGGCTGTGAATAATACATCAGCCCTACTCCGGGTCATGATAATTGTGGCGAGACAACATACAAGACAAAACAGACACAAACAAAACAGAACTTTTCTTATCTGGTAAGCATGTCTCCGATACTTCTGGAGGTACGAACTTAATACTCCAAAGGTGACATCTCTTATGGTACACCTAGAGGGTTCCCCTCCCAACTGCTTGCTTGTGTGAGCTGGGACACGGAGCCCATGTGTAACGCCCACGTCCCGAGGACACCAGAGCCTCTGAATCGTCGTGTATCCTCCGCGTGTGGACGGCGCGGCCAGAAGGCGTCCTACAGGTGCCCGAGCTCATTGGAGCTGTAGTCCCAGAGACCCAGGTCTTATGGAAACCATTGTGGTGGTTCCCGGTGGTGAGAGGCATGTAGTACAGACGTCTATCACTGTAAGTACAAAATTAAAGTACAATGGCAGGCTTAAAATGGTGTGCCTGTCACCGACTTCAACAGTACACAATAAATGTTTAATGCAATTTCCTTTCGTTAATGTTTCTATTAACTGTGTACGTATCACGGCGACATGCAAGGATATGCCACTGTACTGATGCTCCTTGTGAAATGTGTGCGTATCACAGTACGTGAAATATGCATTCTGATGGATACAACTACCTGTGGATTCCTCACCTGATGAATACTCCCATGGCGCCAGCATTCGACGGAAATCTTCTTACTAGTCTCTGCACGTCGACGAGGACGTCACTCTAGCCCACGCGACGCCGTCTGACGTCATACAGGCAATAAGAGGTCCTCGCCGACGTGCCGATGACAGTTCCCTTTTTTCCGTGCATTCGAAACGGTTATCTTCGAGGGAGCTACTGTTACCTTCGTGGTTACAGTGTATTGTCTGCTGCGTAGTCTTCTCTGCGGTAATAATGTCTCAGAGGAAGTCGGGTTTCAAGCCCTGTCGAGAGTGTGGGGGCAAGATGTCAGTTACAGATCCTCACTCCGACTGTCTATGGTGTTTGAGCTCCGACCACGACGTCTCGACTTGCGATTCATGTCAACACATGAATCCGAAGGCCCTCAAAGAGCGTGAGGCCAAGTTATTCATGGCAAAGTCAAAGAAGAAGGAGAAACATCATAAGAAGTCTTCTTCGCCAAGGTCTCACCGGCGTCATCGAGACTCCCGGCGCCGTAGAGACTCACGACGTCATTCCAGCAAGGAGTCTCGTTCGAGGTCACCTTCGGCTCGGCGTCGGAGGACTTGGGAGGTCAGCCCCACGGTCACGCCACATCCATTGACGCCGTTGCCCTCTCCGGCATCACCGACTTCGCCTGGTCAGGCGTCAGTGATTGAGGTGGTGCAGCCTCTTGTGTTTTCTCCGGCGTCGCAGACGTCGAGGCCGGCGTCGGGGTCGCCCTCGATCCAGGCACCCCAGTATCCGGTTTTTCCCACTCCTGGAGCCGATAGTACCGCGTTTCTTAATGCGATGTATACCATCTTTCAGCAGATGGCTCCAGGAGCTGCTCCGGCTGGTCCTTCGGGGCCCTTGGCCTTTTCGTTGGGTGATCCTGCGCCTCTTCGGCCGGCACCCTTTATGCCCTTTCTCCCTTTTGGGAATGTGGGCTCGGCGCCGGTGCCGGCGTCGGTGGCCGCTCCGGTGGCTTCGGATGTTTCGGCCCCGGAGGTTGCCCTTCCGTCGAAGTCAGGATTTTGCCCTGTGACTCCGGTTGGTCCATCGGCTCCAAGACCTCGTCCTCCGGCTCCTACCTCGGCGCCGAAGCTGCCTGTGGCGCCGGACGCGGCGTCAGATGCTTCTGGAGATCGGCGCCGTTCTTCGACGTCGGCAGAGGCCATGTCGACTCCGCGTATCGAGGAGAGACTTCATTCGAGGAGGCGTGCTCTCCGTCTTTTAGAAGAGCAGGAGTACCAGCGAGTCTTAGAGGAGGGAGAGATTGAGGACTCTGGAGACGGACTACATGGTCTGGATACAGCCAGTGGGCTGGACACTTCCCCTGAGTGGGACCTTTCATCTCCAGGGGAATATACGGAGGAGGCTGCTTCCTTTCATGCTGTGGTGAGGAAGGCAGCAAGCTTTTTGGACCTGCCTTTGCCGGTGGCAGAGGCGAAGCAGAATTTGCTGACAGAGGTATTGCATCCGGCCTCTGCTGCAGCTGAGCCTCTCTTGCCATTTAATGAGGCTTTGCTGGATCCGGTGTTGGAGGTGTGGAAGAAGCCGGTGTCTTCCTCGGCCGTTCATAGGGCTGTGGCCAGGAGGTATCGAGCTGCACCATCTGACCCTGGCTTTCTCTCTAGACACCCTACGCCGGAGAGCTTGGTGGTGCAAGCCTCCTGTTCCTCAAAGTCAGCGCCTGGTTCCTTCCCGACGGTGCCTGGAGACAGAGACTCCAAGAAACTGGATGCGCAGTCCAAGAAAATATTTTCATCATGCAGTTTGGCGTTGAAGGCCACCAACGCAACGTGCATTCTGGGGAGGTACATCCATGCTCTGATGGATGATATTTCGTCTTCATTTACGGAGCTCCCCCAGGGTCTCTTGGATGTGGTCTCGGACGCCCAGGCTGCCGCGACCCAGATTATCCAGTCTGGGCTGGACACGACCGACTCGGTGGCCAGGGCGATGGGCACGGCTGTGGTGGCAAGAAGACAGGCCTGGCTCCGAAACTCAGGGTTTTCTGCGGATGTGCAGTCGACCCTGCTGGACCTCCCGTTTGATGGGGACAGACTGTTTGGAGCCAAGGCAGATTTGGCCTTGGAACGATTTAAGGAGAGCAGAGCCACAGCCAAATCGTTAGGACTGCAAGCTCCTTCTTCCTCTGCCTCTTCTAGATTTTTCAGGAGGTTTCGGGGATTTGGGCGTGGCTCTTCTTCCTCTTCCTTTCGGGGGAGGTTCCAGCAACCCGCCTCTTCCCTCCCCTATAGGTCATTTAGAGGGAGGGGGAGGGGTGGGGCCCGTACCAGAGGAGCCTCTCAACAGCACTCTGCCTCTTCCTCGTCCTCTGGAGGGGTGCAGCAGGGGAAGCAGCCTTAGGCTTCCACCGTTTCCCACTCACTCCTCTCCTGTAGGGGGAAGATTACAGCATTTTCTCCACAAGTGGAAGTCTATCACCACGGACACTTGGGTTCTCGGCATTGTGGGGAAACGCTACGCCCTTCCCTTTCGGGAGTTCCCGCCCCTCATCCCGCCCCGCCCATCTTATTGTTCAGAAGAACACCTCCTGTTGCTAGAACAGGAGGTTCAAGTCCTCCTTTCAAAGGGCGCGGTAGAGTTGGTCCCAGAGCAGGAAAAGGGTCGAGGTTGTTACTCAAGATACTTCCTGATTCCCAAAAAGGATGGTCAGTTGAGACCAATCCTGGATCTGAGGATCTTGAATTGGTTCCTCAAACAGGAAAAGTTCAAGATGCTGACCCTAGCACAGGTGCTTTTGGCGTTGAACAAGGAAGATTGGATGGTGTCTGTCGACTTGCAGGATGCTTACTTTCATATCCCGATACTCAAGTCGCACAGGAAGTATCTCCGGTTTGTGGTAGGGTCGCAGCACTATCAGTTTGCGGTCCTCCCGTTTGGTCTTACTTCAGCACCTCGAGTCTTCACAAAGGTGATGTCAGTGGTTGCGGCGGAGCTCAGAAGGAAGGGGATAGCAGTATTCCCTTACTTGGACGACTGGTTGATCAAAGCCAAGTCCCCGGAGCTTGTGTCGCATCATCTGCAGTCAACAACCCAGTTGTTATTCGACCTGGGCTTTTCGGTGAACGTGCCCAAATCTCACCTGGAGCCCTCTCAGCGCCTCCTGTTCATAGGGGCAGTACTGGATACAACATTGAGTCGAGCCTTTCCTCCGCCTCAGCGGATTCAAGATATTCAGGAATTGGTTCCAATGTTTCGAAATGGAGCGGTGGTTCCAGTCCTCAAGGTCCTTCGTCTGCTCGGTCTGTTCGCCTCCTGCATTCTGTTGGTCACGCATGCTCGCTGGCACATGAGGGCTCTTCAGTGGTGCCTCCGAAGGCAGTGGTCTCAACACAAGGGAGATTTAGAAGGTACTGTCAAGATCTCCAGAGATGCTGCTGTGGAATTGAAGTGGTGGATTGCGGGCAACAATCTTTCACAGGGAAAGCCGTTCGCGCAGTCGCCACCAGTGGCCACGGTCATAACGGATGCTTCCACCCTAGGATGGGGAGCTCATCTGGGGGATCTGGAGATCAAAGGGCTTTGGTCTCCAGAGGAACAGGTGTTTCATATCAATCTGTTGGAGTTACGGGCTGTACGTCTGGCTCTCAAGGCCTTCCTCCCATCCCTTCGTGGTCAGTCGGTACAGGTCCTGACGGACAATACTACCACGATGTGGTACATAAACAAACAGGGAGGAGTAGGGTCGTACCTTCTCTGCAGAGAAGCTCTTCGGCTATGGTCCTGGGCAAAGGACCATCAGATTTGCTTGGTGGCAAATCATCTGGCCGGGGTCTTGAATGTACGTGCGGACAGTCTCAGTCGCCAATTCTCGGCAGACCACGAGTGGCGTCTCCATCCAGATCAAGTCTGTTTAATCTTCCAGATGTGGGGGTTTCCTCGGATAGATCTGTTTGCCACTCGGGAGAACGCGCATTGCCCGTTATTCTGCAGCCTCCAGTATCCGATGCAGGGAGCGTTGGGGGACGCGTTTCAGATAACCTGGTGCGACCAGTTGCTTTACGCGTTTCCCCCCATACCCTTGATTCCTCGAGTGTTGAGGAAAATTCGCCAAGACCGGGCCCAAGTCATCTTAATAGCTCCGGATTGGCCAAGGAGGGTATGGTACTCCGACCTTCTCCAACTCTCACTGTGCCCTCCGCTCCGTCTCCCTCTCAGGGCAGACCTCCTCTCGCAGTCGCAGGGGCAGGTTTTACACCCCAACCTCCAGAGTCTGCACCTACATGCTTGGAGATTGAACGGGGCAACCTGAGTTCCTTCTCTCTCCCGCCTGATGTAGTGGATGTTATCTTAGCGGCCAGGCGACACTCCACTAAATCTATCTACGCTAATAGGTGGTCTAAATTTGTTATGTGGTGTGGAGAGAGACAGATTGATCCCTTACATGCTCATCTGTCACATGTTTTGTCTTTTGCACTGTCTCTAGCGCAGAAAGGTTGTGCAGTGGCTACCATTAAGGGTTATTTGTCGGCCTTGTCAGCCTTCATTTGTCTTCCAGACCAACCATCGCTATTTAAATCCCCTATTGTTCTCAGATTCTTGAAAGGTCTTCTGAATCAATATCCTCCAAAACCATTCGTTATGCCTCAATGGGATTTGTCCTTGGTCCTGACTTTCCTTATGGGGTCCCCTTTTGAGCCTATGCATTCTTGCCCCTTAAGGTATTTGGTTATTAAAACA
This sequence comes from Pleurodeles waltl, assembly GCF_031143425.1. Classification (NCBI taxonomy): domain Eukaryota; kingdom Metazoa; phylum Chordata; class Amphibia; order Caudata; family Salamandridae; genus Pleurodeles; species Pleurodeles waltl. Next base: position 716,775,427 of record NC_090450.1, read on the forward strand.
GTATTCCTGGTAGCTATAACATCTGCAAGGAGAGTGAGTGAGTTGCAGGCCTTATCGGTTAAACCCCCTTATATAACGTTTTAGGGGGATAAGGTGGTGTTGAGGACCAAGGCTGCTTTCCTTCCGAAGGTTGTTTCACCCTTCCATTTGGCTCAGACAATCACTTTGTCCACGTTTTATCCTCCGCCTCATCCTTCAAAGGAGGAAGAAAGACTACATCGCCTGGACCCAAAAAGGGCGTTGAGCTTCTATATCGACAGAATGAAGGATATCAGGCTGGAGGATCAGCTGTTTGTCGGATACGTGGGCAAGAGGAGAGGAAAGGCAGTCCACAAGAGAACACTCTCCAGGTGGGTTGTTCTTTGCATTAAAATCTGTTACTCTTTGGCAAAGAAGGATCCGCCTGAGGGCATTAGAGCTCACTCCACCAGAGCTAAGTCGGCCTCTTCGGCCTTGGCCAGGGGTGTTCCTGTGGTCGACATCTGCAAGGCCGCAACTTGGTCGTCCCTTCACACTTTTGTGAAACATTACTGTTTGGACTCTGAGGTCAGAAGGGACGGTCATTTTGCACGGTCAGTGCTGCAGGATTTCTTGGTTTGACCATTTAGGCACCCACCGCCGGGCGTGGTACTGCTTTGGGACTCTATTCATCAGGTGAGGAATCCACAGGTAGTTGTATCCATCAGAAGAACGAGTTACTTACCTTCGGTAACGACTTTTCTGGTGGATACATTAGCTACCTGTGGATTCCTCACGGTCCCACCCGCCTCCCCGTTGCCTTTTTGGTCTCTCCAAGCAATCCTTGAGTGTGCTCCTTTTGGTCTTCAAAGTTGCAATACATTTTGCATATATGATATTTGTATATATGTGTATATTTATATATAAATCTATATATATTGTGTATATACATGATTCGTATGTATAAATATATTTATTTGTTTAAAAAAAAAAAAAAAAAAAGGTTATATTAAATCTACAGCTATTTTATTGCAATGTTGTGTGATTTACAATATTAAGAGATGTTGCTTTGCTCTTTCATTACATTGGGTTATTATTATTCTCATGCACGTAAAAAATGTTGGTACTGTCATCGGCACGTCGGCGAGGACCTCTTATTGCCTGTATGACGTCAGACGGCGTCGCGTGGGCTAGAGTGACGTCCTCGTCGACGTGCAGAGACTAGTAAGAAGATTTCCGTCGAATGCTGGCGCCATGGGAGTATTCATCAGGTGAGGAATCCACAGGTAGCTAATGTATCCACCAGAAAAGTCGTTACCGAAGGTAAGTAACTCGTTCATCTAGTCGGCAGAGGCAGAGGCATTGAACAAATGTGCGGCACAGAGAAAATGAAATTGTGGTCTGAAGACGCGGCTGTATGAAGACACAGGATAGAAGTAGAGTTGCTCCCCAATTTACTATGTCTATTGCACGTCAGTGCTTTCATGCTGAAGCCTGAGCATGAAACGTGCCTATCCTGAAGATTCATCGCGCTGACTGCCGCAAGCGCACACACGCCCACACAAAACCCAAAAGCCTTATATTTAAGGTAACTTGTGCAATATAAGTCTTACATAAGTCTTGAGTCAAATTGAGTAATTGAAGTGACCAATAGACATGACGCTTAAATAATGCTTGGAGAATCATGCACGTGGTTGCTTCTTGTAAAAACTGCTCTAAATTTCAGTTTACACCGTAAGTTAAACGTGCTTTAGGTAATTCGTCTTATTATACAAATAAGACCGCTAGTGTTGGCCCACAATAACGCGTTACAGTAATCATTCACAGTATTACATGTACACGTCCAAGCAATAATTTGTTCATTGTACTTGATGTGTGATAACTTTGCTGAATCGTGCAGTGGTTTCCTCCTCTAGTCGTTGCCAAAATTGTTATGAAGACTCCTTACTCTAAATTTGATTACGAGCTTCTTTATTCACGTTTTCTCAAATTAAGGGGCAACACACCAGCTTCCTTTGACAGATCTCTCCAACTGTCACTGGCCACATTCAACACTCCCCTAGCATTCTGTAATGAGCTACCCAACATTCTCTCAAACGTCACTATGGGCGCAAAGGAGAAAAACTGAGGAAGAATATGGTCTGTGAGGCAGGATGAGTGAACAACTCTCCTTTGTCCCAGACAAGCATATCGATCAGATGTTTAAGCTCCATCTCCCCTAGGGAAGAGCTACGGATCCCGAGTCCTGTTCTCTCACGCAATGGTTGACTGTCCTAATGGTGACCTGATCTGCATCACAAACCTACCGCAGTGCATGCATGCTGGCAGATCCAGTTCATCCCGTGCTTCCCATGCCACTGGATTCAAGCTAGCCTGGCTGATGAGGGGTGAAACCCCGAAACCGGTCCCAGGATGCTTGTTTCCAGTCCAGGGAAGACCTGGCCTAGCAGTTCGGGCTGGACTGTTCCCATGGGGAACAGGGTCAAGACTGATTTGCATATGGCTGGGTCCAAACTGGAATGGCATGGGCAGCAAAAAAACGATGGATTAAACCCAGATCTGTGACTGGGGGTGAATGTTTGACAATGTTCAGCATTCCGTCCATCACTTGTTGTTTTTGCATTTGTCGCCCTAAGTGGGAAGGGTATGCCCAGACGTGGGTCCCGTGCTTCCCATGCCACTGGATTCAAGCTTGCCTGGCTGATGAGGGGTGATACCCCGAAACCGGTCCCAGGATGCTTGTTTCCAGTCCAGGGAAGACCTGGCCTAGCAGTTCGGGCTGGACTGTTCCCATGGGGAACAGGGTCAAGACTGATTTGCATATGGCTGGGTCCAAACTGGAATGGCATGGGCAGCAAAAAAACGATGGATTAAACCCAGATCTGTGACTGGGGGTGAATGTTTGACAATGTTCAGCATTCCGTCCATCACTTGTTGTTTTTGCATTTGTCGCCCTAAGTGGGAAGGGTATGCCCAGACGTGGGTCCCGTGCTTCCCATGCCACTGGATTCAAGCTAGCCTGGCTGATGAGGGGTGATACCCCGAAACCGGTCCCAGGATGCTTGTTTCCAGTCCAGGGAAGACCTGGCCTAGCAGTTCGGGCTGGACTGTTCCCATGGGGAACAGGGTCAAGACTGATTTGCATATGGCTGGGTCCAAACTGGAATGGCATGGGCAGCAAAAAAACGATGGATTAAACCCAGATCTGTGACTGGGGGTGAATGTTTGACAATGTTCAGCATTCCGTCCATCACTTGTTGTTTTTGCATTTGTCGCCCTAAGTGGGAAGGGTATGCCCAGACGTGGGTCCCGTGCTTCCCATGCCACTGGATTCAAGCTAGCCTGGCTGATGAGGGGTGAAACCCCGAAACCGGTCGCAGTTCGGGCTGGACTGTTCCCATGGGGAACAGGGTCAAGACTGATTTGCATATGGCTGGGTCCAAACTGGAATGGCATGGGCAGCAAAAAAACGATGGATTAAACCCAGATCTGTGACTGGGGGTGAATGTTTGACAATGTTCAGCATTCCGTCCATCACTTGTTGTTTTTGCATTTGTCGCCCTAAGTGGGAAGGGTATGCCCAGACGTGGGTCCCGTGCTTCCCATGCCACTGGATTCAAGCTAGCCTGGCTGATGAGGGGTGAAACCCCGAAACCGGTCGCAGTTCGGGCTGGACTGTTCCCATGGGGAACAGGGTCAAGACTGATTTGCATATGGCTGGGTGCAAACTGGAATGGCATGGGCAGCAAAAAAACGATGGATTAAACCCAGATCTGTGACTGGGGGTGAATGTTTGACAATGTTCAGCATTCCGTCCATCACTTGTTGTTTTTGCATGCCCTAAGTGGGAAGGGTATGCCCAGATGTGGGTCCCGTGCTTCCCATGCCACTGGATTCAAGCTAGCCTGGCTGATGAGGGGTGAAACCCCGAAACCGGTCCCAGGATGCTTGTTTCCAGTCCAGGGAAGACCTGGCCTAGCAGTTCGGGCTGGACTGTTCCCATGGGGAACAGGGTCAAGACTGATTTGCATATGGCTGGGTCCAAACTGGAATGGCATGGGCAGCAAAAAAACGATGGATTAAACCCAGATCTGTGACTGGGGGTAAATGTTTGACAATGTTCAGCATTCCGTCCATCACTTGTTGTTTTTGCATTTGTCGCCCTAAGTGGGAAGGGTATGCCCAGACGTGGGTCCCGTGCTTCCCATGCCACTGGATTCATCCGCCATTACACCTGTCCTCACGGCCAAAGGCTGCTGCAGGGAAAGGTTTGGTATAATGTGTTATCAGGGAACCTGTGGGTCCTGTTCCTTTCATCCTGTGCCCGACCTTACATCAGGAGCCTCCCTCACTCCCACCGCCCCGCTGTCGTTGCACCTGCCAGTGCCAGGTTCTCCGGATTGGTCAATCGATGTACCCATAGTGTCATGTTAAGGCACTATCAGCCCGGTTTTTCCTAAGGAGTAAATTAAGTTGAATAGTCTTGCTTCAAAAGCACTAAGGGCCAGATGTAGGAAAGGAATTGCAACTCGCAAACGGCAAAAACTGCCGTTTGCGAGTTGCAAATCACATTTTCCTATGCAGAAATGCATTCTGCGAGTCGGACCGACTCGCAAAATGCATTTCAGAATCGCAAATAGGAAGGGGTGTTCCCTTCCTATTTGCGATTCCTAGTGGTATGCAATACCATTTGCGACCGCATATGCGGTCGCAAATGGTGTTGCAGTTACCATCCACTTCAAGTGGATGGTAACCCACTCGCAAATTGGAAGTGGTCCCCATGGGACCCCTTCCAGTTTGTGACTGGACCCAAAAACATTTTTTCAGGGCAGGGAGTGGTCCAAGGGACCACTCCCTGCCCTGAAAAAATACCGAAACTAAAGGTTTCGGTTTTCTTTTTAAGTGCAGCTCGTTTTCCTTTAAGGAAAACGGGCTACACTTAAAAAAAAAAAAAACTGCTTTATTTAAAGCAGTCCCGAACACGGAGGTCTGCTGACTACAGCAGGCCTCCATGTTTGCGAGTGCCCATAGTCGGTATGGGGCCGCAATTTGCGACCCACCTCATGAATATTCATGAGGTGGGTCATTGCGACCCCATACCGACTTGCAGACGGTGTCTGAGACACCGTTCTGCATAACATTTTGCGACTTGCAAACAGCGAGTCGCAATGACTCGCTATTTGCAAGTCGCAAAATGTTATTTTGCTACATCTGGCCCCAAGTTCCCTACTCATGCGCTCAGGCAACAAATCGCCCACCCACATTGTTTTCGCTCATTAGCCATAGCCCTTACACACTTCCTGCAAAACCCGTCTGGGCACATGCGTTCTTGCAGCCAATGCACACTTAAAGACCTGATGCCCCCGTCATGACCCGAAACATATTCTTATAGGGATGAGGTCTCCGCCCTGTATTATTATTGCAAACGGATTGTGTTTATCGGTTCGTGTGATCAAAAAGGCAAAACCGAGCTTGGTTAGATCTAGACAGAGTATAGGACGAAGGGGACATCCAATGAGCAATAAGTACCAACATAGTCTCCGTGGCTGAATGGCACTTCCAGGCCTCTGTTACAAGTTGTGCGAGTTGAATTCCATTTCTATGTGAAATTTCATGCCTGCGCACACTAATAAGTGCGGGAACACCGCCGGTTTTGTACTGGCACAACCAGTGGGACGACGCACCTTCGCCATAGCGCCCCAGCGTTTTTGTCCAGCACTTTTCTGTGTTTTGATCCACATAATTGATGCACTGTTTGAAGCCCCTGAAAGCAATGGGACCAATTTTATATTTTTACCTCAAAAAATGAAGACGTGTCAAGGTACGCAAAAAAAATGTATGGCTAAAACGTTTGCCGAAAGATAAGTGTTTGTGTATCGAATTATAGCTTTAGTTAATATTGTCAAAATGGGACCGTGGAATTACGATTGATAAATGGTATAGTTTGCTTGAACGCTAGATGGCACTCTTTCCCCATAATGAGGCGAGGTTTGTGGCATCACATCTGAATTGTGGTCTGAGCCAGTTCTTCACCCAGTGTTGCTAGGGAGAGGATATAAAAGAGACTTAAGCCTTCTTATTAGTGGTGTCTTGACTTGTAACGTAGTATTTCTGTGTTTACCATATTTCGAGGGACAACCAAAACATAATAGTTTGCACCGAAGACACACAGTGCAACATGTTTACGTTATTGCATTGGTCTTTCCTTACAAGATAGCTGCATAAGTTAATAGAGGCAGATACCTTCAGCAGAACGCTCATGACCCTTCTTTGAAACACCTTTCTCTGCTGTGGGACAAGTGCATGTCATTTCGCCCCTCTATGCTTTTCGCATGCCCTTTCCATGGCAGGGAAAGCAAAGAGAAGTTGCGTGGGCTTGGGTAACTGTAGTAGGAAACGTTGTGTACGAAGCTCAGAGTCTCTTTGCCAGGCATCCTTAGTTTGGGATACATCCATGTTGAAACTGGAGGGACTGGTGATGCTCTCAGTCTATTACCACCCCTGCTCGAGGACCAACGACAGCTAAGCCCTCGTATGGAGTAGGAATCCATCTGGAGGGCAAACATAACAGGGGCATGACGTTTTTACCACCCCTGATCATGTGGCATGTCATGGCGCAGTTGATCAGAACCTCAGCAGCCTCTGCCCTGGCCTTGGAAATGGTCTTCATTGCGTCGATTCTGATAAGGCCATGGGTTAACCCGTAGTCAACCCATGTGCCAATGTATCCTTCTCCGTCTTATGATGAATAAAAGGAAGAGACCCCATAGCCCATCAGTATGATCTCCAGGACCCTAGTTTGGGATCAGCAAAAATCATCTTAGTCCTTCCGTTTACACTTGGAAAAACGGCAGAGTATTGGACCTGATTGTTTCCCCTTCTCTGGTGACATGCTGACAACACACAGACACCTCCCTCAGGGGGGTGAGTGAAGCCTCCCACCTCCCTTTATTGTTTAGAGCTCCATCAATAAAAGTCAGCCTGATAACGGACATGGATAACTTAACCCTACACTAAGAACTAGAATGTATTACTGAACAGCCCATGCGAAGGACAGGACGCCCCTAGTTTGATGATGTCTGTCTACCACTGCACACTTCATGGCATAAGGCCATTGGCTGCTTGATTTTACTACTAGCCTGCGCTGGCAATGTATGCTGCCCTGAATTAGTAGCTTGCTTCTCACTGCTGAAGCCAGACACTGTAAAAAATTGCTCTTTTCCTAGCTGTCTTATTGAGTATTAGAAAGGAAACCCCTCTCGTTCCAATGAGTGACATGCTATCCTCTTTGTGAGGGACTTCACCACATTCTCTTATGGCGGACCATTCTTTGAGGAGTGATCCCAGAATCCGAAGACTTTGCAGTACTATTGCTGTTTAACTGCACACCACAAGTGGTTCTGCAACTCAGCTTGTCCTTTCCAGTCTTGCCTTTTATTCTTGCTGCCTGTCATCAACAGCTCAACCATCTGGGGTTAGCTATATGTTGCTTTACTTCACTGTTGCTTCACTACCTACAAGTAGCTGAAGTTCGATCTACCCGCTCGCACTGTATTTGTTAGCTGTTGAGCCATAGCATTACAACCTCACCTTCTTTCATTACTAGACACCAAGGACCTCTAACTTCAATTGTGCATCTCCTACTCGTGCCAACAGGCCCACTTTGATAGATTGAAATTGTACTTGTGGGAGCGCTTAGAGGTCTAATTAATTGAAGATACTCCTCACCTCCTGGACCTCAGAGGTGACCTTGGGAGTGGGTTTAGTATGAGTAAACTGCCAGCACATCAGATTAGTGATAAACATTCATTAATTTACCGTAGTTCGGAGTCAATAATGAATATTACAGAACATTGGATGGAGCAAGTTCCATGTTCTGTCTTTATACTTCTATATTAAATCCAAAAAATTATTTCTCAGTAATCTAGTAAGAAAAGCTATCAGCACTCATAAAGAATACTGTAACACAGTGGTTCCCAACCTTTTGACTCCTGAGGTCCCCCACTGAATCACTATTGGAAGCCAGGGACCCCCAAGCAATTTGTACAATTTAAATTTCAAAATTAAAACAGTAATTCACAAAAAATACACAAACAAGTACACATCAATCAAATACTTGAATTACTAAAGATTGTATTATTTTATATTGAAAAAAATATGCAAAAATCGATTTATTTTTAGGTACATAAGATCTGAGAAAGCTTTTTCTCATTAATATGTCGGAGGGAAAGGAAGTAAAACCTTAAGTGCCTCTCACCTCTCCATAGCCCCTCTGTCACATGTATTCATTTTTTATAGTACCTCTCATACCAGTGTAGGATGTTGGAGCACTTTACATCACACACATACAGACACAATGAATCATACGTGTGTCAATCAGTGTATAGAAAATGTTAAATAAGGCAAAAGGGACTACAATCTGTAGGATTCACATGTCATCCATACTGGTAGCCATTTTTTGAGAGTGATTGGTCTAGAGAAACACAAACTCAGGATTCAGAACATAACACAGTGGTTAGCATCGACTTTAATAAGAATTTATTTTTATGCAGTGCTTTTAAAAATGCTGCAAAAATGAAGTAACAAATATAAAAACATGTGTTTCTGACGAGAGTCCCCAACTGGAAAAGTTCCTTCCTCCCGGCCCAGGGCTTGAGATACCTGCAGCATGATGGATGGAGAGTTGAAACTTTGAAAACACTCATCCCCAGTCACAGATCAAGTATACGACTTACATCATGTCACACATATGTGAAATGTTTTCCACCTCTATGCCCCTCATCTTATTCCTCTGCTGCTTCACTGCCTTCTGTAGAACCCTGCAGCTGGGTGGGATCAGAGGACCCTTACCGTCTCAAGATATAATTCAATATATGAATAATCATCTTTGTTACTATTGTGACAAGATGATACACTTTCTGGGGTATTGTCCCATTCCAAGTCAGGAAATGAGGAGACGCAGAAGGAAGGATAACTGAAGTTGGAGGTTGGGTCCTCATCAAGAAAGCAACTAAGGTGGTTGAAGGGATTTCCAGATTTTAACTTCCTGTAAAGATAACAAGAGTTTCTAAATACTCAATGGTTTTATCTGGGAAAGGGTGGTGGAACGAGAGTCACGTGAGTGTTACCTATTTCTGATTCCCAGGGAGAAATTATCATGCATATTCAAAGAAAGGGACTCATTGAAAGTGTGGTTACTGAAAATGGTGTTGATCTTGACACAAGTGTGGAGTCTGATATCAGTCTTACTACTGCCTCTGTTCCCTTGAGCAGAAATGTTCCTACTGACAATACTTCCTTTTCACTTGACAATACTTCAAATGTGAGTAACTCTGATGCTGTTTCTTCCGCTGCCAGTCTAAATTCTCCGAGATCCACTGTGGAAGGTAATTCTGTGTCTGGTAATGTTCAAGAAAGTGATGAACTATGTTGTGGTAAAACTTATGCTGTTCGTGTCACAAATTACCATAAAAATTCAATGACTATGAACTTTCCGATGTAACCTTGTAATTTCTTTTTATTAGAGGGAAATGGGCGTATTGTAGTGTGTATACATTTACACATTCTCATTCTCTTTCTTCCTTTATGATTCACTCAGTGGTCGTGCTTCTTAGTAACATTTTTCATTCTACGTTCTGTATATCTTTGAATGAGATATATGTTCTACTTGTAGATGGCGTTTGTGCTGTGAGATCAGTTGACTGATCTCTCAGACTAAATGAATGCCTCCTGGTCGTGGGCTTTGGTTATGAAAATAAATACTTTGGTTGAACTCTGCAACACCTGAAGGGTCCTACCTTCTACAATAACATTTTCAGAATCCATACTTTTAAGAAGCAGGAATCCAAATTGTTTGTAGTAACCCACTTTTATTAGCCAAGAGCAACAACCCTTGGTGCGTCCTCTCGTCTCAACAGCTGCCTACTCACTCTGCTGGTGTTCCACAATCTAGAACCCAACAGAAGACGCATTGAGTTGTTAAGATACAACATATCTTCCTTCCTTACAATAAAATAATAACATTGTTACAACATAATTTTTTTTTTTTTTACAAACAATACATGTACATGTAAAGACTCCCTCTTAACAAACATAGGCCCTCATTACGAGTCTGCGGTCTACTGAACTCCAGACTCACACGGGTGGTCCCACCGCTGACGGACTGGCGGTGAAGACCGCCAGATTATGAGTGTGGCGGTTTGGCCTGTGCCAAACCACCACTTACCCGTTCCTACCACCAGGGCGGTATTTGCATTCCTGTCGCTGGTAGATGACCCTCCCACACCCTCTGCAATCCCAACAGCCCTCCACCCCTCTTCTATACCAGAACCCCCCTCCTCCATCTTCCCTTCCATACTAGACCCCCTCCCCGGCATACACGCACACACACACCCACACGTACCCCACATACACTCATTCACAAACACTGATACACGCATTCACACACATCCATACACACATTCACACAGACATTCCAACATGCACTCATTTCAACAATCATACCTGCATTCATACACCCATACACACACGCATGCACACACATTCAAACACGCATACAAACACCCATACACACACGCACATACACACTTATATTCACACATGCAGACAACACCCACTCACACACACACACAACACCCTCCACTGTCAGACGATTGACTTACCTTGTCCGGCAAGGAGGTCTTTCACTACCGGCAGCACCCCGCCATCAGGACATCGCCAGGCCATATTACAGGTCGTTACACGGCTGGTGGAGTCCTTTTGGTGGAGCGGGGCTGGTGGTGGACCCCCCCTGCGCCTCTGACTGCCAGCACGGCTACTGGTGGATTTCCGCCCAAATTGTGGCAGGAATCCCACAGTACTCGTAATATGGCAGTCGGAAGACCGCCTGCGCTAGCGATGGCGATCTTCTGACGCCCACGGCTTTGGCGGTCTGTGTAAAAGACCGCCGAAGTCGTAATGAGGGCAATAGTCTTTAAGCCAAATAGATTCCCTCCTGATCCGGTTCTTGTTGAGTGCATCACTAGACATCGGTCTGACTTCTCTATTACATCCATTTCCCTTGCTGTTGTCTACCATGCACCTTTTATATTTCAAATCATTACACCTACTGAACTTTCTGATGTGCCATCTCTTGTTATCACCCAACCATACACTATTTCCAGTCACCCTAATTTTTTTTGGATTGGACCACTTTGATAATCCTGACCTTTGATCCCCAGCCAGTGATGTTTTTACCCAATCTCCAACTGTACATTTGTTTCCTTTTCTTTTCTTTTTAACTTGTCATTATGTCTGTGCACATATTTATCCTGATATCTGTTTACTTTCAGTTCCAATTCTTTCATGTTAAGTTTCTCGTTGTCTGACTTGTACATCCACACAGGAGTTACCTTAATAGTTGCTTGTCTCCTCTTTAATAAGTAAAAATGAGTTTCTCCAGTGGCTGATTGTGGTGTATTGCGGTAGCTCCACAACATATTCTTTATTACCATTTTGCATTCATCGCCACACCCAGCACTCAATTATACACTGTCTTTCAAAACTCCGTTGAATCTCTCAACGAGACCATTTTTCCTTGGATGATATACAGCAGTTCCATGGTGTGATATTCCTACAATTTTCAAATACTGCTTGTAGGAGGCTGGCCTGGCTTGTAGTGGGTACCAAGGGGTACTTACACCTTGCACCAGATCCAGGTATCCCTTATTAGTGTAGAACTAAGAACTAACAGTTCTCTAGAGGGATTCTTCCCTACCCCTAAACCTCTTTCAATGCAGAGACTCCTTGCTCCTTTCCAGCTAAGGTGATCATAAGCAAGTATAGTCAGATCAACAGTTTGACCTGTACCAGACATTATAGAAAAGGTTTAAGGGACAGAAAAAGAAATAACAAGTTTTCAGAACTTTTTAAGGAACAGAAAAAAAACTTTTAAAACTTTTAAAGAACTTTTTGAAAGTTTAGAGGTACTTTTCAGCACTTAGCAAGAAGAGTAAGAGAAGAAAAGCAAAACTTTTTGGTTAGGTGTACATACACTGAACTTGTTTTGTATATTTTTCTCTTATGAAAAGTACAATATGACAAAGTGGTAAGTAGTTGCAAGTACTTATCCCACCGCTGCACAACCAATGTAGGAGGCTGGCCTGGCTTGTAGTGGGTACCAAGGGGTACTTACACCTTGCACCAGGTCCAGGTATCCCTTATTAGTGTAGAGGGGTGTCTAGCAGCTTAGGCTGATAGAAAAGGTAGCTTAGCAGAGCAGCTTAGGCTGAACTAGGAGACGAGTGAAGCTCCTACAGTACCACTAGTGTCACATGCACAATATCATAAGAAAACACAATACACAGATATACTAAAAATAAAGGTACTTTATTTTTATGACAATATGCCAAAGTATCTCAGTGAGTACCCTCAGTATGAGGATAGCAAATATACACAAGCTATATGTACACAATACCAACATATGCAGTAATAGCAATACACAACAGTGCAAACAATGTATAGTCACAAGAGAATGCAATGGGGGCACATAGGGATAGGGGCAACACAAACCATATACTCTAGAAGTGGAATGCGAACCACAAATGGACCCCAAACCTATGTGACCTTGTAGAGGGTCGCTGGGACTGTAAGAAAACAGTGAGGGTTAGAAAAATAGCCCACCCCAAGACCCTGAAAAGTGGGTGCAAAGTGCACCTAAGTTCCCCAAAGAGCACAGAAGTCGTGATAGGGGAATTCTGCAAGGAAGACCAACACCAGCAATGCAACAACGATGGGAAAGTCACGATCAAGTCGGGAGTGGGCAGATGCCCAGGAAATGCCAGCTGTGGGTGCAAAGAATCTGCCCCCGGATGGTAGAAGCTGTGGATTCTGCAAGAACGACAAGGGCTAGAAACTTCCCCTTTAGAGGATGGATGTCCCACGTCGTGAAGAGTCGTGCAGAGGTGTTTCTGTGCAGAAAGACCGCAAACAAGCCTTGCTAGCTGCAAGGGTCGCGGTTAGGGTTTTTGGATGCTGCTGTGGCCCAGGAGGGACCAAGATGTCGCCAATTGCGTGAGGGGACAGAGGGGGGCGTCCAGCAAGACAAAGAGCCCACTCAGAAGCAAGCAGCACCCGCAGAAGTGCCGGAACAGGCACTACGAAGTGGAGTGAACCGGAGCTCACCCGAAGTCACAAAAGAGGGTCCCACGACGCCGGAGGACAACTCAGGAGGTCGTGCACTGCAGGTTAGAGTGCCGGGGACCCAGGCTTGGCTGTGCACAAAGGAAATCCTGGAAGAGTGCACAGGAGCCGGAGTAGCTGCAAAACACGCGGTTCCCAGCAATGCAGTCTAGCGTGGGGAGGCAAGGACTTACCTCCACCAAACTTGGACTGAAGAGTCACTGGACTGTGGGAGTCACTTGGACAGAGTTGCTGAGTTCAAGGGACCTCGCTCGTCATGCTGAGAGGAGACCCAGAGGACCGGTGATGCAGTTCTTTGGTGCCTGCGGTTGCAGGGGGAAGATTCCGTCGACCCACGGGAGATTTCTTCAGAGCTTCTAGTGCAGAGAGGAGGCAGACTACCCCCACAGCATGCACCACCAGGAAAACAGTCGAGAAGGCGGCAGGATCAGCGTGACAAGGTCGCAGTAGTCGTCTTTGCTACTTTGTTGCAGTTTTGCAGGCTTCCAGCGCGGTCAGCAGTCGATTCCTTGGCAGAAGGTGAAGAGAGAGATGCAGAGGAACTCTGATGAGCTCTTGCATTCGTTATCTAAAGAATCCCCCAAAGCAGAGACCCTAAATAGCCAGAAAAGGAGGTTTGGCTACTTAGGAAGGAGGATAGGCTAGCAACACAGGTAAGAGCCTATCAGAAGGAGTCTCTGACGTCACCTGCTGGTACTGGCCACTCAGACAGTCCAGTGGGCCAGCACACCTCTGTTTCCAAGATGGCAGAAGTCTGGAGCACACTGGAGGAGCTCTGGGCACCTCCCAGGGGAGGTGCAGGTTAGGGGAGTGGTCACTCCCCTTTCCTTTGTCCAGTTTTGTGTCAGAGCAGGGCTGGGGGATCCCTGAACCAGTGTAGACTGGCTTATGCAGAAATGGGCACCATCTGTGCCCATGAAAGCATTTCCAGAGGCTGGGGGAGGCTACTCCTCCCCAGCCCTAACACCTTTTTCCAAAGGGAGAGGGTGTAACACCCTCTCTCTGAGGAAGTCCTTTGTTCTGCCTTCCTGGGCCAAGCCTGGCTGGACCCCAGGAGGGCAGAAACCTGTCTGAGGGGTTGGCAGCAGCAGCAGCTGCAGTGAAACCCCGGGAAAGGTAGTTTGGCAGTACCCGGGTCTGTGCTAGAGACTCGGGGGATCATGGAATTCTCTCCCCAATGCCAGAATGGCATTGGGGTGACAATTCCATGATCTTAGACATGTTACATGGCCATGTTCGGAGTTACCATTGTGACGCTATACATATGTCGTGACATATGTATAGTGCATGCGTGTAATGGTGTCCCCGCACTCACAAAATCCGGGGAATTTGCCCTGAACAATGTGGGAGCACCTTGGCTAGTGCCAGGGTGCCCACACACTAAGTAACTTAGCACCCAACCTTTACCAGGTAAAGGTTAGACATATAGGTGACTTATAAGTTACTTAAGTGCAGTGGTAAATGGCTGTGAAATAACGTGGACGTTATTTCACTCAGGCTGCAAGGGCAGGCCTGTGTAAGAATTGTCAGAGCTCCCTATGGGTGGCAAAAGAAATGCTGCAGCCCATAGGGATCTCCTGGAACCCCAATACCCTGGGTACCTCAGTACCATATACTAGGGAATTATAAGGGTGTTCCAGTATGCCAATGTAGATTGGTGAAATTGGTCACTAGCCTGTTAGTGACAATTTGGAAAGAGAGAGCATAACCACTGAGGTTCTGGTTAGCAGAGCCTCAGTGAGACAGTTAGGCATCACACATGGAACACATACATATAGGCCACAAACTTATGAGCACTGGGGTCCTGGCTAGCAGGATCCCAGTGACACATAACAAACATACTGAAAACATAGGGTTTTCACTATGAGCACTGGGCCCTGGCTAGCAGGATCCCAGTGAGACAGTGAAAACACCCTGACATACACTCACAAACAGGCCAAAAGTTGGGGTAACAAGGCTAGAAAGAGGCTACTTTCTCACACTGCTGGAATTCTTCAGCAATACATTGTGGCCCATTGTCCACAACAGTGTGTTCAGGGTATCCTTCTTTAACTGAAAAGCTCCTCAAAGAAACACACCATACTAGATGTGGTTATGTCCCCAAAAAAAGCCACCTCTGGCCATTTTGAAAAATAATCTACTAAGACTAAAACATACTTCCCTTCTATTCCCTTGCTGTTAAACGGGCCACAAATATCCATGGCCAATTTTTGCCATGGTTTATCTGGTAGTTTGGTGGGTGAAATGGAGGATTCCTCCGATTTATGAGGCTTGTCACTACACATGCATGCTTCACAATTCCATACAAACCTTTCTATCTCCCTGTCCATACCTGGCCACCAAAAATCGACATGGGCTTTCCTTTTCATGACTGACATCCTACAATGTCCTTCATACAACAATCCTAACATTCTAGTTCTCAATCCTTCTGGCACTATTTTTTTTTTTTTTCATAAATCTGTTTATTGTTTTTTTTTTTTTTTCCTGTTTAGGTTACATTTCACATCTTTTCATGTTTAGTGATTGTTACAATACAGTTTGTTACAACGTTTGTTGTTTTTTTTGTTACATTATTTTTAGTACAGCAGTATCACATTTGTACGACATTTACTATATTATGTCACTTTGATTGTTCTGTTGTTTATCTCAGTTGAGATTCTCGCTGGGGTAGCATTGTTTTGTCTCAAATGTAGTATGGAGAGCAGATAATATGATTTTTGTTTGTTTGTTTGTTAATAAAGATTAATCTCAAAGTGAAGAAGAGTAAATAAAAGGAAGAACATGTGTAACAGTAACATTGGCCAATGTCTACAGCAATGGAATTAGTGTGAGTTTCGCTGTTTTCCTGCCGGGGTGGGGGTCAATTATGACGAGTGAATTTGCAATCAGGGGCAGGGGGGAGGCCTTTCGTGGAGATCGTTGTTTATGCCCTTCTTGTTTCTCAAGGCCTTAGCTTACTCAATTGTGCTGTGCGCTCTATCTCCCTGCGCGGTGTGATCTTCTCATTTGTGGGTGTTCGTTTGTTTTAGTCTAGTCCCTCCCCTGTCAGGTGTGGTTCCGTGTTATGTAATTGGAGTAAGAGTCCCTCCCAGTCTATAGAGATCGGGAATTGCCGTAGTCCTAGGGTTTCTTCTCGTTTGAGTGCTAAGTTTTCTGCTCCCGCCCATACCCTGAGCTAGCTTTTCCAGGCCTCTATCGGTGGAGGGTCTGGGGACTTCCACCTTTGGGTCACCAGTCGCTTCGCAACAATTAGTCCCAGGTCTATGAAGCGTGTCTCTGCTCTGTGTTGTTTGCTTCTTGGGAACAATCCTAGGATGCATGCCTCCCATGTAAAGTGTATTTGTTGTGTTGTGCAATTGATTAGGTTATCAATCACCGCTTTCCAGTAGGCGCTTAGGTTAGGGCAGGACCACATCATGTGCAGCATGTCTGCTCCAATCTCATGGCATCTAGGGCAGGCCGCGTCTTGACGGTTAAAGTACCTGTTTATGCGTGCCGGTGTAAGGTAAGCTCTGTTCACAATATAATACTGGATTAGTCTGAATCGGGAGTTACTTGGTATGTTCAGGTGGCTTGAGATGGCAGATCTCCAATTTGTTATCGCGATGGGTTCACCCGCGTCTGTTTCCCATGTCATACGTAATGTATCACTTTGGGGGGCCCTTTGGATTCTCAGAGCGTCCGCCAGCCAGCTGACCTGGTGCTGACCGCAGCCCACCACCTGTAGGTACTGGACCAGTAGGTGGGTACGCGGAACCGTTGTGATATCTCCCCACTTGGAGCTCAAAGACCTCACCAGTGAGCAGTTAAGAAGGAATTGGCTAGGGGGGAGCCCCATTTCTTGAAGCTTGGCAAACGGCAATAGTCGGTTGTCGTCGTATATGTCACCCAGTGTATGTAGTTCTAGCTCATGCCATGAGTGCAGTTCTGTGTCTGATGTGATTCTTGTGCCCCTCGGTGTGCCCGCCAGTGCCAGGGCAGTTGTGAATGGGATCGTCGATCCCGTAAGGCGGAGTGATCTATGATAGCATTTGTGGGCTGTTTTGAGGAACATTTGTCGTGGGGTTCGGGCATGTGTGAGAGGATGAAATAAATGCTGTATTTGTTGGAGCGAGTATGGTCCCGTCTCTGTTGCTGTATCTGCCAGTTGTTTACCAGCCAGCCATCTGGATATCCACTGGAGTTGGGCTGCCAGGTAGTAGTGCTCCAGGTTGGGAACCGTTAACCCGCCCTTGTCAGTTGGTAGGTACAGTTTTTTCAAGGCTACTCTGCAGCGGCCATTGTTCCATATAAATTCTCTCAACCCTGTTTCCAGTGTCTTAACCCCTTCGCTGCCAGGCCTTTTCCCCCTCCTGTGCCGAGCCTTTTTTTGGCTATTTGGAGCAGTTCGCGCTTAGGCCCTCATAACTTTTTGTTCACGTAAGCTACCCACGCCAAATTTGCGTCCTTTTTTTCCAACATCCTAGGGATTCTAGAGGTACCCAGACTTTGTGGGTTCCCCAGAAGGAGGCCAAGAAATTAGCCAAAAAACAGTGAAAATTTCATTTTTTTTTAAAAATTTGGAAAAATGGGCTGCAGAAGAAGGCTTGTGGTTTTTTCCCTGAAAAGGGCATCAACAAAGGGTTTGCAGTGATAAAATCACCAGCTTCCCAGCTTTCAGGAACAGGCAGACTTGAATCAAAACCCCCAATTTTTCAACCCAATTTTGGCATTTTACTGGGACATACCCCATTTTTACGATTTTTTGTGCTTTCAGCCTCCTTCCAGTCAGTGACAGAAATGGGCATGAAACCAACGCTGGATCCCATAAACCGCAACATTTCTGAAAAGTAGACAAAATTCTGAATTCAGCAAGGGGTAATTTGTGTAGATCCTACAAGGGTTTCCTACAGAAAATAACAACTGAAAAAGAAAAATATTGAAATTGAGGTGAAAAAAACATCAATTTTTCTCTAAGTTTTACTCTGTAACTTTTTCCTGCAATGTCAGATTTTCGAAAGCAATATACTGTTACGTCTGCTGGACTCTTCTGGTTGCGGGGATATATAGGGCTTGTAGGTTCATCAAGAACTCTAGGTACCCAGAGCCAATAAATGACCTGCACCCTGCAGTGGGTTTTCATTCTATGCCGGGTATACAGCAATTAATTTGCTGAAATATAAAGAGTAAAAAATAGCTATCAAGAAAACCTTTGTATTTCCAAAATGGGCACAAGATAAGGTGTTGAGAAGCAGTGGTTATTTGCACATCTCTGAATTCCGGGGTGCCCATACTAGCATGTGAATTACAGGGCATTTCTCAAATAGACGTCTTTTTTACACACTGTCTTACATTTGGAAGGGAAAAATGTAGAGAAAGACAAGGGGCAATAACACTTGTTTTGCTATTCTATGTTCCCCCAAGTCTCCCGATAAAAATGATACCTCACTTGTGTGGGTAGGCCTAGCGCCCGCGACAGGAAACGCCCCAAAGCACAACGTGGACACATCACAGAAAACAGACCTGTTTTTAGCAAAGTGCCTACCTGTAGATTTTGGCCTCTAGCTCAGCCGCCACCTAGGGAAACCTACCAAACCTGTGCATTTCTGAAAACTAGAGACCTAGGGGAATCCAAGGAGGGGTGACTGGCGGGGCTCGGACCAGGTTCTGTTACCCAGAATCCTTTGCAAAGCTCAAAAATTGGCTAAAAAAAACACATGTTCCTCACATTTCTGTGGCAGAAAGTTCTGGAATCTGGGAGGAGCCACAAATTTCCTTCCACCCAGCGTTCCCCCAAGTCTCCCGATAAAAATGATACCTCACTTGCGTGGGTAGGCCTAGCGCCCGCGACAGGAAACGCCCCAAAGCGCAACGTGGACACCACCAAAATTTTGGAAGAAAACAGAGGTGTTTTTTGCGAAGTGACTACCTGTAGATTTTGGCCTCTAGCTCAGCCGGCACCTAGGGAAACCTACCAAACCTGTACATTTCTGAAAACTAGAGACCTAGGGGAATCCAAGGAGGGGTGACTGGCGGGGCTCGGACCAGGTTCTGTTACCCAGAATCCTTTGCAAAGCTCAAAAATTGGCTAAAAAAACACATGTTCCTCACATTTCTGTGGCAGAAAGTGCTGGAATCTGAGAGGAGCCACAAATGTCCTTCCACACAGCGTTCCCCCACGTCTCCCGATAAAAATGATACCTCACTTGTGTGGGTAGGCCTAGCGCCCGCGACAGGAAACGCCCCAAAGCGCAACGTGGACACATCACAGAAAACAGACCTGTTTTTAGCAAAGTGCCTACCTGTAGATTTTGGCCTCTAGCTCAGCCGCCACCTAGGGAACCCTACCAAACCTGTGCATTTCTGAAAACTAGAGACCTAGGGGAATCCAAGGAGGGGTGACTGGCGGGGCTCGGGATAGGTTCTGTTACCCAGAATCCTTTGCAAAGCTAAAAAATTGGCTACAAAAAAACACATGTTCCTCACATTTCTGTGGCAGAAAGTTCTGAAATCTGGGAGGAGCCACAAATTTCCTTCCACCCAGCGTTCCCCCAAGTCTCCCGATAAAAATGATACCTCACTTGCGTGGGTAGGCCTAGCGCCCGCGACAGGAAACGCCCCAAAGCGCAACGTGGACACCACCAAAATTTTGGAAGAAAACAGAGGTGTTTTTTGCGAAGTGACTACCTGTAGATTTTGGCCTCTAGCTCAGCCGTCACCTAGGGAAACCTACCAAACATGTACATTTCTGAAAACTAGAGACCTAGGGGAATCCAAGGAGGGGTGACTGGCGGGGCTCGGACCAGGTTCTGTTACCCAGAATCCTTTGCAAAGCTCAAAAATTGGCTAAAAAAACACATGTTCCTCACATTTCTGTGGCAGAAAGTGCTGGAATCTGAGAGGAGCCACAAATGTCCTTCCACCCAGCGTTCCCCCACGTCTCCCGATAAAAATGATACCTCACTTGTGTGGGTAGGCCTAGCGCCCGCGACAGGAAACGCCCCAAAGCGCAACGTGGACACATCACAGAAAACAGACCTGTTTTTAGCAAAGTGCCTACCTGTAGATTTTGGCCTCTAGCTCAGCCGCCACCTAGGGAAACCTACCAAACCTGTGCATTTCTGAAAACTAGAGACCTAGGGGAATCCAAGGAGGGGTGACTGGCGGGGCTCGGACCAGGTTCTGTTACCCAGAATCCTTTGCAAAGCTCAAAAATTGGCTAAAAAAAACACATGTTCCTCACATTTCTGTGGCAGAAAGTTCTGGAATCTGGGAGGAGCCACAAATTTCCTTCCACCCAGCGTTCCCCCAAGTCTCCCGATAAAAATGATACCTCACTTGCGTGGGTAGGCCTAGCGCCCGCGACAGGAAACGCCCCAAAGCGCAACGTGGACACCACCAAAATTTTGGAAGAAAACAGAGGTGTTTTTTGCGAAGTGACTACCTGTAGATTTTGGCCTCTAGCTCAGCCGGCACCTAGGGAAACCTACCAAACCTGTACATTTCTGAAAACTAGAGACCTAGGGGAATCCAAGGAGGGGTGACTGGCGGGGCTCGGACCAGGTTCTGTTACCCAGAATCCTTTGCAAAGCTCACAAATTGGCTAAAAAAACACATGTTCCTCACATTTCTGTGCAGAAAGTTCTGGAATCTGAGAGGAGCCACAAATTTCCTTCCACCCAGCGTTCCCCCACGTCTCCCGATAAAAATGATACCTCACTTGTGTGGGTAGGCCTAGCGCCCGCGACAGGAAACGGCCCAAAGCGCAACGTGGACACATCACAGAAAACAGACCTGTTTTTAGCAAAGTGCCTACCTGTAGATTTTGGCCTCTAGCTCAGCCGCCACCTAGGGAAACCTACCAAACCTGTGCATTTCTGAAAACTAGAGACCTAGGGGAATCCAAGGAGGGGTGACTGGCGGGGCTCGGACCAGGTTCTGTTACCCAGAATCCTTTGCAAAGCTCAAAAATTGGCTAAAAAAAACACATGTTCCTCACATTTCTGTGGCAGAAAGTTCTGGAATCTGGGAGGAGCCACCAATTTCCTTCCACCCAGCGTTCCCCCAAGTCTCCCGATAAAAATGATACCTCACTTGCGTGGGTAGGCCTAGCGCCCGCGACAGGAAACGCCCCAAAGCGCAACGTGGACACCACCAAAATTTTGGAAGAAAACAGAGGTGTTTTTTGCGAAGTGACTACCTGTAGATTTTGGCCTCTAGCTCAGCCGGCACCTAGGGAAACCTACCAAACCTGTACATTTCTGAAAACTAGAGACCTAGGGGAATCCAAGGAGGGGTGACTGGCGGGGCTCGGACCAGGTTCTGTTACCCAGAATCCTTTGCAAAGCTCAAAATTTGGCTAAAAAAACACATGTTCCTCACATTTCTGTGGCAGAAAGTGCTGGAATCTGAGAGGAGCCACAAATGTCCTTCCACCCAGCGTTCCCCCACGTCTCCCGATAAAAATGATACCTCACTTGTGTGGGTAGGCCTAGCGCCCGCGACAGGAAACGCCCCAAAGCGCAACGTGGACACATCACAGAAAACAGACCTGTTTTTAGCAAAGTGCCTACCTGTAGATTTTGGCCTCTAGCTCAGCCGCCACCTAGGGAAACCTACCAAACCTGTGCATTTCTGAAAACTAGAGACCTAGGGGAATCCAAGGAGGGGTGACTGGCGGGGCTCGGACCAGGTTCTGTTACCCAGAATCCTTTGCAAAGCTCAAAAATTGGCTAAAAAAAACACATGTTCCTCACATTTCTGTGGCAGAAAGTGCTGGAATCTGGGAGGAGCCACAAATTTCCTTGCACCCAGCGTTCCCCCAAGTCTCCCGATAAAAATGATACCTCACTTGCGTGGGTAGGCCTAGCGCCCGCGACAGGAAACGCCCCAAAGCGCAACGTGGACACCACCAAAATTTTGGAAGAAAACAGAGGTGTTTTTTGCGAAGTGACTACCTGTAGATTTTGGCCTCTAGCTCAGCCGGCACCTAGGGAAACCTACGAAACCTGTACATTTCTGAAAACTAGAGACCTAGGGGAATCCAAGGAGGGGTGACTGGCGGGGCTCGGACCAGGTTCTGTTACCCAGAATCCTTTGGAAAGCTCAAAAATTGGCTAAAAAAAACACATGTTCCTCACATTTCTGTGGCAGAAAGTTCTGGAATCTGGGAGGAGCCACCAATTTCCTTCCACCCAGCGTTCCCCCAAGTCTCCCGATAAAAATGATACCTCACTTGCGTGGGTAGGCCTAGCGCCCGCGACAGGAAACGCCCCAAAGCGCAACGTGGACACCACCAAAATTTTGGAAGAAAACAGAGGTGTTTTTTGCGAAGTGACTACCTGTAGATTTTGGCCTCTAGCTCAGCCGGCACCTAGGGAAACCTACCAAACCTGTACATTTCTGAAAACTAGAGACCTAGGGGAATCCAAGGAGGGGTGACTGGCGGGGCTCGGACCAGGTTCTGTTACCCAGAATCCTTTGCAAAGCTCAAAATTTGGCTAAAAAAACACATGTTCCTCACATTTCTGTGGCAGAAAGTGCTGGAATCTGAGAGGAGCCACAAATGTCCTTCCACCCAGCGTTCCCCCACGTCTCCCGATAAAAATGATACCTCACTTGTGTGGGTAGGCCTAGCGCCCGCGACAGGAAACGCCCCAAAGCGCAACGTGGACACATCACAGAAAACAGACCTGTTTTTAGCAAAGTGCCTACCTGTAGATTTTGGCCTCTAGCTCAGCCGCCACCTAGGGAAACCTACCAAACCTGTGCATTTCTGAAAACTAGAGACCTAGGGGAATCCAAGGAGGGGTGACTGGCGGGGCTCGGACCAGGTTCTGTTACCCAGAATCCTTTGCAAAGCTCAAAAATTGGTTAAAAAAAACACATGTTCCTCACATTTCTGTGGCAGAAAGTTCTGGAATCTGAGAGGAGCCACAAATTTCCTTCCACCCAGCGTTCCCCCAAGTCTGCCGATAAAAATGATACCTCACTTGCGTGGGTAGGCCTAGCGCCCGCGACAGGAAACGCCCCAAAGCGCAACGTGGACACCACCAAAATTTTGGAAGAAAACAGAGGTGTTTTTTGCGAAGTGACTACCTGTAGATTTTGGCCTCTAGCTCAGCCGGCACCTAGGGAAACCTACCAAACCTGTACATTTCTGAAAACTAGAGACCTAGGGGAATCCAAGGAGGGGTGACTGGCGGGGCTCGGACCAGGTTCTGTTACCCAGAATCCTTTGCAAAGCTCAAAAATTGGCTAAAAAAACACATGTTCCTCACATTTCTGTGGCAGAAAGTGCTGGAATCTGAGAGGAGCCACAAATGTCCTTCCACCCAGCGTTCCCCCACGTCTCCCGATAAAAATGATACCTCACTTGTGTGGGTAGGCCTAGCGCCCGCGACAGGAAACGCCCCAAAGCGCAACGTGGACACATCACAGAAAACAGACCTGTTTTTAGCAAAGTGCCTACCTGTAGATTTTGGCCTCTAGCTCAGCCGCCACCTAGGGAAACCTACCAAACCTGTGCATTTCTGAAAACTAGAGACCTAGGGGAATCCAAGGAGGGGTGACTGGCGGGGCTCGGACCAGGTTCTGTTACCCAGAATCCTTTGCAAAGCTCAAAAATTGGCTAAAAAAAACACATGTTCCTCACATTTCTGTGGCAGAAAGTTCTGGAATCTGGGAGGAGCCACAAATTTCCTTCCACCCAGCGTTCCCCCAAGTCTCCCGATAAAAATGATACCTCACTTGCGTGGGTAGGCCTAGCGCCCGCGACAGGAAACGCCCCAAAGCGCAACGTGGACACCACCAAAATTTTGGAAGAAAACAGAGGTGTTTTTTGCGAAGTGACTACCTGTAGATTTTGGCCTCTAGCTCAGCCGGCACCTAGGGAAACCTACCAAACCTGTACATTTCTGAAAACTAGAGACCTAGGGGAATCCAAGGAGGGGTGACTGGCGGGGCTCGGACCAGGTTCTGTTACCCAGAATCCTTTGCAAAGCTCAAAAATTGGCTAAAAAAACACATGTTCCTCACATTTCTGTGGCAGAAAGTTCTGGAATCTGAGAGGAGCCACAAATTTCCTTCCACCCAGCGTTCCCCCACGTCTCCCGATAAAAATGATACCTCACTTGTGTGGGTAGGCCTAGCGCCCGCGACAGGAAACGCCCCAAAGCGCAACGTGGACACATCACAGAAAACAGACCTGTTTTTAGCAAAGTGCCTACCTGTAGATTTTGGCCTCTAGCTCAGCCGCCACCTAGGGAAACCTACCAAACCTGTGCATTTCTGAAAACTAGAGACCTAGGGGAATCCAAGGAGGGGTGACTGGCGGGGCTCGGACCAGGTTCTGTTACCCAGAATCCTTTGCAAAGCTCAAAAATTGGCTAAAAAAAACACATGTTCCTCACATTTCTGTGGCAGAAAGTTCTGGAATCTGGGAGGAGCCACAAATTTCCTTCCACCCAGCGTTCCCCCAAGTCTCCCGATAAAAATGATACCTCACTTGCGTGGGTAGGCCTAGCGCCCGCGACAGGAAACGCCCCAAAGCGCAACGTGGACACCACCAAAATTTTGGAAGTAAACAGAGGTGTTTTTTGCGAAGTGACTACCTGTAGATTTTGGCCTCTAGCTCAGCCGGCACCTAGGGAAACCTACCAAACCTGTACATTTCTGAAAACTAGAGACCTAGGGGAATCCAAGGAGGGGTGACTGGCGGGGCTCGGACCAGGTTCTGTTACCCAGAATCCTTTGCAAAGCTCAAAAATTGGCTAAAAAAACACATGTTCCTCACATTTCTGTGGCAGAAAGTTCTGGAATCTGAGAGGAGCCACAAATTTCCTTCCACCCAGCGTTCCCCCACGTCTCCCGATAAAAATGATACCTCACTTGTGTGGGTAGGCCTAGCGCCCGCGACAGGAAACGCCCCAAAGCGCAACGTGGACACATCACAGAAAACAGACCTGTTTTTAGCAAAGTGCCTACCTGTAGATTTTGGCCTCTAGCTCAGCCGCCACCTAGGGAAACCTACCAAACCTGTGCATTTCTGAAAACTAGAGACCTAGGGGAATCCAAGGAGGGGTGACTGGCGGGGCTCGGACCAGGTTCTGCTACCCAGAATCCTTTGCAAAGCTCAAAATTTGGCTAAAAAAACACATGTTCCTCACATTTCTGTGGCAGGAAGTGCTGGAATCTGAGAGGAGCCACAAATGTCCTTCCACCCAGCGTTCCCCCACGTCTCCCGATAAAAATGATACCTCACTTGTGTGGGTAGGCCTAGCGCCCGCGACAGGAAACGCCCCAAAGCGCAACGTGGACACATCACAGAAAACAGACCTGTTTTTAGCAAAGTGACTACCTGTAGATTTTGGCCGCTAGCTCAGCCGGCACCTAGGGAAACCTACCAAACCTGTACATTTCTGAAAACTAGAGACCTAGGGGAATCCAAGGAGGGGTGACTGGCGGGGCTCGGACCAGGTTCTGTTACCCAGAATCCTTTGCAAAGCTCAAAATTTGGCTAAAAAAACACATGTTCCTCACATTTCTGTGGCAGAAAGTGCTGGAATCTGGGAGGAGCCACAAATTTCCTTGCACCCAGCGTTCCCCCAAGTCTCCCGATAAAAATGATACCTCACTTGCGTGGGTAGGCCTAGCGCCCGCGACAGGAAACGCCCCAAAGCGCAACGTGGACACCACCAAAATTTTGGAAGAAAACAGAGGTGTTTTTTGCGAAGTGACTACCTGTAGATTTTGGCCTCTAGCTCAGCCGGCACCTAGGGAAACCTACCAAACCTGTACATTTCTGAAAACTAGAGACCTAGGGAAATCCAAGGAGGGGTGACTGGCGGGGCTCGGACCAGGTTCTGTTACCCAGAATCCTTTGCAAAGCTCAAAATTTGGCTAAAAAAACACATGTTCCTCACATTTCTGTGGCAGAAAGTTCTGGAATCTGAGAGGAGCCTCAAATTTCCTTCCACCCAGCGTTCCCCCATGTCTCCCGATAAAAATGATACCTCACTTTTGTGGGTAGGCCTAGCGCCCGCCACAGGAAACGCCCCAAAGCGCAACGTGGACACATCACAGAAAACAGACCTGTTTTTAGCAAAGTGCCTACCTGTAGATTTTGGCCTCTAGCTCAGCCGCCACCTAGGGAAACCTACCAAACCTGTGCATTTCTGAAAACTAGAGACCTAGGGGAATCCAAGATGGGGTGATTTGTGTGGCTCGGACCAGGTTCTGTTACCCAGAATCCTTTGCAAACCTCAAAATTTGGCTAAAAAAACACATGTTCCTCACATTTCTGTGGCAGAAAGTTCTGGAATCTGAGAGGGGCCACACATTTCCTTCCACCCAGCGTTCCCCCACGTCTCCCGATAAAAATGATACCTCACTTGTGTGGGTAGGCCTAGCGCCCACGACAGGAAACGCCCCAAAGCGCAGCGTGGACACATCAAATTTTTTCATTGAAAACAGTGCCTACCTGTAGTTTTTGGCCTGTAGCTTAGCCAGCACCTAGGGAAACCTACCAAACCTGTGCATTTCTGAAAACTAGAGACCTAGGGGAATCCAAGATGGGGTGACTTGAGGGGCTCTGATCAGGTTCTGTTACCCAGAATCCTTTCCAAACCTCAAATTTTGGCAAAAAAAACGCATTTTTCACACATTTCGGTGACAGAAAGTTCTGGAATCTGAGTGGAGCCACACATTTCCTTCCACCCAGCGTTCCCCCAAGTCTCCCGATAAAAATGATACCTCAGTTGTGTGGGTGGGCCAGGTGCCTCCAACAGAATAAGGCCCAAAACTTGTAGAGATACAGGGGATAGTACTGCGAGTTTATAAGGACATATTCTTTTATACATCTTTAGACTGACTCTGCTTTGGGGACCCACATACGTGAGGTGTCATTTTATTTGGGAGACTGAGGGGAACACTGGGGAGTAGGAATTTTGTGCTGGAGTGGTGATCGTACGAAGAAAAGTCAGGAAAATATGCTTTTTTTAAGCACATTTTGAGGTTTACAGAGGAGTCTGGGTAAGAAAATGTTGGGGGATCCACGCAAGCCACTCCTCCCTGGACTCCTTGGGGTGTCTAGTTTTAAAAAATGTCTGGGTTTGGTAGGTTTCCCTAGATGAAGGCCGCACACAGGACCAAAAACATAGGTGCCCTCTCCCCCCCCAAACACAGGTAGTTTTGTAATATATCGTTTTGATGTGCCCACATACGTCCGTGATGTGCCAAACACTAAAATTTTGAAAAGAAACACACTTAGGTTATGTGAAAAAGACCCCTCACCCACCAACCAAGTTGGTGGCATGCTTCATCATCGGGGTCCCACCTGAGGCACCTAGCGTGTCATAGGTGTGCTGCGACGCCTGATTACAGCGGAGCAGATTTGGTCATTTTTACCACACATACTGGTTGGATTTGGCACGAGGGTGAGTGATGGTTCAGTGGATCAAATTTTACTAACAAGAGCTTTCACAAAAATGAAAAGCACTGTTAGTAACTGAAAGGCAAAAAACTGAACCAATGACTCACAGCTCGTGAGCTGTAAAGCCGCGACAAGGCACCAACCGCTTTACAGTCCATTCACACAACTTTCATACATGACACACACAAGGCCATTCACACCGCCAGCCACGGGCCCAGCACATTACAACACTCACATCGACAGACAGCGCCACTGAAGGGCCCATCACTTACATACGCCCACATGCCTGATACAACAATCACACCAGCTGATGGGAGTGTGTGGACTGGTGTTTGGCTGGCAGTGTGTTGCAGTAGCCAACATCAAGTCAATATGTACAGTCTCAGCCAAGCCCCACTCCACACACAATGGCATCATATTTTTTTTTTTTTTTTAAACAGAGGAACCCCTAACTAAGTAGAAAGAATTACAAAACAAGAAACACAAAAGCTCTAACTAAGAACATGACAGAAATGCTAACCATGAAACTAAACACATGAAAATACAAAACAGACATGAGTTTACACTCATGGTTGTTCCCAGAAATTCTTCTGGGTGTGATAATTCTTAAAACAAGCACCGACACACAGCCCAGGCTTTGAAGGACAATCTGGGCAGTACATTCGAGACTCCCTCCGGATACCTCTTCGAAAACACACTCTACATTTCTTAGCTGGAAAGTCTTTTTTGGGTGTGGGAGGAATGTGCTCAGCAAAGTGGCGATCTTTCAATCTAGCCACATCCTCCACCACTGCTTCTCTAGGAACTCTGGCCTGTTCCACCACAATAAGGCTCTCTATCACTGACTCCTGAAATTTCACAAATGTCATCTTTGAGTCTGGAGACCTATCCCTAAACACAATAAAAGCATTGAAGGTTGCTAAGTGGAAGAGGTGAAGTGCTAACTTCTTATACCAAACATAAGACTTACGAATAGCAGTATAAGGTTCCAACCTCTGGTCAACTCTATCTACACCTCCCATGTGCTTATTATAATCTAAAATGCACACAGGTTTGCGCACTTCAGCAACCTGGCCCCAAACAGTCACAGGGGAAGTACTCTCATCATGGATGGTACTTAGCATGTAGACATCCCTCTTGTCTGAAAATTTCAAAGCTAGCAGCTCCTCGTTCCGCAAGGCACAGCACTGTCCCCTCTCAAGTTTTTTACAGACAAGCTCCCTTGGATAGCCTTTCCGGTTAGAACGGATTGTGCCACAAGCAACTGTGTCCACTCTAAACAATTCCTTGAACAACTGCACACCAGTGTAGAAGTTATCTACATACAAATGGTGACCTTTGTTGAACAGTCGTCTACCAAGATCCCACACTATTTTCTCAGTAACTCCAAAAGTGGGAGGACAACCAGGGGGGTCAATATTGGAATCCCTACCAGTGTACACACGGAAACTATACACATATCCTGTCCTACTTTCAGACAGCATATACAATTTAATTCCATATCGTGCCCTTTTGCTAGGAATGTACTGCCTAAAAACCAAACGACCCTTGAAGAGGAGCAAAGACTCGTCCACACTTATCTCTTTGCCTGGAACATAGACCTCCGAAAACCGATCTACAAAATGATCAAGGACAGGCCTAATCTTAAAAAGACGGTCAGAATCTGGGTGATCTCGTGGCAAGGCTAATGCATTGTCAACAAAATGCAGCATCCTCAGAAGAAGCAAATACCGATTACGACTCATGGTAGCTGGAAATATAGCTGTTGCCATCAAGGGACTAGTAGACCAATAAGAAGCCAGTGACGGCTTCCTTATCAACCCCATCAAAAAAGTCAAACCCAAAAACTTTTTTATCTCCTCCAAATTTGTGGGAATCCACTGGGCAGCTCTAGAGTGTGGCCTAAGTCTAGCAGCGTTGTCCCTCAAATGCTGCTCCGCATACAAATTAGTCTGCTCAACAATCTCTTCCAAAAACACATCATCCATGAATAACTCAAAGAAATTGATAGGCATAAAGTTCTCTGTATTGGCGTTACACCCCGGGAGACCAGTAAAGGCAGGCAACTCTGGCTGCTCCATGTTTGGGGCAACCCAGACATCAGGTCTTCTAACGGGAAACCTTTCAGCCCCAGGTTGCTGCACTATTGGCACATCAATGTCCTCCTCTAAAACAGAACCTTCATCTGCACTGAGTGTGGCTTCATCATCAGAAGATTCCCCTCCAACAGAAACATCACTGCCAGAATCTCTGACTTCCTCCTCTGCCTCAGATGCAGAGTCCGTCTCATAGTCATGATCAGACTGTGACTCAAAAAGCATACCAACCACCTGCTGAGCGGTCATCCTGCGGCTAGCCATGATCTCTCCTGCTAAAATTAACTGGACAAATTCACCACCAACAACCAGCACTGTGTAAGACAAGTAACAAAGTGTAGCTTTGTTAGTAAGAGTTACAAACTCAAAAACTATACCGCTCACTTGCCTGAAAAAGCTTGATTCACCAGCAACTACACAGCAATCACCAATGATATCCCACTAAAAAGAAAGAAAGAAAGGCAAATTAGAAATAAGACAAAACAAATATCATTGTGCACAAACCTAAGGACAATTTCACACACAATCCTGCATTTAGTACACCCCCTACAAACATGTCATTCATGCATGGCAACAATACTCCTTTGGAGTAAATTGTTTTTACTTACCTAAAACATGCAACTGTGCAAACTGCAGGTCAACCACCGCCAAAACCGCAAGGAGCCACAGCAAATAAAGCAAAAGCTTTGAACTAGAACAAAAAGGAGGAAAACATTTTTTATCACAAATGCAAAGACTTCTTCAGTTGACAAACACCCCACCATCAAACATTTTAGAAATTGGTGCCTAAGTGGATTCTGCCATAGGGGCAGATGGGCCTACTAAAAAAATAGGCCTGTCTGCCCCAAGGAAGCCAAAAAATACCTTTTTAGCAGAAATGGCCCTAAAGGACATGCCCCCCACAGGGGAGCGACCCTTGCCCAAGGGGGCGCCCCCCCATTCACTACACACACAATCCCTGGTGCCTAAGTGGCTTCTGCCCCCCTTGGGGGCAGATGGACCTAAAAAAAATAGGCCGATCTGCCCCCAAGGGGGGCAGAAAAGGCCAACAGTTCTCTGCCCCCTTGGGGGGGGCGCCCCTTGCCCAAGGGGGCACCCCCCCCCAACATAAATGCACAGAAAATAAAAATCCCTGGTGATCCAGTGGTTTCTGCCCCCCTTGGGGGCAGATCCGCCTAAAAAGTAGGCCAATCTGCCCCCAAGGGGGGCAGAAATGGCCATAACACACATGCCCCCCAAAGGGGAGCGACCCTTGCTCAAGGGGCCGCTCCCCGACACAGAAACAAGAAAGTGAAACAAAAAAAAGAAAATCCCTGGCGTCTAGTGGGCATTCCTGCAGCCCGATCGCAATGCGATCGGGCAGCAGGAATGCTCAAAGAGACACCGGGGGAAAGGAAAAGCCTTTCCTTTCCCCCGGTGCCTCTTTAGCCCAAACCCCCCACCCACCGGGAAGAGGAACTCACCTCTTCTCCGTTC
Source organism: Pleurodeles waltl (assembly GCF_031143425.1). Classification (NCBI taxonomy): domain Eukaryota; kingdom Metazoa; phylum Chordata; class Amphibia; order Caudata; family Salamandridae; genus Pleurodeles; species Pleurodeles waltl. The sequence goes on from NC_090450.1 coordinate 716,806,546, forward strand.
GCCGCACAGGAAGCAAATGGCTTCCTGTGCGGCGAAATCCCCATAATGAAGTCAGCGTTCGATCGTGCGCTGACGTCATTATGGGGGGGTGGGGGGGTCGGGGGTGGAAGGGGAAGGGCTTCCCCTTCCATCCCTGACTTTGGGGGGTGGGGGGAAGCACACAGAGGGAGCGAGAGCGCTCCCTCTGGGCTGTGTACCGAGGACGTAGTGGTTACGTCCTCGGCACAGCAGCACTGTGCCGCAGGACGTAACCACTACGTCTGCGGCACAGAAGGGGTTAAAGAAGCTGGGAGAGACATAATCTGGTAGGTTAGTGAAGAAGTATAGTAGTCGTGGGAGTACCACCATTTTTAGGAGCGCTATTCTACCCGCCACTGATAGTGGTAGCGTTCTCCAGAAAGCCATTTGGGATCCAACTGAGGATGTTGCTTTTATTAAATTACCCTTGAATATATCTTCTTCGCTATGATAAACTTTGATGCCCAGATATCTAAATGTGTTTGGTTGCCATGGGACTGGACTTTCGGCTAGGGTGAGTCTCGGGTCTAGTAGGGTTGGGTCGAATGGGAAGAGGCCTGACTTGGACCAGTTAACCTTAAGTCCTGACACCTGCGCGAAGTGCCGCAAGAGCAAGCCAGCCCTTTGTGGAATCTGTGTGATGTCTCTAAAATATAGCAAGAGGTCGTCAGCATAGAGCGACACTATGTGTAGGCCGTCTCCCAGGGGTATTCCCCAGTTGGATCCCTCCTCGCGCAGGGCGGCCGCTAGGGGCTCCATTGCGAGTGAGAATAGTAATGATGATAGGGGGCAACCTTGTCTTGTGCCTCTACCTACCCGGACTGGTTCTAATATCGCAGAGCCCAGACCCACTCTTATCGTTGGTCTGGTGTATAGTAGTTTAATTAGGCGAGTGAAAGATGGTCCCATGCCATATTTTTGCAGCACTTTGAACAAGTAGGGCCATTCCAGGGAGTCGAAGGCTTTCTCCAGGTCGAGGACCAGGCAACCCGCTCGAGGCCAGGCCCGCTTAGCATATTCCATAACCCGGAATAGTCTCCTGATATTCCGGGAGGTGTCTCTGGCTGGTACAAATCCGTTTTGGTCGGGGTGTATCAGTTCCGGCACACTTGGCGCCAGTCTTGTCGCTAATATCTTAGCTAATATTTTGTAATCGGTATTTAGCATTGCTAGCGGCCTGTAGGAGCCCATGTCTATTTGGTCTCTTCCAGGCTTGGGAAGAGAGACCAGTAATGCCTCCCTTTGTGTGTCCGATAAGTGGCCCTCTTGTTCGGCTGTTTCGTATACCTGAAGTAGCTTGGACGCCAAGTGCACCGCCAATGCTTTGTAAAAGTCGACTGGTAGTCCATCTGGGCCTGGTGTTTTACCTGAGTTGAGATCTTTGATACTGGTTTTGATCTCCTTAAGGTCCAGAGGTGCCTCGAGGGTTTCGATCTGGCCGCTTTCTAGGTTTGGGAGTTTCACTTTGGTAAGAAATTCCGAACTTGGGTCTTCTCCAGGGGTTGCCTTTGAGGTGTAGAGTGCCGTATAGTATTTTATAAATTCAGTTTGTATCTCTGCGGGAGTGTATACTATTTCCCCTGTTTGTGAGCGAATTTCCATTATCGGTTTTCTCTCACAGTCCCGTCATATCACCCAGGCCAGTAATTTACCTGCTTTATTGGCTGATGCGTGAGTTCTCGCAGAGTGTGCGGTGTCGTTTAGGCATCTCAGACGCTCTAGTAGTGTCTGGTGGTCTGTGTGTAGTGCTGCTAGTCTTGCCTTTTCTGCTTGGTCATTAGTGACTTCGTCTTCTGACTGCGGTAGGGTCCGCTCTATTCGGGCCAAGTCAAGTTCAACGGTTTTGCACATGTTGCATTGAGCTCCTAGGCAGTGTCCTCGGATAAAGACTTTGAATGCGTCCCATTCAATTAATCCTGAGGTAGCCGTGCCTTCATTATGTTCAAAGTACTCTAAAATTGCAGTACTTAATGATGCTCTGAAATCAGCATCTTCTAAGAGTTCTGGCCTCAGCTTCCACGTGGGGATTGGTGAGTGGGGAGATTTCCAGCACAACCGCGCTATTAAGGGGTTATGATCTGAGTGCGTGCGCCCCATTTATACTGGATTCTCTACCACTGTGGCAAGGTTTGCGGTGCAGAATATGTAATCTAGGCGTACATGTAGGGAGTGCGGGGCAGAATAGAAGGAGTAAGTTCTGTCTTCTCTGTGCTTCTGTCACCATATATTTATTAATTGCCATTGTTGAGTCCAGTTTGCCAGGCCTCGCGAAGCAGCTACCACTGGGGATGTTGGCAGCGGAGGGAAGGAGCGATCTAGTTCTATGTCCTGCACGCAATTGAAGTCTCCTCCTAGTATCCACGGGTGTGTGCTCCAATGTGCTAGGTGGCGCGATAGGGTGTGTAGAAAGGTAATTTGGTCTGTGTTTGGGGCGTATATGGATCCCAATATAACTGTGCGCCCTGCTAATTTCCCCCTGACGAGTACATATCTACCCTGCGGGTCTATGATCTGTTCTTCCGCCACGAAGGGGGTGCCTGCCCTAATCCAGATGAGCGCGCCCTTGGCATACGCAGAACATCCTGTCGCGTATAATTGTTCTCGCCAGCGCTGGCGTAGTCGGGGGATTTCCTGGTCTATTAGGTGTGTCTCTTGTAGGAACGCTAGTTGAATTGAGTGTCTTTTAAGGTAGGAGTAGATGGGATATCGGCACTTGGGGGTATGTATACCTCTTACATTCCAATTGTTGTGTATGTGGCCATGTGTTAAGTGATAGGTCTTTTTTCCGCTTCGCCCATTTATGTCCCGTGTGCTGTGTTATTTCGTTAGTTTTCCGTTCCCGGCTGAAATTAATAAAGATTGTGTGTGGCCATTGGCAAAAACAAACTTAGTTAATACTATTAGAGCAGTTAAACAACAGGTCACCGCCCAAACATTGCAACAAAGACAAGAACGTACAAGTGCGTGTCTATACATTTTTGAGGCTCCACTGATAGGAGTGTAGGGGTGGGCCGGTTGTGCCAGGAGATGGTGTAGTCTTAGGCCTTGTGGTCCGGCTATGGCGGATAATTAAGATGATGGGTGGGAGCGCAGGAGGACCCCCCAGTGTGTTCGTTCCTCTAGAAGGAAAACCAGCAGTAATATAGATGGGGGGGAGGCAGAAGTAGGGAGGCCGTTCAACGGGCTTCGCCTGCCCTCTTCCTCATCTGCGCGTTCGTAGCCCCCTCATGGGTTGGCTTTAGGCATTGGTTGGTTGTGTAGGCTATTTGCTCGCCTATTAGTGCGATTAGTGTGAGTGTCTCGGATTGATTGTTTCTTATAGAGTGATATGACTCTGCTTTGTACTGGAATTTTTTGAAGATTTCATCCGCAGTGGCTAGTGTCACAGGGGTCCTTCGATAGGGCCCGATTCTGATAGGCGGTCAGGTGTGGGGGGACGGTCGCTAGTCATTTGTGAGAGTTCCGTGTCTGATCCAGAGCTCGGGGGTGGGGGTGTGTGCCTATCGCTGTCGCGGTGTGTATCGCCTCCCTTCTCTCTCGAATTAGTTGTTCCAGGTCTGGAGCACATTTAGTTGGCCCTGTACGAGTTACGTTTCTTTTCCGGTCTTGTTTGTTTCGGTTACGCTTGGCCTGGGGTGTTCGTTCAGTTCGTTCCGGCGTATCGCCAGTCGAGAGTCCTGTCGACTCAAGCCAGTCCCATGCTGCCTCGGGGTGGGGAAAAAGTGTGTTTTGTTTTTAGCCACTACTCGAAGTTTAGCTGGGAACAGTAGTGAATAGATTAGGCCCAGTGATTGTAGCTTACGTTTCACAGGTAGATAAGAGGCCCTGTCCCTCTGTACTGCTAAGGTGTAGTCTGGAAACAGCAGTATTTGCATGTTGTCTATTCTGGGTGGCGGCGCAGCTCTTATTGTTCGTAGTATGATGCCTCTGTCCGCATAGTGGAGGAGGCGTATAATGAATGGGCGCGGAGCGCTCCCTGGGGGCCTCATTCGGGACGGGATCCGGTGAGCACGTTCCACGGAGAAAAAAGGAGTGAGCGCTCCGTCTGGCATCAATCCTCGCAGCCAAGACTCCGCGTAAGCCGCCGGCTCTCGACCCTCCACGCCCTCCGGCAGATTCACCACTCGTATATTATTCCTTCTGGATGGGCCTTCTGCGTCTTCTGCCCGTCGCTCCAGTTCTGTTACTCTGGCTTGTATGTCTTCCAGTCCGGTTTTCAATTGGGTGGTCGCAGGTGTTAGCTCCTGTATTGTGATTTCAATCTCTTTGGTTCTGTCTGATAGTTTGCGGTGGTCCGCGTGTAGGAGGGTGAGGTCGCTCACTACTCTATCTATCTTGGCTTCTAATGATGTGCGGGCGCGCTCCAGTGAGTGCCCAATGCGTTCCACCGCAGCGAGTACCGCATCTAACTTCTGGTTATCTTGAGTTGGGAGGTCTGGTGCTTTCCCAGATCCAGCTCCCGAGCGGAGTCGTCCGGCTCCTGCCATGGTTTAGTTTGTTGAGAGGCTAGTTTAGTTTCTGGTCGTCACTCTACGTTTAGTTTGTTTGCGCACACACTACGCACTATGAGTTAATGTTCATTGGCGAGTTGTTGAGGGGGTGCGCCGCGCGCCGCCAGCTCTCAACTATTAAGTGAGGTGCTTCTCTATTGCCAGTCTATCTTGGATCTTCAGCGTGGGTTCCGGTTCATGTATAGACTTGCAAGGAATCACTTTTGGCGGAGGCGTCTCTGTAGCGTTTTATTCGTCTTTGGGCTCCGGCGGGTCGTGTGGCTTCAATATTGTGTCCCTCCTGTTGAGCTCCTGTTTTTAATTAGGAGAGGATTGGGCCCGCTTGTTGGGGGTGAAGGGACTTTGACCCCGCGACAGCACGTGCAGCCCAGTCGGTTAATGCCTCCCTCCGGGCCACCACTCTCGGCTCTCGTGGCGCTCCATGCGTCCCCAGGGGTTCCGGCCGGCCCAGGGGTCCAAGCGTCACTGTGGGTCTGCCTTAGTGCCTTAGTGCCACTGTCTTGGTGGTTCTAGCAGTTGTGAATGGCCAGTTAGTTCGGTTTTCTGGGCCTGGTCACTTTCTCCCCACTGAGTGCGAAGCAAGTGGGGTAGAAGAGGGAATCAGGGGGTATCCCCTTGGTGTTTCATGCAGCAGTTCCCATGAAGGGCCTATGCGCAGTTCCTTTTTGGTTTTCCTTTCCTCCTTCCTCCCCTCTCTATTTCCTCCCTCCTTAAAGAAATGAGGGGAAGAAAAGAGGTTGGCGACCCGAGGAGGGCTCTCAGCCGCCGCGTGTCACTGCAATAGGGCCCCCTCTCCCCTTCCCACTGGTCCATCCAGTCTTTTTTTGGGATGGGAAAGGCCTTGATGCTGCCCCGGCGGGGCATCTCGTTGTTTTACTGTTTTGTGGAAGGAGGGGGGGAAGGGGGCACCTTCTCTCACCGGTTGCTCAGGGGGTCTCCGGCGAGGGGACCAGCAGAAGTCCAATCTTTGCGCGCGGCTCCGGCTGCGCTCGCCGCACTCGGCCGCGCTCGCGCCGCTCCCCACTCGCGTCTCCTCAGCTCCGCCTCATGGCGCGGCCTGCACGATCGCGGAACCACTCGGGAGTCGCAGCCTCCACGGGGCGGCTCCAGCCCAGGAAGCCCCAGCGCGTCTCCCGGGTCCAGGTGGCCAGCACGGGACGTCGTGCCCCCCCCTGCACCCCCGTCTAGGCGCTGTTTAAGACGGTTACGGCGCGGAGCTCTACCAGCTCGCGCCCACCATGTTAGGTGGCTTAGCCACGCTCCCATCCTTCTGGCACTATTAACCTACCATTCCTTCTCAATATACCATTCATAGCTGACAATTCTGAGCATATAATTTTATGATCACCGTACTCCTTCCTTACACTTTCAGATTGATGCGTAGTATTAGGCAAGCATGTCACCAGTCGCTTCAGTTTTTCCATTCATTTTCGGTTATCGCTCCCTTACATGATTCACTCACACTTGCAACTAACCAATCTTCACTACTGTCTTCTCTCTCCTCCTCATCATCCCCTTGCAAAGACAAACGAGATAAACAATCAGCGTTTTTATTCTTGTTGCCAGGTACATATTTTAGTTCAAAATCATATTCCTGTAACCGGTATATTCATTTAGCGACTCTCAGAGTGGCTCTCCCAGCACCTTTCGTTGTGAAAATCTCTATTAAAGGTTTATGATCTGTGCACAACTCAAAAGCAGGTCCCCAAACATATGTTTTGATATGGTTCCCACCCCACCAACATGCCAGTGCCTCTCTCTCAATTACAGAGTATGTTGTTTCAGCCCCTTTCAATGTTCGAGAGGCAAAGGCCACCACATGTTCTTGCCCATTCTTATCTTGCATCAGTATTGCCCCTAAACCATAAGCGCTCGCATCCACCATCACTATAGTTTTATCCCAAGGTTCGAAGGGTTTTAAAGATACTATACCCAAAATTTAAAATTTTACTTCCTCAAATGCCTGTTGACACACATCTGTCCATTCAAATTTAACCCCTTTCTTCATCAATATCCTCAAATCGTGTACTTTATCTGCAAAACACTGTACAATCTTCAAATAATATTCGGCCAGGCCAAGAAATGAGCGAAGTTGCTCTTTATTAGTAGGCAGAGGTGGACATTCAATCGCCTCTTTTAATTTTACCTTGGGTTTCACTCCCTCCCTGTACATGGTATGACCAAGGTAATCAATTTGTGATACCCAAATTTGCATTTCTCTTCACTTACTGTTAAACCTGTTTTTTGTAATGTGGCCAGTACATCATTTAAAGTAAAATTGAAGCTATTCACATCTCTACCATGCACTAAAATGTAATCCTGGAACACAAAAACATTCTCAATTCCTTTCAGTATGCTGCCCATGAGTCTTTGAAATACAGCAGATGCCGATACCAAACCAAATGGCATGTGTACAAATTGGGACGCACCTTTTGGTGTTATAACCTGGGAGGTAATTAGCCGGCTTTTATTTCCCCCACCAAGTTATCATATATTGCTAATACCTACATTTCTGTTGTCTCATCCTCTGAACAACTGTCACTGCCGTTATTGACCACATTCACTACAAGTTTGTCCACATTCCAATTGTCAGGTTTACATACCCGGGAAAAGTGTCAATTTTTTTTATACACTTAAAGCACTTTGCTTTCATAGCTGGACATGTTTCAGCATTGACAGCATGCTTGTAACTACCACATCTATAACAATTGTGGTTATGGTTGTAGTGTGGTTAGTTTTACTTATATTTTGCGCATTAGCTTTAGGCCTTTCTGCACTTTGCCCTGAATGTATTTTATTCATTTGCTGACAGCTTAGAGCTTCTGTGCACTTTGCTCTAGATGCTTTTTATTAGGCTTCGTACTGTTATTTTATAAAATGGCCAGTTCTACTGTGTTGTTTTTTATTCCTATCACACTGTTTTGCCTACTTCAGCACTGGAGTTCTTCATAACATATTCACTCTGTGCTTTAGTCAAGGATACAGTCTGGTACATTGCCGATACACGTGGTAGGAGTTTAGATTTGGCATTCCTGCGTAGGGACATTTTGTGATCACGATGACATGTTAGTTATAAAATAACTTCCTTGTCCCAATACATGCAAGAGGGAGATTCCGACCAGGGAACCACAACTAGACGCTGACTGCCTCGTTGCAGATGCTGAACCAGATCACAGGCCTTTGCTCAGGTATGAGGGCTTATGTCTCCCCTTTGACTCGGAAAGGCCAGCTAGAAGCTTAATATGCTGTGCTCTAAATAGAACAAGCAGAGGGAGAGTAGAAAATAATATGCAATATGATAGCTTTGTTCTTTTGTTTTACTCTCCTGGTGACTATTTCAATCCTACTATGTTGTATTGTGCTGGTTATTGCGGCTCACGCCTTAATATCTAAAATACAGTTGTTTTATTAAAACATTATATAAAACTTATACTGTCTGTCATTTGTATATGAGACCATATTGTAAATGAGAGAGTTGGTTTGGATCTGAGTGACCACGACTTCCCTGAGAAGTTCCAAAGATGTCATGCGCTCGGCTGCCCAATCATCTCTTCCCCGTGGGAGAAATGATGCACTGCTAATTAGCCGGAGCAAAAACCGGATTTAGGGTGACAGAGTTCTTTACACGTGGGCCAGACTCAGTCCCCCACACCGTTATCGATCCTGCTGCCTCGAAATCCAGTAGTCTCATTTAGGATAATGAGAGCCCACGCGACATGGCTCCGCCAACGATTGGTCTGGCTCTAATGTTTAGGTCCGACTGACTCTCTCGATCTCATATATATTTTGACTCCTCGGTTCCGTATGCGGAGACGTCCGTGGGGCTGAGGGTTTCCGCCACCACGGGATAGGTACGTCCTATTGCTTAGTGGTTGGTTGTTCAAGCTTGAACTTTGAAAGGAAAAAAACCCCGATATTGGTGTGCCTTCTCTGACCTAGAGCTATTTTTACGAATGGCGAATCCAGTAGTAGTGAATATAGCGCTTAATATGCGACATCCGCTCACAGGTCACCTGATAGCACATGGACTGACTGTAAAACCTTGGGAGATTGCACGGCACAGCTGGCTGAGCTCAAAGCTTTTTTGTTAGCGTTGGAGCACGCAGATCCGGCGATTTTGACCTTGCTGGTCTGTGACTTCTACTACTGTGTTCAGTCTTTCAATGAATATCTGCACTATTGGAAGTTGAATGGGTTCAGAGATTCTAAAGGCAAAACCATTAAACATAAATTGTTGTGGGGTAAGGTTGCGGATCTGAAAGAAACGCTTCCTAAGGTCCATGTTGTGCATACACTTGGACACCAGCGCGTTGGAATACACGTTGCTGGGAATACTTTGGCTGATGAAGTTGCAAAGTCGGCAGTGGCTGTCGCCACTGTAGCCGCAGTGACTCGTTCAAGTTCCAAACCAGACGAACGAGTTACTTACCTTCGGTAACGACTTTTCTGGTGGATACATTAGCTACCTGTGGATTCCTCACCTCATGAATACTCCCATGGCGCCAGCATTCGACGGAAATCTTCTTACTAGTCTCTGCACGTCGACGAGGACGTCACTGTCTCGCACGCGACGCCGTCTGACGTCATACAGGCAATAAGAGGTCCTCGATGACGTGCGGACGTCAGTACCAATCATTTTTTACGTGCATGAGAACAACCAGGCAATGCAATGAAAGAACAAAGCAACATCCATTATATTGTAAAAATACACCACATTGTATGAATAACTGTAAATCTTTTTATGTACATATATATATATATATATATAAAACTCTCTCTTTTAAAATATATACACACACCAAGTATATACATAAAGATATATACACATATACCTATATATATATAAATATATTATATATATACATCTATTGCACCCTCAAAGACCAAGAGGAGCACACTCAAGGATTACTTGGCAAGACCATAAAGGCAACGGGGAGGCGGGTGGGACCGTGAGGAATCCACAGGTAGCTAATGTATCCACCAGAAAAGTCGTTACCGAAGGTAAGTAACTCGTTCTTCTGATGGATACAACTACCTGTGGATTCCTCACCTCATGAATAGAGTCCCAAAGCAGTACCACGCCCGGCGGTGGGTGCCTAAATGGTCAAACCAAGAAATCCTGCAGCACTGACCGTGCAAAATGGCCGTCCCTTCTAACCTCAGAATCTAAACAGTAATGTTTTGCAAAAGTGTGAAGGGACGACCAAGTTGCGGCCTTGCAGATGTCGACCACAGGAACACCTCTGGCTAAGGCCGAAGTGGCCGACTTAGCTCTGGTGGAATGAGCTCTAATGCCCTCAGGAGGATCCTTCTTTGCCAAAGAGTAACATATTTTAATGCAAAGAACAACCCACCTGGATAGTGTTCTCTTGTGGACTGCCTTTCCTCTCCTCTTGCCCACGTATCCAATAAACAGCTGATCCTCCAGCCTGAAATCCTTTGTTCTATCGATAAAGAAGCTCAACGCTCTCTTTGGGTCCAGACGGTGCAGTCTTTCTTCCTCTTTGGAAGGATGAGGCGGAGGATAGAACGTGGACAAAGTAATTGCCTGAGCCAAATGGAAGGGTGAAACAACCTTCGGGAGGAAAGCAGCCTTGGTCCTCAACACCACCTTATCCCCATAAAAAGTTGTATAAGGGGGTTTTACTGATAAGGCCTGCAACTCACTCACTCTCCTTGCTGATGTTATAGCTATCAGGAAGACTGTTTTTAAAACCAAATACCTCAAGGGGCAAGAATGCATAGGTTCAAAAGGGGACCCCATAAGGAAAGTCAGGACTAAGGACAAATCCCATTGCGGCATAACGAATGGCTTTGGAGGATATTGATTTAGAAGACCTTTCAAGAATCTGATAACAATAGGGGATTTAAATAAAGATGGTTGGTCTGGAAGACATATGAAGGCTGACAAGGCCGATAAATAACCTTTAATGGTAGCCACTGCACAACCTTTCTGCGCCAGAGATAGAGCAAAAGACAAAACGTCCGATAGATGAGCATGTAAAGGATCAATCTGCCTCTCTCCACACCACGCAACAAATTTAGACCACCTATTAGCGTAGATAGATTTAGTGGAGTGTCGCCTGGCCGCTAATATAACATCCACTACCTCAGGCGGAGAGAGAAGGAACTCAGGTTGCCCCCTTCAATCTCCAGGCATGTAGGTGCAGACTCTGGAGGTTGGGGTGTAGAACCTGCCCCTGCGACTGTGAGAGGAGGTCTGCCCTGAAAGGGAGACGGAGCGGCGGGCACGTTGAGAGTTGGAGAAGGTCGGAGTACCACACCCTCCTTGGCCAATCCGGAGCTATTAAGATTACTAGAGCCCGGTCTTGGCGAATCTTCCTCAATACTCGAGGAATCAAGGGTATGGGAGGAAACGCGTAAAGCAACTGGCCGCACCAGGTCATTTGAAACGCATCCCCCAACGCTTCCTGCATCGGATACTGAAGGCTGCAGAACAACGGACAATGCGCGTTCTCTCGAGTGGCGAACAGATCTACCAGAGGAAACCCCCACTTCTGGAAGATTAAACGGACTTGATCTGGATGGAGACGCCACTCGTGGTCTGCCGAGAAGTGGCGACTGAGACTGTCCGCACGCACGTTCAAGACTCCGGCCAGATGGTTTGCTATCAAGCAAATCCGATGGTCCTTTGCCCAGGACCATAGTCGAAGAGCTTCTCTGCAGAGAAGGTACGACCCCACTCCTCCCTGCTTGTTTATGTACCACATCGTGGTAGTATTGTCCGTTAGGACCTGTACCGACTGACCACGAAGGGAAGGGAGGAAGGCCTTGAGAGCCAGACGTACAGCCCGTAACTCTAACAGATTGATGTGAAAAATCTGTTCCTCTGGAGACCAAAGACCTTTGATCTCCAGATCCCCCAGATGAGCTCCCCACCCTAGAGTGGAAGCATCCGTTATGACTGTGGCCACTGGTGGCGACTGCTGGAACGGCTTTCCTTGTGAAAGATTGTTGCTTGCAATCCACCACTTCAAATCCACAGCAGCATCTCTGGAGATCTTGACAGTACCCTCTAGATCCCCTCTGTGTTGAGACCACTGCCTTCGGAGGCACCACTGAAGAGCCCTCATGTGCCAGCGAGCATGCGTGACCAACAGAATGCAGGAGGCAAAAAGACCGAGCAGACGAAGGACCTTGAGGACTGGAACTACCGCTCCATTTCGAAACATTGGAAGCAAATCCTGAATATCTTGAATCCGCTGAGGCGGAGGAAAGGCCCGACCCAATGTTGTATCCAGTACTGCCCCTATGAACAGGAGGCGCTGAGAGGGCTCCAGGTGAGATTTGGGCTCGTTCACCGAAAAGCCTAGGTCGAACAACAACTGGGTTGTTGACTGCAGATGACGCAACACAAGCTCCGGGGACTTGGCTTTGATCAACCAATCGTCCAAGTAAGGGAATACTGCTATCCCCTTCCTTCTGAGCTCTGCCGCAACCACCGACATCACCTTCGTGAAGACTCGAGGTGCTGAAGTAAGACCAAACGGAAGGACCGCAAACTGGTAGTGTTGCGATCCCACCACAAACCGGAGATACTTCCTGTGTGACTTGAGTATCGGGATATGAAAGTAAGCATCCTGCAAGTCGACAGACACCATCCAGTCTTCCATGTTCAACGCCAAAAGCACCTGTGCTAGGGTCAGCATCTTGAACTTTTCCTGCTTGAGGAACCAATTCAAGATCCTCAGGTCCAGAATTGGTCTCAAACGACCATCCTTCTTGGGAATCAGGAAATACCTTGAGTAAACTCCTTGACCCCTTTCCTGCTCCGGGACCAACTCCACCGCGCCCTTTAAAAGGAGGACTTCTACCTCCTGTTCTAGCAACAGGAGGTGTTCTTGTGAACAATACGAAGGGCGGGGCGGGATGAGGGGCGGAAACTCCCGAAAGGGAAGGGTGTAGCCTTTTCCCACAACACTGAGAACCCAAGTGTCCGACGTAACAGTCTCCCATTTGGTGAGAAAATGCTGTAATCTTCCCCCTACAGGAGAGGAGTGAGTGGGAAATGGTGGAAGCCTAAGGCTGCTTCCCCTGCTGCACCCCGCCAGAGGATGAGGAAGAGGCAGAGTGCTGCTGAGAGGCTCCCCTGGTGCGGACCCTACCCCTCCCCTAAAAGATCTATAGGGGTGGGAAGAGGCAGGTTGCTGATATCTTCCCCGAAAGGAAGAGGAGGAAGAGCCACGCCCAAATCCACGAAACCTCCTGAAGAATCTGGAAGAGGCCGTGGAAGAAGGAGCTTGGAGTCCCAACGACTTAGCCGTGGCCCTGCTCTCCTTAAAACGTTCCAAGGCCGAATCAGCCTTAGCCCCAAACAGTTTGTCCCCATCAAACGGGAGATCCAACAATGTGGACTGTACATCTGCCGAAAAGCCCGAGTTACGGAGCCAGGCCTGTCTCCTTTCCACCACAGTTGTGCCCATTGCTCTGGCTACCGAGTCGGTGGTATCCAGTCCCGTCTGGATAATTTGGGTCGCAGCAGCCTGGGCATCAGAGACAAGATCCAAAAGACCCTGGGGAAGCTCTGTAAACGAAGAGGAGATGTCATCCATCAGAGCATGAATATACCTCCCCAGGATACAGGTCGCATTAGTGGCTTTTAACGCCAGACTGCAGGACGAAAAAATCTTCTTCGACTGCGCCTCTAGCTTTTTTGAGTCTCTGTCCCCAGGCACCGTCGGGAAAGAACCAGGCGCTGACTTGGACGAACAGGAGGCCTGCACTACCAAGCTCTCCGGCGTAGGGTGCCTAGATAGGAAACCAGGATCAGTTGGAGCCGTCCGATACCTCCTGGCCACGGCTCTGTGAACTGCTGGGGAAGATGCCGGCCTCTTCCACACCTCTAAAACCGGATCCAGCAGAGCGTCATTAAAAGGTAACAGAGGCTCCGCCGCGGCTGAGGCCGGATGCAACACCTCCGTCAAAAGGTTTTGTTTTGCCTCCACCACCGGCAAAGGCAGGTCCAAAAAACTAGCTGCCTTCCGTACCACTGTATGAAAGGAAGCAGCTTCCTCAGTATATTCCCCCGGGGACGAAAGGTCCCACTCAGGGGAAGTGTCCAGCCCACTGGCCGACTCCAGTCCACGCAGCCCATCACCCGAGTCCTCTAGCTCTCCTTCCTCTAGGGCTCGTTGGTACTCCTGCTCTTCTAGTACCCGGAGAGCACGCCTCCTTGAATGCAGTCGTTGCTCAATCCGCGGAGTCGACAATGCCTCCGCCGAAGTCGGAGATCGGCGCCGATCTTCCGAAGCCACCGACGCCGCATCCGGCGCCACGGGTAACTTCGGCGCCGACTGAAGAGCAGCTGAAACAGATGGACCCACCGGAGTCACAGGCCGAAATCTCGACGTCGACGGGATGGAAATCCCTGGGGCCAATCCCTCCGAAGCCACCGGAGCGGCCACCGGCGCCGACACTGGCGCCGAGCCCACGTTCCCAAACGGGAGAAAGGGCATAAAGGGTGCCGGCCGAAGAGGCGCAGGATCACCCAAAGAAAAGGCCAAAGGCCCAGCCGGAGCACCCCCTGGAGCCATCTGTTGGAAGATGGCATACATCGCATTCAAGAATGCGGAACTATCGGCTCCAGGGGTGGGAAAAGCCGGATACTGGGGTGCCTGTCTCGGAGGCGACCCCGACGCCGGCTTCGGCGTCTGCGCCGGAGAAAACACTTGAGGCTCCAATACCTCAATCACCGACGCCTGTCCAGGCGAAGTTGGTGACGCCGGAGAGGGCAACGGCGTCGAAGGATGCGGCGTCACCGTGGGGCTGACCTCCCATGTCTTTCGGCGCCGATCCGGAGACCTGGAACGAGCCTCCCTTGAATGACGCCGAGATTCTCTACGGCGCCGGGAGTCTCGATGACGCCGATGTTTTGGAGAAGACTTCTTGTGATGCTTCTCCTTTGACTTGGCCATAAACAGCTTCGCCTCACGTTCTTTAAGGGCCTTCGGATTCATGTGCTGACATGAATCACAAGTCGAGACGTCGTGGTCGGAGCTCAAACACCAAAGGCAATCGGAATGAGGATCCGTCACCGACATCTTGCCTCCACACTCACGACAAGGCTTAAATCCAGACTTTCTCTGCGACATTATTTCCACAGAGAAAGAGTACGCAGCAAGATATACACTGTAACCGCAAGAGTAACAGTTGCTCCCTCGAAGATAACCGTTTCGAATGCACGGAAAAAAGGGAACTGACGTCCGCACGTCGTCGAGGACCTCTTATTGCCTGTATGACGTCAGACGGCGTCGCGTGCGAGACAGTGACGTCCTCGTCGACGTGCAGAGACTAGTAAGAAGATTTCCGTCGAATGCTGGCGCCATGGGAGTATTCATGAGGTGAGGAATCCACAGGTAGTAGTATCCATCAGAAACAGAGATTTCGGCTGCCATAAAGGCTACGGCTGATGGCACGCCATTTCCTAAAGGATTTCCTTCTAAATATAGTTACTGCTTGAGTGGTGCGCTAAATGCTGTTGTTAATATTCCAGGCATTGGTGTACGTGAATTACCAAATAAAATTGAGAGACCTCGATTAATTTCTGCAGCACATGAAGGGGTGGCATCTGCACATGCTGGTGTGGCTGCCACGATTTCACTTTTACAGGCCCGTTACTGGTGGCCTGGTCTCTATAAAGAGACAAAGCAGTATGTCCTTTGTTGTGACGTCTGTCAACAAATTAAAGCGTCGTCGGCTAGACGCCCGCAGCAGACGCCCCTTCTGATTTCAAACAAACCATTACAGTGTGTGTACTTGGACAATTGTGGTCCACTGACACCAGATAGTGCATACAAATACATATTGGTTGCTGTAGATTCGTGCTCCAGATTTGTGTGGGTCTGGCCACAACGCTCTGCTGACGCTCGGACTGTTATTAAAGATTTGCGTATCTTTGTCGATACATTTGCAGTTGCGGCTTTTCATTCGGACCAGGGCCCTGCTTTTGCCTCTAAGGCATTCAGGGACACCATGGCTTCGTTGGGGGTCCAGCTCCAATTCTCGTCTCCATTTCATCCAGAGGGAAATTCTGTCGTGGAGCGTTTAAATCGTGATTTAAAGCAATCCTTAACGGCCAGGGTTATAGGTACGGGTCGTAGTTGGCTAGCCCACCTGTATGGAGTACAGAGAGCACTTAATAACTTGCCTAGACGGTCACTGGGGGGTCGTACTTCATATGAGTGCCTGTTTGGAACACAAATGTATGTTCCTGATCTAGATGGTCCTGGTGTGGAGGCGGCAGATACGCCCTTTGACATAAATGATCGTGTCACTGTTTTACAGGATTTACAACAATTCCGTGAAGATAACTCTTCTGCAAGTGCTGCCTCCTCAGGAATTAAGGATGAGCCAGTAACACCTACTGGTTGGATACCCAGGATTGGGGATCTAGTGCGTGAAAAGGTCGCAGTAAAGAAAGAATCTGGTTCTTCTTATCGAGCACCTGTCCATGTGTTAGGGGGGAGCGGCACGAGAACTGTGATTTTACCGCCGCTGCAAGGGGCCAAAGGAAATCGCTTTGTTTCCATTGATAATGTCAAGTTACAACATGTGGCCGATTCTGCACAGTAGACCAAGAGGGGCACCCAGTAGTTCCGGCATCCCTCTCACTACTGGGGAAGAAGTCCCTCTGCAGGTGATTTACACCGATGCTGTTTCCTCTCCGAGCATGGGGAGGGTGGAAGATGATCTTGCGATTGTTCCACAGACAACGATTAATATGGAATCTTATGATCAAGTTGCTGTACGTTCTACTGATGTTTCTGAACATGTGGTTTATAGCGTGCCTAGGAGAGAGCCTCCATCTGCTTCTTTGTTCACAATTGCACCTTTTGCGAGAACTGCCTCTGGCTGCTTCAACGACGCTGATGAAGCAGTGTCCAGCTCTTCGTCATCGATGTCTTCTGTCCGAGGTCCACCTAAGCTGCTGAGTTGGCTTAAACGTACATATTTTGTTTTTCCTTGGAACTATTTGTGGCTTTTTATGGCTGTAATGACTCTTTTTTTATGGTTGGGATTTGTAGTTACTTTTTTTCTAGTAATACATGGTCATTTTCTTGCTGATCGGTCAGACATTGAGCACGTGGAGACTGTGTTGAGACCACATTTTTCGTCTCATATGGTTCGAAGAGACTTGTCCAATGTGAACATTTCTGCAATACCAATTCCGGATGGGATTGTGTGGGATAAAGTTATGTTTGATATATATGGTCCCACTGAATTGATTCAAATACCGTATGTCCTCAAGTTATCAATGAATGATATTGTTATACCTGGCATTGTTTCTGATGATTGGGATGTGAAGACAGTAGATTCTATGCTAACGGATTTGCAATATTATACTGTCTATGACGATGAAGATGCTTACCAATTTAGAGATAATAATGGTGACATGTTTTGCTACAACTATTATGGACACCACTTTATTCATAAAGCTAGTAGCCCTAAGTCAGCACTATGTGAATGCTACTTTTAGTGAATTTACGCATTGGGTCCAGAATGGTACGCTTAACACTTCATCGTTACATCCGGGCGGGTGGTTATTGTGGCCTGTAGACACTAATCAGTGTCATCTACGTTTTGTCACCTCTTCAGGGGGGTTCAGGACTAGTAGGGCAGACCCTCGTTACATTTCACCAGAACATGCTGATATAATAACTACGTACAGCGTGGGGAAGCTTTGTCAACAATGGTTGAAGTACTCCACGCTGGATGCAGTTAAATCACATCTCAAGTTACTGTCAAATGGTACTGATTTACAAGATTTCTTGTCGGGTCCCAAGGTGCCACGGAGGAAAAGGTTCTTATACGAAGTATATAATGAGATTTGGAAACTTTCACAACAGGAGGCTGCTGCCCGGTTACGGCAGATTGATCAAGATAATCTGCTACAGGCTTTGTCTGTTGTTGATAATGGCATGCATACCCTTTCTGACCGTGTTTACACGATTGACAGCATTGTCTCCTCTGCTATTAACATTATTAAATCAGACATGTCTTCTTTATATCATGGGCAGAGTCAGACACGGTCCATCATGCAGCTGGGGTGGACTCTTCAGACCTTGAAGGTGGGTCGCGTTCCATGGCAGCACATTCGTGCCAAGGAGATCTTTCTCTCCTTTAATTTAACTCGTCAACAACAGTTGATGGCTAAAAAGGAAGCGACATATGTTATGTTGAATATTGAGAAATTGGAGAAACTGCCTTTTACGGTGGCTGAGATTCCGTCAGCTGAATGGTTGATTAATGGGGTTATTAATTTGCCTATCTCCACTCTGCAATTTACTTCTTGTTTGAAGCACATTCCGGTGGGTAGATATGAACTATTGGGAGACAGTTACATACACGAGGTGTGGGAGCTTCCCTTTCAATACAGATGTGTTAATGGTTTGAGGGAGGTTTTTCTTAGCGGTAGCAAATGCGAAGCTTCTCTCAGCCATTCCATGGTTTGTAAACAGCTGTCATTGCACGGAGCGTGTAACGCTTCGATTGCTAACTTAGCTTGTTATCTGAAGGGAGTTCCAGTCCCAGTAATTAAAAACACTTTCCAGGTGCTTTCTAACGGCAGTTACATTGTTCTTAACTGCAAACGCTGCTGTGGCATGCGTGCAGGAATAGTTTACGTTGTCGTTGTCAACAAGGCCGTTACGTGCTGCGGGAATGTGTTGTTTCCCCCCACTCAATTTAGGGAGGTAGCGGACATCTGGCCTCATATTGCTACTTCCAAGGTTGATTTCGACAAGTTGAGTCGGCTGAAAGCTTTATTGTTTCAAAAGCATGTGGCCCTTACATCTGCTAGTGAGACCTACGCGCTTCAAGTGGCAAGGTCATCGGCGGAGATACAGTCCCTTTTGAATACTAACTTTCCAAGTCACTTCGGTGAACTTGTGGGACGTATATTTAATGCATCCAGCACTGCTGGTATTGCTCATTTTTTCAAAGCCGTTGGTGTTGGTTTCGCTCACACCTTCTCTTCCATATTCGGTTTGATACCTTCAGCTATACACTCTATTTTCGGAAGCATTTTTGGGGGTTTCCCAATTACTTTGGCTTTATTGGCTGGAGTCTTGCTATTGTTGCTATTTTTTCGCAATGGCTGTCCCGCCACGACGAGATCCTATATTGCTGCTCCCGTCAGCGCAGCTGTGTCGTGACCGCATGATGCAGCGTTTTGGAGCTACACTCCTGGGTCATTTGGAGTATGACTGGTCTCTGTAATTCAGACCGGTTTTGGATTGTGTACAACCCGTGTTTCGGTGCCTTTGGTGCTCGTTTGAACATGCACTGGCTTTCTGTCTCTCACTGCAGCGCTCTCCAGTGGTCGATCCTGATCTGTTGATGTTCCCGATTAGGGCTCATTCCCAGACTTGTGCGCTACGATTGCGTTTGCTTCGTGAGGCGGTCTATGAGATTCCCTTCCTGGAGGAAGATGGTATTGTCTCTTTTATTGGCCCTGCACGGGGTGCCGCCCTGGATGGTTTTGGGGCTTTGGAACACACCTGCTCCATGGTACTTTGTGGTGTGGAACTTCCGATATTAACATATATCGAAGTGTAGGAGCTCCTACTATCGATTCCTTTTGTCTGACAATTGGATTTTTCTTTTTTTTCCCCTTCGGCTAAATTGACACTATATTGAATTTGGTTTTATCGTCACATGTTTCCTAAATTTATGACTTTGTTGTCTTCTTACCCTGTCGAAATATATATATATGGTTTATATTTTGGGGCATGTTTTTATGTTATTGGAACCACTTACTACCGACAAGGGGAGGGTGTAGTGTGGTTAGTTTTACGTATATTTTGCGCATTAGCTTCAGGCTTTAGGCCTTTCTGCACTTTGCCCTGAATGTATTTTATTCATTTGCTGACAGCTTAGAGCTTCTGTGCACTTTGCTCTAGATGCTTTTTATTAGGCTTCGTACTGTTATTTTATAAAATGGCCAGTTCTACGGTGTTGTTTTTTATTCCTATCACACTGTTTTGCCTACTTCAGCACTGGAGTTCTTCATAACATATTCACTCTGTGCTTTAGTCAAGGATACAGTCTGGTACATTGCCGATAGACGTGGTAGGAGTTTAGATTTGGCATTCCTGCGTAGGGACATTTTGTGATCACGATGACATGTTAGTTATAAAATAACTTCCTTGTCCCAATACATGCAAGAGGGAGATTCCGACCAGGGAACCACAACTAGACGCTGACTGCCTCGTTGCAGATGCTGAACCAGATCACCGGCCTTTGCTCAGGTATGAGGGCTTATGTCTCCCCTTTGACTCGGAAAGGCAAGCTAGAAGCTTAATATGCTGTGCTCTAAATAGAACAAGCAGAGGGAGAGTAGAAAATAATATGCAATATGATAGCTTTGTTCTTATGTTTTACTCTTCTGGTGACTATTTCAATCCTACTATGTTGTATTGTGCTGGTTATTGCGGCTCACGCCTTAATATCTAAAATACAGTCGTTTTATTAAAACATTATATAAAACTTGTACTGTCTTTGTCATTTGTATATGAGACCATATTGTAAATGAGAGAGTTGGTTTGGATCTGAGTGACCACGACTTCCCTGAGAAGTTCCAAAGATGTCATGCGCTCGGCTGCCCAATCATCTCTTCCCCATGGGAGAAATGATGCACTGCTAGTTAGCCGGAGCAAAAAACAGATTTAGGGTGACAGAGTTCTTTACACGTGGGCCAGACTCAGTCCCCCACACCGTTATCGATCCTGCTGCCTCGAAATCCAGTAGTCTCATTTAGGATAATGAGGGCCCACGCGACATGGTTAGCCCTTGGTAGAAAATACCTTGTTGGATACTGACACCCCTTTCTTACCTTTTTGCACCACATTCACTCTGTTCTGAGTACTTTCCTCCTTAAGTTACCCCTTGTTCAACTCCTTTACATACGTAGATGTGTTCTCTACACGCTTTGCTATATTTATGTTTTTTTGTAAAGAAGGGTTCTTTATTTCTGATAATCTTTCTTGTATTTTAACATTGTTTGTCCTATTTATGAATTGGTGTCTTATAATCTCTTCCTGTAGATATCTGTATTTACATGTTGAAGTTAATGCCCTCAATAGAGAGACATATTGTTCAACACTTTCACCTGGTAATTGGGCCCTAGAAAAAAATGTGTGTCTTTCCATTACTATTTTAGTTTTTTTTCTCCAAAATGTTCTCCTAACGCTTTCATGGCATCTGTATATTCATCACTAACTAATTCTTCCGACTCAGATTCTTCCCCATCTTGATTGGGTGTAACTGTACATGTAGATTTTGGTAATGTCTTTTAATACCTTCCTTCCCTGAACACCAAGATTGTGTTTTAACTACACTAATTTTTGTGATGCTACAGAAGCTTCTCCACCTATGGCCAGCAAATATGTTTTGAAAGACTCACGCCAGTCTTCCCAGATTATTACTGGACAACCTGGATTTTGCAATAACTTCGAAGGTGCCACTACTGAAGATGCCTCCATGATAATCATACTCGATGTTACACTAAACAGCCAATACTTCACTTAAAATTGTCAATATCTACAATGAAATCTCACAACATATAATATGCATGTGCAGTTCTAAATACACAAATGTGAGGAACCTTTTTGTTAAAAGAAACAAAGTATTCACCGTTGTCTTTTCTGTCACAGTTGTTTTTTTCTTTTTTTTGTTTTGTTTTCTGATCCAGTCCCTTATGTACCCAAAGGTACAAAACGCTGGTATTCCTCAATGAATTCCTCCATTTTTTAACAGTTAACGCATTGATTTAACCTCGCCGATCACGTTGAATCCTCGCCGATTGGTGATGCAACACTGCTTGCCAGCTTCAAGTCATTTCTGCTTTTGAGCGTCACAACTGTGACATTGCCTGCTTGATCCACTTAGGATGCACAACTCGTCCTCCAATGGGAACGCTGTTAAGATTCTGGTGTGTGCATGTCGGTGACATATTCCATACACGCTTGAACAGAACTCTGAATGTTGAGGTCCTCGCTTACTGACTGCATTAATCAAACAGTGCGCCAACTTGGTCATGGTAAGGAGACTACGACTTTAAATCTGTTGTGCGCTGGGTGCATTATTTAAATCGCACTCCCAATTTGCAACTCCCGTTAGAGCCAGACTATGTACACATGTACAATACGTACACTGACTCTTGTTATGGTTAGAATCTGTCAGCGGACAGACACACGGCGAGCGGCACACTTGTTTTCTCCTGTTTTTTAATTTTTTTAAGGAAAACAACAATACATGTTTTTCTGAGCAATCGCACACAGCACCACAATGTCTCCTTTAACTCCAGAAAGTAACTCACAATTACAATGCATGCATCTTCTTTCCATTCTATTTCCGTTCTCCAGATCCTTTTTTTCAGCAAGGCCCAGGGGTTGTTGACTGCAATAATTTGATGGCTGGTCCAATGTATTCAGTCAGTCTTTGGCTTGACTTGGCATCCCATCCTCCTCGCCACATTTAAGTAGCAGGAATCCAAATTATTTGAAGTAATCCACTTTCATTAGCCAAGGGCAACAACCCCTGGTGCATCCTCTCCTCTCAACAGCTGCCTACTCCCCCTGCTGGTGTTCCACAATCTAGAACCCAGTAGAAGAAGCATCGAGTTGCTAAGATACAACATATAGCATTGGCTCCTTTGTCTTCAGTTGGCTATTTGCTGATTATTGTACATTTCTCTATCTATGTCAGTTAAATCGGAGCTAGGTGTTACTTGAAGATTGAAGTACTTACTGATTCTCAAGCTGCGGTAATTATCTGCATCAACAGTTTGCAAAATAACATTGTTTTTTTATTGATGAAAAATGAGTCAGAAATGGTTTGTTCTGTTAATGGATCACTACTAACATCAGGAGAGGTAACCAACATGACTATTGCCATGTTAACTAAGTTCCAACACCATGAGGAACATTTCGTTTATATTAGAACATTGAAGTGTTGAGAACTTCATTGAAGACAATAGAGCAGCAGCAGTGGCCTATATGAAATGAGCCCACTGCTTTCAACATTTCAGTGTCTTAATACACAGCCTCTACCTTTCTATTTTCCCTGCCTCTCGAAAGTAAATTTATTAGGAAGAGTGAAGGGAAATGCGGATGTCATGCAGGAGGACACACATAGCCTTGACCCTTTACTCCTCCTGTAGCTCAGTGTCACTGGGGCTTCAGAATGAGGGAGGGGTGAATGCTGCTCAGCTCCTGGGTCTCCCTGGTGTGGCTGAACTACAAAAAGCAGTTCAACCAAGCTGAGGAGAACCAGGGTCTGACTTCAGCCCCCTTTCACAGCAAGACCTGCAAACAAAGGCTTCAAAGCCAAGGGGAATTTCAACCCCCCTCGGGCTCCAAGAGGCCTTTATTTGTCTAATTAGAACATTCTGTCCTCATGGGGCGGAATGTTCTAATAGCTTTATAGCCTTGGCTACACCGGCCATTAAAAACCTGCTCTCTTTTTAAAGGCCCTCACCTTCGGCCCAGGCCTTTGAAGCTGGAGTGGGCCTCTAATGGCGGGAACAGCCTGCTATGGCTGGTTTAAAGCTATAATATCAATCTTCACTTTAAATTCGTACCTCATGGCTGAGGTACCATAATCCAATCATCATTTGGAAGAAAAGAACCCCAAACTTGCAAGAACATGCTAATTCACTTCACAGTCAATTGGGATGGACACATAAGAAAAAGGAATGGGTCACCATTCCAAACATACCACCAAGATCTTCCTGATGTTTTTTTCTTTATTTGAAGTCAAATAGAGGTCCAGGTGTTCGGGCCTAGGTGTTCCCAAGATGTTGGAACTCATTCTGCATTGTTTTTTGGTCTTTCATCAGAATGGAAATTTAAGGTTTCATCAAGAGCTATGCTGAATGTGATCAACAAAAGGCTACTTATACCAAGCCCAGTGTCTTATTTCCTTTGGAAACACCTATATATACTTGGCTGGGGGAAATTCGTACACCTGAAGGATCTGCTATGAGGGTGGGGGGGAGCTGCGCACTACAGACCCCAGCAGCCCACCCGGCAGTGGGCTGCTCATTGTTGCCTCCTGTGCCTGAAGGCACATAAAAGGATTGTAGCCGCCCGCTATGTGGGAAATGCGGACGCCTGAAGGATCTGTTACGAGGGCTGGGGGGCCGCCCACTACAGACCCCACAAGCCCATGCGGCAGGAGCACGCTCACTGTTATCTACTGCGCCTGGAGGCACATAAAATGATTGTAGCTGCCCCACAGCATGGGATGGACCCGGGCCAAGACGGGCCTCTCTTACTCCATCACAGACCGTTTGGACGGGCTGGGCTTACTCTCTTGTTAGGAAAGCTGTTTGTGCCTTTACGTTCGATTCGTCTCTCTTCTGTCTATGCTGCCGTATTGTTGGGACCAACCATGGGCAAAAGGAAGGCAAATGTGACAGGTGCTTTGGAAACTTGTCAGCAGCAGCATGCACTCCAACGCACTGCTATTGATGACTTTTTAGTGAGGGTGGTGGATTCCGGCTCCCGATGTGGACATTATCCCCGTCCGCTCCTCTGGCACTCACAAGGGATCCGATTTGCCTAGTACTGGGATCTTGGATGCAGACAGACTTTGTGGGTGCTGGTGAGCGAATGGAGAGTATGGAACGATTGGACAGTTGTATTATTCTTCAGGACTTTCCGAGTGTGGGTCCTTCAACTAAACAGAGGAAAAAAACCTCCAAAAATCAGTTGGCCCAAAATAAACAGTGATGGTGACTTCTGGGATGGCATGAAGGTGGTCATTATGACAAGCACTCACTTCTGGAGCCCACTCACTTCTACATTCAGACACGTATCGAACCATGCATACACACGTTCATGCACACACGCAGACAACACTCACACACGCACACACAACACCTCCCACCCTCCCAGCCCTCTCCCTTGTCGGACAATCAACTTACCTGGGCCTGGGAGGAAGTCATCTGGCAGGGAATGGGCATTTCCACCTCCGGCATCGCCCCGCCATCAGGACATTGCCACACAGTATTATTACACATAATACAGCGAGCGGAGTTCTTCAGGCGGCACAGGGGCGGTGGTAGATGTGCTTCTGCCCGCCAGCACAACTACTGCTGGATTCCTGCCAAAAATGTGGCGGAAATCCAGCAGTACCTGTAATATGGTAGGCGGAAGACTACCAGCACTGGCGGTCTTCTGTCACCCATGGCTTTGTCGGTCTTCAAGGAGGACTGCCAAAGTCATAATGAGGGCCAGAGTCTTCTTTAAGAGATCTTCTGGATTCTAATTTATCTCTTGTCTATGAACGCCTCTCCTCTATTGAATCCCATCTGTCCCAAACTACTAAATTGGTTGAAGGGAGTGTTGGTAAAAATGCTACTAGTCAGACTAAGGATATCATTTCAGGGCAGTCTGGTCAGTCCATTGTACCTGCAGCAGCGCAATTTAATGATGGTGCTGCCCAGCCTTGTGGTTTGCAGATGGTGACACAAAGGGGGAGGCAGCTTTTAGATAGGGTTGATAATCTTGAAAGAGCTATTAGTTCAGCTCCCCCTACTCAGGATGTAAGGCGCCCAACTTTATGATGTCCTCCGGTTTGTCAGGGCAGAGGTGGGGGTGGCCCGCCGAGCCTGGCATCCCTACCTGTCATTAACCTTCCTCCTGCCTCATGTCCTTATGTTTTAATTTTATCTGATGTTCCACAGCTCCCTTTAAGTCTATTTGAATCACAAAGGTCCCTCAGGAACAAGGTGATGTTTTGGCTGAATAGCTTTGTTAATTGCCAA
Source organism: Pleurodeles waltl (assembly GCF_031143425.1). Lineage (NCBI taxonomy): Eukaryota > Metazoa > Chordata > Amphibia > Caudata > Salamandridae > Pleurodeles > Pleurodeles waltl. The sequence goes on from NC_090450.1 coordinate 716,831,866, forward strand.
TGGGATTTGAACTCTGAAATTGTGTTTGTTCAGAGAGTTGACAGTATTGGGCACCGTCGAAAATTTATGCCATGATACCATGATTGTTCATGTTTGCAACCCAGCCCTGGCACGTGATATTTTGCCCCAAGCGAATGAGGGCAGAGTGAAGCCTAGTTGCATAAAAATTCTGCAGTTGGGATACTTTTATAGACACATGGGTCTGGCTCCTTCAAGGCACACAGGTTTGGTTACATTAAGTGGCGATCGGCGTAGGGCTCCTAATTATTCTCACTCTGCTCATAGCATTAATCCCCCAATAATCCTTAGCAATAGATTTATGCTGTTATCTGGAATCGAGGATAATGACTGACTTTTTGGAGGCAGTTTTATAGTCATTGAACCCACCGTGTTCAAGGGACTGTGCGCGGACTGTTCTCCCTAATTTTCGCCAGTTGGTCGGTTCCTCATTGGAGGATGAATTCACTGAGTATCAGAAGATTAACAAGGTCCAATGTACTCCGTGGCAAAAGGACGCACCTCACAATTGTAACATTTCATATACGGTTAATGGTGGGGACATTTCTGCGGTGTCGAGGCCAGTTCCCTCTGTCATTCCTATCGCCTCACAGGCAGGTTGTACTGGTTTGTTTTAGAACGTAGTTGGGCAATCTAGTAAATTGGATAATGCTGAGTGGCAGGAACTTATTCGGAACCATGGCACTGTCTGCCTACAGGAGACCTGGACTCGTGACACAGTATTCGTGGATGGTTTTCTCTCTATTTACAGTCCGCCTATGCCTTCTAGCGGGGGACATTATAAAGGGGGTTTATTGACTCTGATTTCAACCACTGCTGGCTGGACTGTTGTTAAAAAAAATCTAAATTCTTCTCATTTTCAGATTTTGATTCTTTGTGCTAGCTCAGGGGAGACAGCAGTCGTTATTAACTTTTATCATAAGAATTGTATGCCCTCAAAGACAGACATAGTTGTCTCCCTTAAATTGTGCATTGGATGAAATATTGTATGGTTTTAATTCAGATTCTCTTGTAATCTCCGGTGGGGGAGGAGTGGGGGGATATCAACTATAAATTGTGTCTGATTGCTATAAATGTCAAATGCGGGCAGATCTGTGGAAATTTGGAGGATCTTGCTCACTTTGAACATTCACCTTGTGGGAACCATCTGAATGCTATTTTGAATAAGTGAGCAATGTTCATTACAACTGATTCAGCAGGCCCAAGGCTTTCAGGGGATGTCACCTACTTCGGCAAGGGGAGGGACAGCCTAATTGATTTTATTGATGTGCCATTATCCCATAAACAAAGGGTTTATGATTTTGACATTCTATCAAATTGTTTGAGCGATCATTACCCGCTGTCAATTTCCCTTGCGATAGGTGGTGTGGATCAGCAAGTTGTTTTAAGGGCTCCCCCACTTTTCACCCAGCCAAATAAGAGGATTTTGCATAAATGGGTGTCGCTGGGCAGCGTTGAAAAAGCTTTTGCATCGGAACAGGGAGGGGTTTATGATATGCCTAGATTTTAAGGCCACTTCTAATCTGGTTTTGTAGGCCTACAAAGACATTTGTTAGTGTTTCAGCTTTGTTAACAAGTGAGGAATGGTTAAGAGCCACAAAGCCTCAAAGATGGTGTGACTCAAGCTGCTTAAAAGCTCACAGGGATCTTATTTTTTCCCTGAAAGAAGTATCCAGAGATAAGGAAGTGGTGAGAGCCTACAGGGAAAAGTTTAAACTAGCAATTGCAGGGAGAAAGAAGGTGATCAGAAGAGAAGCCTGGGAAAAGTTGCATGTTGCAACACAAAGTAATGATACTCGGCTCTTCTGGGAAATAATGAATGCCCCTTATTTTTCTGACACCCCTAATACTCCTAATGATGTGGTTATTCCCCCGAGAACCTGTTTGGAGCATTTCTTAAAGCTTTTCGGGAGTGAATTGGGTGAGGCTAGTTCCCTAGAGCACTCGGACCTTCTTTATTCTCAGTACGGCATTAAGTTGGCAAGCCCCTCGCTAAATGAGGTATCTGCTGCCCTAGATCAGTGTGCAAGGAATAATGGCTCGGGGCCTGAAGGTGTGCCTGTCAATCTATTTCTTGACAATCCTGACTTTTGGGTGTCTATTTTGACAAATGTTTTGAGCGCTGCAGTTGCGAATGGCCCTTCTAAGTCTTGGTCCAGCGCAATAATTATGCCCATATATAAAAAGGCGATAGGGCAGACCCACGTTGTTGTCACCTTATTTCCCTTATTGATTCCACAAGTAAAATTCTGGGCAGAGTTCTGCTGGGTTGGCTAGAATCCTGGCTGACGGATCAGGGCTGCTTTTCTGATGCCCAGTATGGCTTCAGAAAGGGCCTGGGCACAGTGGAGCAGTGTTTCAATCTTCACCTATCAATTAGTAAATATTCTTTAGACAAGAAAGCTAGATTGCATCTTGCATTCATGGATTTGCCCTCTGCTTTTGATTGGGTAAATAGGGGTAAACTTTGAAACAAGATGCTAGATATGGTTATTGACGAATCTTTGGTGTTTTTCCTTGCTAAGCTACACAAGAATGTTACGGGCCGGATCAGATTTGGTGCTGGCGGTAACTGTACAGACCCTATAAAGATGCATCAGGGTGTGAGCAGGGGTGCATGCTGGCCCCCTTTTTTGTCTGCCTTTATATCAATGATTTGTATAAATGCCTGAAAGAGGTTGAAACGAATTCTCCCACGGTGGGTGCCAAGAAACGACTGGCTCTTCTTTATGCCAACGACTGTGGATCGATATCGAGAACAAGAGTCGGCCTTCAAAAACTTTTAAACAAATTTGTTTCCTTCCTGGGTGACCTTGGCTTAAAGACTAACTCGGCCAAGTCCCATGTGATAGTTTTGGGTGATGCTTATATGGGTTGCAATTATATTATCCCCAGGGTGAAAAAATTAGCAGATGTCCAGACATTTACTCATTTAGGCCTCACCTTTGACAGCAAAAGCAACTGATCTCATCTTATGAACATTAGGTGGCTCCGTTTTGCACAAACTATGGAGGCCCTTTTTAAGTTTGATAAGAAGTTAGGTTCTAGGCCGCTAGATACCTTGCTTGCTATTTCTGAGGCATCGTGCCTCTCAACAGGCATTTACGGGATTGGCGTTTGGGGCTATAGGAATGCCTCAAAGTTACAAGTGAGAGAAAATGGGAGGCTCCTGCCAGTCCCTGATAGTCTCCCAGCTTTTTTGTGCCAGAGTTAGGCATCTGCCCCTCGGAAGATTGTATTGGGCTGGCACCTGTTGTGTTGTGGCATTCAATATCCACTAAAGATGAGACTTCTCTTAATCAGGAGATAGTGCAGGATTGTCTTCTTTTGGAGCAAGCCCAAAGGAGTCCATGGTTTAAATATGTGAGAAAACTCTCGGTAACCCTAGGTAGAACGGATTGTTTTGACTCACCATTAAATTTGGCATCGGTTACTAGGTGTCAGCCGAAGGAAGAACTACTGAATTTATTTTCTGGGCGTGGCCTCTACGAGGGGCAAGAGTGGTGGATGAGTATTTTCCATTGGTTATTACGGAGGCTATTCAGCCCTACTTGTTATATCCTGTGGAATTTTATCAAAGGTTTTATCTTATTAGATTCAGGTTTGGTATTGCACATTTTTTAGTAGCCTATCCGAGTTATGTGTATTCCGAGTTCACTCTTTATCCTTGTCCTTGTGATTCTAATTCAATTCAGTCCATGTTGCACTTTACCTTTTTTTTACACTTTATCCACTGCACCTCAGAAAAAGTTCTCAATACCTCTGTGAAAACATTTGAATATTAGAAGTTGCTGGCCAGCCCTGTTTTACTTCCAGCTTTTACAATCTGAATATATTTGTCCGAGTGTTTATAAGTTTATCTCTGTCGCAGTGTAACTTAGAGGCTTGGCGGGAATTGCTAGCTGTACGACTGCTTGCTTACTTCTGATGGATACAACTACCTGTGGATTCCTCACCTAATGGATTCCTCACCTAATGAATACTCCCATGGTGCCAGCATTCGATGGAAATCTTCTTCCTAGCTTCTGCACGTCGACGAGGACGTCACTCTAGCCCGCGTGACGACGTCTGACGTCATACAGGCAATAAGAGGTCCTCGCCGACGTGCCGAAGTCAGTTCCCTTTTTTCCGTGCATTCGAAACGGTTATCTTCGAGGGAGCTACTGTTACTTTCGTAGTTACAGTGTATTTTCTGCTGCGAAGTTCTTCTCAGCGGTAATAATGTCTCAGAGGAAGTTGTGTTTCAAGCCCTGTCGAGAGTGTGGGGGCAAGATGTCCGTTACAGATCCTCACTCCGACTGTCTATGGTGTTTGAGCTCCGACCACGACGTCGTGACTTGCGATTCATGTCAGCACATGAACCCGAAGGCCCTCAAAGAACATGAGGCTAAACTATTCATGGCGAAGTCGAAGAGAAAGGAAAAACATCATAAAAAGTCTTCTTCGCCAAGGTCTCATCGGCGTCATCGAGACTCCCGGCGCCGTAGAGATTCACAGCGTCATTCCAGCAAGGGGACTCGTTCGAGGTCGCCTTCGGCTCGGCGTCGGAGAACTTGGGAGGTCAGTCCCACTGTCACGCCGCATCCATCGACGCCGTTGCCCTCTCCGGCGTCACCGACTTCGCCTGGACAGGCGTCTGTGATTGAGGTGATGCAGCCTCTGGTGTTGTCTCCGGCGTCACAGACGTCGAGGTCGGGGTCGCCTTCGATCCAGGCACCCCAGTATCTGGCTTTTCCCACCCCTGGAGCCGATAGTACCGCATTCCTGAATGCGATGTATACTATCTTTCAACAGATGGCTCCAGGGGGTGCTCCGGCTGGTCCTTCGGGGCCTTTGGCCTTTTCATTGGGTGATCCTGCGCCTCTACTGCCGGCACCCTTTATGCCCTTTCTCCCTTTTGGGAATGTGGGCTCGGCGCCGGTGTCGGCGCCGGTGGCCGCTCCGGTGGCTTCAGAGGGATTGGCCCCGGAGGTTTCCATCCCGTCGACGTCAGGATTTCGTCCTGTGACTCCGGTGGGTCCATCGGCTCCAAGATCTCTTCGTCCTGCTCCTTCAACGGCGCCGAAGCTGCCTGTGGCGCCGGACGTGGCGTCGGATACTGCTGGAGATCGGCGCCGATCTTCTACTTCGGCGGAGGCCATGTCGACTCCGCGTATCGAGCAGAGACTACATTCGAAGAGGTGTGCTCTCTGTCTTTTGGAAGAGCAGGAGTACCAACGAGTCCTGGAGGAAGGAGAGGTTGAGGACTCTGGTGATGGATTGCATGGTCTGGATACGGCCAGTGGGCTGGATACTTCCCCTGAGTGGGACCTTTCATCTCCAGGGGAGTATACGGAGGAGGCTGCTACCTTTCACGCTGTGGTAAGGAAGGCAGCTAACTTTCTGGACCTGCCTTTGCCGGTGGCAGAGGCGAAGCAGAATTTATTGACGGAGGTATTGCATCTGGCCTCTGCTGCAGCAGAGCCTCTCTTGCCGTTTAATGAGGCTTTGTTTGGTCCGGTGTTAGAGGTGTGGAAGAAGCCAGTATCTTCCTCGGCGGTTCATAGGTCTGTGGCCAGGAGATATCGAGCTGCACCATCTGACCCTGGCTTTCTTTCTAGACACCCTACACCGGAGAGCTTGGTGATGCAAGCCTCCTGTTCATCGAAGTCAGCGCCTGGATCTTTCCCGACGGTACCTGGAGACAGGGACTCCAAAAAGCTGGATGTACAATCCAAGAAAATATTTTCATCTTGCAGTTTGGCGTTGAAGGCCACCAACGCAACTTGCATTCTGGGGAGATACATCCATGCTCTTATGGACGATGTTTCATCTTCATTTACGGAGCTTCCCCAGGGACTCTTGGATGTTGTCTCGGACGCCCAGGCTGCCGCAACCCAGATTATCCAGTCTGGGCTGGACACGACCGACTCGGTGGCTAGGGCGATGGGCACGGCTGTGGTGGCAAGGAGACAGGCCTGGCTCCGTAATTCAGGGTTTTCTGCGGACGTGCAGTTGACCCTATTGGACCTCCCGTTTGATGGGGACAAACTGTTTGGAGCCAAGGCAGATTCGGCCTTGGAGCGATTTAAAGAGAGCAGGGCCATAACCAAATTGTTAGGGCTGCAAGCTCCTTCTTCCTCTGCCTCTTCCAGGTTTTTCAGGAGGTTTCGTGGATTTGGGCGTGTCTCTTCCTCCTCTTCCTTTCGGGGGAGATTCCAGCAACCCACCTCTTCCCACCCCTATAGATCATTTAGAGGGAGAGGTAGGGCCCGCACCAGAGGAGCCTCTCAACAGCACTCTTCCTCTTCCTCGTCCTCTGGAGGGGTGCAGCAGGGAAAGCAGCCTTAGGCTTCCACCATTTCCCACTCACTCCTCCCCTGTAGGGGGAAGGTTATGGCATTTTCTCCACAAGTGGGAGACTATTACAACGGACACTTGGGTTATCAGTGTTGTGGGAAAAGGCTACACCCTTCCCTTTCGGGAGTTTCCGCCCCCCATCCCGCCCCGCCCATCTTATTGTTCAGAAGAACACCTCCTGTTACTAGAACAGGAGGTTCAAGTCCTCCTTTCAAAGGGCGCAGTGGAGTTGGTCCCAGAGCAGGAAAGGGGTCGAGATTGTTACTCAAGGTACTTCCTGATTCCCAAGAAGGATGGTCGGTTGAGACCGATCCTGGATCTGAGGATCTTGAATTGGTTCCTCAAACAGGAAAAGTTCAAGATGCTGACCCTAGCACAGGTGCTTTTGGCGTTGAACAAATAAGATTGGATGGTGTCTGTCGACTTGCAGGACGCTTATTTTCATATCCCGATACTCAAGTCGCACAGGAAGTATCTCCGGTTTGTGGTAGGGTCGCAGCACTATCAGTTTGCGGTCCTCCCGTTTGGTCTTACTTCAGCACCTCGAGTTTTCACGAAGGTGATGTCGGTGGTTGCGGCAGAGCTCAGAAGGAAGGGGATAGCAGTATTCCCTTACTTGGACGACTGGTTGATCAAAGCCACGTCTCCGGAGCTTGTGTTGCATCATCTGCAGTCAACAACCCAGTTGTTGTTCGACCTGGGCTTTTCGGTGAACGTGCCCAAATCTCACCTGGAGCCCTCTCAGCGCCTCCTGTTCATAGGGGCAGTACTGGATACAACATTGAATCGAGCCTTTCCTCCGCCTCAGCGGATTCAAGACATTCCGGCGTTGGTTCCAATGTTTCAAGGTGGAGCGGTCATTCCAGTCCTCAAGGTCCTTCGTCTGCTCGGTCTGTTTGCCTCCTGCATACTGTTGGTCACGCATGCTTGCTGGCACATGAGGGCTCTTCAGTGGTGCCTCCGAAGGCAGTGGTCTCAACACAAAGGAGATCTCGAAGGTGTGGTCAAGATCTCCAGAGATGCTGCTGTGGACTTGAAGTGGTGGATTGCGAGCAACAATCTTTCACAAGGAAAGCCGTTCGCGCAGTCGCCACCAGTGGCCACGGTCATAACGGATGCTTCCACTCTAGGGTGGGGAACTCATCTGGGGGATCTGGAGATCAAAGGACTTTGGTCTCCAAAGGAACAGATGTTTCATATCAATCTGTTAGAGTTACGGGCTGTACGTCTGGCTCTCAAGGCCTTCCTCCCTTCCCTTCGTGGTCAGTCGGTAGAGGTCCTGACGGACAATACTACCACGATGCGGTACATAAACAAACAGGGAGGAGTAGGGTCGTACCTTCTCTGCAGAGAAGCTCTTCGACTATGGTCCTGGGCAAAGGACCATCAGATTTGCTTGGTAGCAAATCATCTGGCCGGGGTCTTGAATGTACGTGCGGACAGTCTCAGTCGCCAATTCTCGGCCGACCACGAGTGGCGTCTCCATCCAGATCAAGTCCGTTTAATCTTCCAGATGTGGGGGTTTCCTCGGATAGATCTGTTTGCCACTCTGGAGAACGCGCATTGTCTGTTATTCTGCAGCCTCCAGTATCCGGTGCAGGGAGCATTGGGGGACGCGTTTCTGATAACCTGGTGCGACCAGTTGCTTTACGCGTTTCCCCCCATACCCTTGATTCCTCGAGTGTTGAGGAAGATTCGCCAAGACCGGGCCCAAGTCATCTTAATAGCTCCGGATTGGCCAAGGAGGGTGTGGTACTCCGACCTTCTCCAACTCTCGCTGTGCCCTCCGCTCCGTCTCCCTCTCAAGGCGGACCTAGTCTCGCAGTCGCAGGGGCAGGTTTTACACCCCAACCTCCAGAGTCTACACCTACATGCCTGGAGATTGAACGGGGCAACCTGAGTTCCTTCTCTCTCCCGCCTGATGTAGTGGATGTTATATTAGCGGCCAGGCGACACTCCACTAAATCTATCTACGCTAATAGGTGGTCTAAATTTGTTATGTGGTGTGGAGAGAGACAGATTGATCCCTTACATGCTCATCTGTCGGACGTTTTGTCTTTTGCTCTGTCTCTAGCGCAGAAAGGTTGTGCAGTGGCTGGCTACCATTAAGGGTTATTTGTCGGCTTTGTCAGCCTTCATTTGTCTTCCAGACCAACCATCGTTATTTAAATCCCCTATTGTTCTCAGATTCTTGAAAGGTCTTCTAAATAAATATCCTCCAAAACCAGTTGTTATGCCTCAATGGGATTTGTCCTTGGTCCTTACTTTCCTTATGGGGTCCCCTTTTGAGCCTATGCATTCTTGCCCCTTAAGGTATTTAGTTATTAAAACAGTCTTCCTGGTGGCTATAACATCTGCAAGGAGAGTGAGTGAGTTGCAAGCCTTATCGGTAAAACCCCCTTATACAACTTTTTATGGGGATAAGGTGGTGTTAAGGACCAAGGCTGCTTTCCTCCCGAAGGTTGTTTCACCTTTCCATTTGGCCCAGACAATTACTTTGTCCACCTTCTATCCTCCGCCTCATCCTTCTAAGGAGGAAGAGAGACTACATCGCTTGGACCCGAAGAGGGCGTTAAGCTTCTTCATTGATAGAACAAAGGATTTCAGGCTGGAGGATCAGTTGTTCATCGGATACGTGGGCAAGAGGAGAGGAAAGGCAGTCCACAAGAGAACGCTCTCCAGGTGGGTTGTTCTTTGCATTAAAATCTGTTACTCTTTGGCAAAGAAGGATCCTCCTGATGGCATTAGAGCTCATTCCACCAGAGCTAAGTCGGCCACTTCGGCCTTGGCCAGGGGTGTTCCTGTGGTCGACATCTGGAAGGCCGCAACTTGGTCGTCCCTTCACACTTTTGCGAAACATTACTGTCTGGACTCGGAGGTCAGAAGGGACGGCCATTTGGCACGGTCAGTGCTGCAGGATTTCTTGGTTTGACCATTTCGGCACCCACCACCGGGCGTGGTACTGCTTTGGGACTCTATTCATTAGGTGAGGAATCCACAGGTAGTTGTATCCATCAGAAGAACGAGTTACATACCTTCGGTAACGACTTTTCTGGTGGATACATTAGCTACCTGTGGATTCCTCACGGTCCCACCCGCCTCCCCGTTGCCTTTCTGGTCTTACCAAGTAATCCTTGAGTGCGCTCCTCTTGGTCTTCAAGGCTGCAATAGATTTTGTATATATGGATCCTTGTATATATATATATATATATATATATATATATATATATGTATATATCTTTTTGTGTATACATGATTTGCATATATTTGTTTGTTTGATTTAAAAAAAAAAAAAAAAAGGAGAGTTATATTAAATCTACAGCCGTTTTATTGCAATGTTGTGATTTACAATGTTATGGGATGTTGTCTTGCTCTTTCATTGCATTGGGTTATTATTCTCATGCACGTAAAAAAATGTTGGTACTGACGTCGGCACGTCGGCGAGGACCTCTTATTGCCTGTATGACGTCAGACGGCGTTGCGCGGGCTAGAGTGACGTCCTCGTCGACGTGCAGAAGCTAGGAAGAAGATTTCCATCGAATGGTGGCGCCATGGGAGTATTCATTAGGTGAGGAATCCATTAGGTGAGGAATCCACAGGTAGCTAATGTATCCACCAGAAAAGTCGTTACCGAAGGTAAGTAACTCGTTCATTTGGAATGTAATGGTGGTTTTTACTTGTTTTTATATTTTTATTGTTTTAATGTTGTTTTGTCTTTTATGGTATTCTTTTTATACTGAATAAAGAATTTTGACTGACTGACTGATACTTGGCTGAATGTAACAATGGATTTCATCACTAGTTTTCCTTTTTCCAAAAATTGTACTGGAATCTTGGCTGTGGTTGATAGGTTTACCAAGATGACATTTTGTTCCCTTTATCAAACTTCCCAAAACCACTCACCTAGCCATGTAGATCTGAAATAACACTTCATGGTTTACCAGAGCTGATAATTACTGATATGTTTTCCTCAGTTTAAAGCAATATTCTAGAAAGTATTGTCTAAACTTGTAGGAATTCACTCTTAATACTCAACCACCTTCCACCCATAAACTGATGTACATACCAAACAAATCAACCAGACATTAGAACAATGTCTATGCTGTTTTACCTTTGCTACACAAGCTGGCTAGGTTGATCTGTTACCTTTGGCAGAATTGGCTCATAACAATGTAAGTCATACTTCCATCAAAGTTTCACCCTTCTTTGGTAACCAGGAATGAAATCCACAAATATTACTGGAAAAATTACTGAGCAATGCTACTCTTCAAGTACATGTAGCTCAGGATTTAGCCCTGAAACTGTGATATCCAACAAACTGTGCAACAGCAATTTAAGAATGGTAAAACTAAAGGCAAGGAGCAAGCACACAGGAATTTCCTAAATGTAGAGTAATCGACTGTGTCTGTCTCTTAACATAACATCTAAGCGTTCCTAAATTAAAATCACAATCCATTGAGACATTTGCCATTTTGCAGGTGATGCATCAATCCTGTTGCTATGATTTTACAACTTCCAGAGACCATCTACATACACCAAATTTGTCATGTATCTGTGCAAAAAAAGGCTCACTTCACTCAAACACTTCCACCCCTCCTAAGTAAACATCAATCTGGGACTCATGCCCTAAGGTAACTATAACTCGTTCCATCGCCATGCATAGCTAATTAGTCTACATATTATATCAGTGATGAGATCTTGTATGTCATCTTTGATATTATCAGTGCAATATTTGCAATAAAATTATCAATAAGAAAACTGTGCATGACAAGGGTGCGAGTTGTAATTACCTTAGGGCACGAGTTATAGTTACTTGAAAGAACTCTAACTATAACTGCTGAATTTCTATGGTTTTGTACAAGTAAATTCAGAACCTAACTATAACGTCCCTGTAACCTTTGGGTTTGTTCAGTGAAAAAAAAAATATATATATATATATATATGTGTGTGTGTGTAGGTTAATGTTCATGTTAGGAGTTTAATATTTCTTCTAAATTAATAGGGTTATTCAAATATTTAATGTGTTTGTAGTGGAATACTTTTCCTACTATTGGTTAGACTGAGTGGGAATAGTAATTTTAACCCCCTTCGAAATCCAATGCTTTTCCTGCTGGTGATTTTTTTTGGAGACAGTAATAAAATATTTGTGCTCTTCTTACACACTGAAGTGTTGTGGTGATGGAATAGGCTATCCCAAAAAGAATGTCATGGGTTCATGGGACACTTGTTTTACTTATTTATATATATTTTGTACTTTGCAGCCTTGAAAAAGCCACATGGTATGATGAAACATGTGTTAGCTGTTAATAGATGATTTGACTGGTAATTGTACAGTTTGATGAACAAGGATTGACCGATCTAAGAATTTTGCAACATGATTTATACTTCCAGCATAGAATAAACTCAGTACATGGACTGGGATTAACCTGACTCTTTCTTCTTGGAGTTATTACTTTGGATTGTGGAGTGCTGTGGACTGTTCAATTTGTTCATGTGATACATGTGCTCCTCTGGTAGCACATGTCTTGTTGCCCTGGAGTAGTAGGGCACACTAACCATTCAGCATCCGTTCAGCAATATATGGTATTTGTAATATTGTGACACGCACAGGATTTGCAGTTGATTATACCACTACTACCTGTTAGGGACTATCTTTACACACACACACACATATATTTATTTATTTATTACCTAGTGGCGGTTGCCACTACGTACTTATAGTTTGGACCATGTTTCAATAAAAAAGTGTTTTTTGACTTGCCTATATCTTTGGCACTGTTTGATAAATGTTCACTAAATGTTCCCCCAAAAATGTTTCAGTGATTCTTGCCGCACACAGAAAGTTTCGGGGTGATCCGTCAAGCAGGGGCCAAGAAGAAGGGGTGTCAAAAAAGTTGTGTTTCTCATGTCACAGGATGTGCAGTTGACTACACCACTACTACCTGTTAGGGAGTCTCTTTACATATATATCACTAAGCCAAGATGCCGGAATGCCGAGGCTTACACTTGTAGCGGTCCAAGCCTGGACCCAGAAATCCAAACAAATATAATACGAAATCCTCATACATCAAAAGGAAATGCTCGTACACCTTTGGAATTGCATATATTCTTTAGTAAAACGATACTTCCTCCAAACATGTTTCAGCCGTAGCCTTGTTCACGGATGGGAGGGCTGTTTAATTTGCATATTAAATACTGATTTTGTCAAAAACATAAATAACGGACTAACTAAAATGTGTTCACATATTACAATGAAAGGCGGCCTCATCTTAAAATGTCAAACCTTCTTACTATTATTACTCTATACGTAATATTTATCTGGTGTGCAAATCACATACTGTTTAACCGGTACTAGTTTTGTAAAAGATTATTATATACAGGCTACTGTGTATTATAGACCTAAAACATTTCCATCCATAATATCCCATCATAAATACAGTTACAAATACTACCTTACCACCATAAATAATTACATGTCCTCTAGCACATTACATTTGTATTTCATATGTATTTGTATTTCGTATTTATAAAGCGCATTCTGGCATAAGCATCAAAGCGCTAGGAACAACAGTAAGCAGGCCAAAAGGACAAGGCAAAAGAAGAGAAGAGGACCAAAACTACTGCGGAAAACAGGTCTTTAGCTTCTTTCTGAAGCCCAGGAGATTGCGTTCTTTCCTCAACATAGGAGGGAGCATATTCCAATAATTAGCTGCAGCCACTGTAAATGCCTTGTCACCCCATCTGGCCTTTCGAGTACGTGGTATAAAGGCCAAATTGGAGTCAGCAGATCTAAGCTGGCGGCTAGGGATATGCCAGCGAAGCCCCGAATTCACAAGATCTGGGCTGCTGGTATATAGAGCTTAGGCCGCCAGAGCCACCGACCACGGGAGCACCGCCAACAAGCTGGCGGTGGTCCCACGAGCATTCTGACTGCGGCGGTTCAGCCGCAGTCCGAAGCGGAAAGTCGGCGGTCTCCCGCCGACTTTCCGCTGCTCGGGGGAATCCTCCATGGTGGCGGGAAACCCGCCATGAACAGGATGGCGGTAGGGGGTGCCGCGGGGCCCCTGGGGGCCCCTGCAGTGCCCATGCCAATGGCATGGGCACTGCAGGGGCCCCCGTAAGAGGGCCCGCAAAGTATTTCAGTGTCTGCCTTGCAGACACTGAAATACGCGACGGGTGCAACTGCACCTGTCGCACCCCTGCAACTACGCCGGCTCAATTCTGAGCCGGCGTCCTGGTTGCAGGGGCATTTCCTCTGGGCCGGCGGGCACTCTTTTGGAGAGCGCCCGCCGGCCCAGAGGAAATGTCTGAATGGCCGCCGCGGTCTTCTGACCGCGGTGCGGTCATTTGGCGGCGGTACCTTGGCGGACGGCCTCCGCCGTCCGCCAAGGTCAGAATCAGGGCCTTAATGTGTTAAAAACATTGGTGGTCATTACAACCTCGGCGGTCTTTTAAGAAGACCGCCGAGGGACCGCCATGCGGAAGACCGCCAGTAGTGGCGGTTTGCCGCTCGGCGTATTATGACCGTTGGCTGCCCTCTGTTGTTTTTCCGACGGAGAGCCGCCAACAGCCATACTTGCGGGTGGCGGGGAAGTGGAGGTTGCTCCACCTCCACCGCCACGCCAACAGAACACCGCTGAGCTAATCACGTCCTGTGATTCTGCGCGGCGGTGTTCTGTTGGCGGTGTGGTGTTGGCGGAGCTGCCCCCATGTCTCCCGTCCCCTCCCGGTGGATCGACGGAACAGGTAAGTCGATCGTCCGTTAGGGGAGGGGGGTGTAAGGGTGTTGTGTGGGTGCATGGGGGTGTGCATGGGGGTGGGCGTCTGTGTATGTAGGGGGGGTGTGTGGAGTGCGTGTATTTTCGGAAATGTGTGCATGTCTGTATGGATGTGTGCGTGAATGTGTGAATGTGGGTGTACGTGTCTGAGTGTGTGTGGATGTTGGCATGTATGTCGGGGTGTGTGCGTGTGTGTGTTGGTGGTGCCTGCGTGCGTGTCGGGTGTGTATGTGTAAGGTAATGTCGGGGTGGGGAGGGGGGCCCTGCCACCTTTGGGGGGTGGCAGGGGTGGTGGGGGGTGTAGGGGAGGGAGTCGGGGTGGGGGAGACCCCTATCAGTGCCAGGGAATGAATTCCCTGGCACTGATAGTGCTTACCGCCATGGATTTCATGTTCCTACCACTGGAAATCCACGCCGGTATGCCGGGTCACAATACCGGCGGCGGTATTGTCACGGCCGCTGGGCTGGAGACCCAGGTCTCCAGCCCAGCGGTCGTCTCCGCCCTGGCGGGCGGAACGGGGAAGCAGAAGATGACCATGGCGGTAACCGCCATGGTCATAATTCTAAAAAAAAGACCGCCAGCCCGCTTTAACACCGTCCGCCAGGGTTGTAATGAACCCCCATTGTCTTGAAGGTAATACGTTTCTTCACAGGCAACCAATGTAGTTGCCTCAGAGTGGCACTGGCCAAAGTGGAACAAGGGAGATTGAGTGTTAAACAAGCTGCAGTATTCTGGATCAACTGAAGTTTGCTAAGTGACAACTTGTCATAATTAAGGAAAAGGGCATTGCAATAATCTATTTTCGAGATAACTAGAGCAAGAGATACCATTATTCGAAGCTTCTCCTGTAGATAGGGAAACATTTTTCTCAAAGTTTTCAGTATCCAGAAAGAGGTTTTAGTGATAGAGTTAACCTGTGGTTTGAAGGATTAAGCAGTGTCGAAGATGACCCCAAGATTCTTAGTAGAATCAAACGGAACCGGAAGATCTCCACACAATGATGGCCACCAGCGGGTGCTCCATTAATTTCTGCTAGACCCAAAAAGAAGAATTTCCATTTTGTTGCCGTTCATTTTGAGCCAGTTCATGCCCATCCATCTATTAATCTCACACATGCATTGGTGGAAATGGTCGGCGACTTCTTCCCAATTCCCATGAATAGGGATGATCAATTGGGTATCATCCGCGTAAGAAGAGGTCAGAAAGCCAAATGTGCGAATCAGTCTGGCCAATGGAGCCATTGTAAGAGGCTGTTCTGATGGATACAACTACCTGTGGATTCCTCACCTAGTGAATACTCCCATGGCGCCAGCATTCGACGGAAATCTTCTTCCTAGTCTCTGCACGTCGACGAGGACGTCACTCTAGCCCACGCGACGCCGTCTGACGTCATACAGGCAATAAGAGGTCCTCGACGACGTGCCAACGTCAGTTCCCTTTTTTCCGTGCATTCGAAACGGTTATCTTCGAGGGAGCAACTGTTACTTTCGTGGTTACAGTGTATTTTTTGCTGCGTAGTCCTTCGCTGCAGTAATAATGTCGCAGAGAAATTCGGGTTTTAAGCCTTGTCGTGAGTGTGGGGGCAAGATGTCAGTTACGGATCCTCACTCCGACTGTCTTTGGTGTTTAAGCTCCGACCACGACGTCTCGACTTGCGATTCATGTCAGCACATGAATCCAAAGGCCCTCAAGGAACGTGAGGCGAAGTTGTTTATGGCGAAGTCGAAGAAAGAAAAACATCATAAGAAGTCTTCTTCGCCAAGGCATCGGCGTCATTGAGACTCCCGGCGCCGTAGAGAATCACGGCGCCATTCGAGCAAGGAGACTCGTTCCAGGTCTTCGGATCGGCGCCGGAGGACTTGGGAGGTCAGTCCCACGGTCACGCCGCATCCATCGACGCCGTTGCCCTCTCCGGCGTCACCGACTTCACCTGGACAGGCGTCGGTGATTGAAGTGGTGCAGCCTCTGGTGTTGTCCCCGGCGTTGCAGACGTCGAGGCCGGCGTCGGGGTCGCCTTCGATACAGGCACCCCAGTATCCGGCTTTTCCCACCCCTGGAGCCGATAGTACTGCATTCCTAAATGCGATGTATACCATCTTCCAACAGATGGCTCCAGGGGGTGCTCCGGCTGGCCCTTTGGCCTTTTCATTGGGTGATCCTGTGCCTCTACGGCCGGCACCCTTTATGCACTTTCTCCCTTTTGGGAACGTGGGCTCGGCGCCGGTGTCGGCGCCGGTGGCCGCTCCGGTGGCTTCGGAGGGATTGGCCCCGGAGATTTCCATCCCGTCGACGTCGGGATTTCGTCCTGTGACTCCGGTGGGTCCATCCGCTCCGAGTGCTCTTTCATCGGCGCCGAAGTTACCTGTGGCGCCGGACGCGGCGTCGGTGGCTTCTGAAGATCGGCGCCGATCTTCGGCTTCGGCGGAGGCATTGTCGACTCCGCGTATCGAGCAGAGGCTTCATTCGAGGAGACGTGCTCTCCGTTTATTAGAGGAGCAGGAGTACCAACGAGTCCTGGAAGAAGGAGAACTAGAGGACTCGGTTGATGGACTGCATGGTCTAGATACAGCCAGTGGGCTGGACACTTCCCCTGAGTGGGATCTTTCGTCTCCAGGGGAATACACGGAGGAGGCTGCTTCCTTTCACGCAGTGGTACGGAAGGCAGCTAGTTTTCTGGACCTGCCTTTGCCGGTGGCAGAGACAAAACAGAACCTTCTGACAGAGGTGCTTCATCCGGCCTCAGCTGCGGCAGAGCCTCTATTGCCCTTTAATGACGCTTTGCTGGATCCGGTGCTAGAGGTGAGACCAGTATCTTCCCCAGCGGTTCATAGAGCCGTAGCCAGGAGGTATCGAGCTGCACCAACTGACCCTGGTTTTCTTTCTAGGCACCCTACACCGGAGAGCTTGGTGGTGCAGGCCTCCTGTTCATCCAAATCAGCGCCTGGTTCTTTCCCGACGGTGCCTGGGGACAGAGACTCGAAGAAACTGGATGCGCAGTCCAAGAAAATCTTTTCGTCCTGCAGTCTGGCGTTGAAGGCCACCAACGCAACTTGTATCCTGGGGAGATATGTTCATGCTCTTATGGAGGACATTTCCTCATCATTTACGGAGCTTCCCCAGGGTCTTTTGGATGTTGTTTCAGATGCCCAGGCTGCTGCGACCCAGATTATTCAGGCTGGGCTGGATACGACCGACTCGGTGGTCAGAGCAATGGGCACGACTGTGGTGGCAAGGAGACAGGCCTGGCTCCGTAATTCGGGGTTTTCTGCAGATGTGCAGTCAACCCTATTGGATCTCCCTTTTGATGGGGACAAGCTGTTTGGCGCCAAGGCAGATTCGGCCTTGGAACGTTTTAAGGAGAGCAGGGCCACAGCCAAATCGCTAGGACTCCAAGCTCCTTCTTCCTCTGCCTCTTCCAGGATTTTCAGGCGGTTTCGGGGATTTGGGCGTGGCTCTTCCTCCTCTTCCTTTCGGGGGAGATTCCAGCAACCTGCCTCTTCCCATCCCTATAGATCTTTTAGAGGGAGAGGGAGGGCCCGCACCAGAGGAGGCTCTCAGCAGCACTCTGCCTCTTCCTCGTCCTCTGGAGGGGTGCAGCAGGGAAAGCAGCCTTAGGCTTCCACCATTTCCCACTCACTCCTCTCCTGTAGGGGAAAGATTACAGCATTTTCTCCGCAAGTGGAAGACTATTACAACGGACACTTGGGTTCTCAGTATTGTGGGAAAAGGCTACACCCTTCCCTTTCGGGAGTTCCCGCCCCTCATCCCGCCCCGCCCATCTTATTGTTCAGAAGAACACCTCCTGTTGCTAGAACAGGAGGTACAAGTCCTCCTTTCAAAGGGCGCGGTAGAGTTGGTCCCAGAGCAGGAAAGGGGTCGAGGTTGTTACTCAAGGTATTTCCTGATTCCCAAGAAGGATGGTCGGTTGAGACCAATCCTGGACCTGAGGATCTTGAATTGGTTCCTCAAACAGGAAAAGTTCAAGATGCTGACCCTAGCTCAGGTGCTTTGGGCGTTGAACAAGGAAGATTGGATGGTGTCTGTCGACTTGCAGGATGCTTACTTTCATATCCCGATACTCAAGTCACACAGGAAGTATCTCCGGTTTATGGTGGGATCGCAGCACTATCAGTTTGCGGTCCTTCCGTTTGGTCTTACTTCAGCACCTCGAGTCTTCACGAAGGTGATGTCGGTGGTTGCGGCAGAGCTCAGAAGGAAGGGGATAGCAGTATTCCCTTACTTGGACCACTGGTTGATCAAAGCCAAGTCGCCGGAGCTTGTGTCGCATCATCTGCAGTCAACGACTCAGTTGTTGTTCGACCTGGGTTTTTCGGTGAACGAGCCCAAATCTCACCTGGAGCCCTCTCAGCGCCTCCTGTTCATAGGGGCAGTACTGGATACAACATTGAGTCGAGCCTTTCCTCCGCCTCAGCGGATTCAAGATATTCAGGAATTGGTTCCAATGTTTCGAAATGGAGCGGTAGTTCCAGTCCTCAAGGTCCTTCGTCTGCTCGGTCTGTTTGCCTCCTGCATTCTGTTGGTCACGCATGCTCGCTGGCACATGAGGGCTCTTCAGTGGTGCCTCCGAAGGCAGTGGTCTCAACACAAAGGAGATCTAGAAGGTGCTGTCAAGATCTCCAGAGATGCTGCTGTGGACTTGAAGTGGTGGATTGCGAGCAACAATCTTTCACAAGGAAAGCCGTTCGCGCAGTCGCCACCAGTGGCCACGGTCATAACGGATGCTTCCACTCTAGGGTGGGGAGCTCATCTGGGGGATCTGGAGATCAAAGGCCTTTGGTCTCCAGAGGAGCAGATGTTTCATATCAATCTGTTAGAGTTACGGGCTGTACGTCTGGCTCTCAAGGCCTTCCTCCCTTCCCTTCGTGATCAGTCGGTACAGGTCCTGACAGACAATACTACCACGATGTGGTACATAAACAAACAGGGAGGAGTAGGGTCGTACCTTCTCTGCAGAGAAGCTCTTCGACTATGGTCTTGGGCAAAGGACCATCAGATTTGCTTGGTAGCAAATCATCTGGCCGGGGTCTTGAATGTACGTGCGGACAGTCTCAGTCGCCAATTCTCAGCCGACCACGAGTGGCGTCTCCATCCAGATCAAGTCCGTTTAATCTTCCAGATGTGGGGGTTTCCTCGGATAGATCTGTTTGCCACTCGGGAGAACGCGCATTGTCCGTTATTCTGCAGCCTCCAGTATCCGATGCAGGGAGTGTTAGGGGACGCGTTTCAAATAACCTGGTGCGGCCAGTTGCTTTACGCGTTTCCTCCCATACCCTTGATTCCTCGAGTATTGAGGAAGATTCGCCAAGACCGGGCGCTAGTCATCTTAATAGCTCCGGATTGGCCAAGGAGGGTGTGGTACTCCGACCTTCTCCAACTCTCAATGTGCCCTCCGCTCCGTCTCCCTTTCAGGGCAGACCTCCTCTCGCAGTCGCAGGGGCAGGTTTTACACCCCAACCTCCAGAGTCTGCACCTACATGCCTGGAGATTGAACGGGGCAACCTGAGTTCCTTCTCTCTCCCGCCTGATGTAGTGGATGTTATATTAGCGGCCAGGCGACACTCCACTAAATCTATCTACGCTAATAGGTGGTCTAAATTTGTTGCGTGGTGTGGAGAGAGGCAGATTGATCCCTTACATGCTCATCTATCGGACGTTTTGTCTTTTGCTCTCTCTCTAGCGCAGAAAGGTTGTGCAGTGGCTACCATTAAGGGTTATTTGTCGGCCTTGTCAGCCTTCATTTGTCTTCCAGACCAACCATTGTTATTTAAATCCCCTATTGTTATCAGATTCTTGAAAGGTCTTCTAAATAAATATCCTCCAAAACCATTCGTTATGCCGCAATGGGATTTGTCCTTGGTCCTGACTTTCCTTATGGGGTCCCCTTTTGAGCCTATGCATTCTTGCCCCTTAAGGTATTTGGTTATAAAAACAGTTTTCCCGGTAGCGATAACATCTGCAAGGAGAGTGAGTGAGTTGCAGGCCTTATCGGTAAAGCCCCCTTATACAACTTTTTATGGGGATAAGGTGGTGTTGAGGACCAAGGCTGCTTTCCTCCCGAAGGTTGTTTCACCCTTCCATTTGGCTCAGACAATTACTTTGTCCACGTTCTATCCTCCGCCTCATCCTTCTAAAGAGGAAGAAAGACTGCACCGTCTGGACCCAAAGAGGGCGTTGAGCTTCTTTATTGATAGAACAAAGGATTTCAGGCTGGAGGATCAGCTGTTCATCGGGTACGTGGGCAAGAGGAGAGGAAAGGCAGTCCACAAGAGAACACTCTCCAGGTGGGTGGTTCTTTGCATTAAAATCTGTTACTCTTTGGCAAAGAAGGACCCTCCTGAGGGCATTAGAGCTCATTCCACCAGAGCTAAGTCGGCCACTTCGGCCTTGGCCAGGGGTGTTCCTGTGGTTGACATCTGCAAGGCCGCAACTTGGTCGTCCCTTCACACTTTTGTGAAACATTACTGTTTGGACTCTGAGGTCAGAAGGGACGGCCATTTTGCACGGTCAGTGCTGCAGGATTTCTTGGTTTGACCATTTAGGCACCCGCCACCGGGCGTGGTACTGCTTTGGGACTCTATTCATTAGGTGAGGAATCCACAGGTAGTTGTATCCATCAGAAGAACGAGTTACTTACCTTCGGTAACGACTTTTCTGGTGGATACATTAGCTACCTGTGGATTCCTCACGGTCCCACCCGCCTCCCCGTTGCCTTTCTGGTCTTACCAAGTAATCCTTGAGTGCGCTCCTCTTGGTCTTCAAGGTTGCAATAGACGTTGTATATATGGATACGTGTGTATATTATCTGTATATATATATATATATATATATGTATATATCTTTGTGTACATACATGATTTGCATATATTTGTTCGTTATATTAAATTTACAGCTATTCATTGCAATATTGTGTATTTTACAAGGTTATGGGATGTTGCCTTGCTCTTTCATTGCATTGGGTGGTTGTTCTCATGCACGTAAAAAATGTTGGTACTGACGTCGGCACGTCGTCGAGGACCTCTTATTGCCTGTATGACGTCAGACGGCGTCGCGTGGGCTAGAGTGACGTCCTCGTCGACGTGCAGAGACTAGGAAGAAGATTTCCGTCGAATGCTGGCGCCATGGGAGTATTCATTAGGTGAGGAATCCACAGGTAGCTAATGTATCCACCAGAAAAGTCGTTACCGAAGGTAAGTAACTCGTTCGCCTGGCTTATAGTAGGTACCTTCTGGTACTTACACCTTGTGCCAGGTCCAGTTGTCCCTCATTAGTAGATTAGTAGTGTTCTAGCAGCTTAGGCTGTTAGAGGTAGCTATAGAGAAGCAGCTTACGCTGAACTAGGAGACATGCAAAGCTCCTACTATACCACTTATATCATATAGCACTATATCATAAGAAAACACAATACTCAGAGTTACTAAAAATAAAGGTACTTTATTTTAGTGACAACATGCCAAAAGTATCTCAGAGGATATACTCCCTTAGGAGGTAAGTAATATACACAAAATATACACAGAAACCAAAATCAGGTAAGTAAAACACTTAGAAAAGTAGTGCAAACACTGCAGAACACAATAGAATGCAGTAGGAGACAATAGGCCTAGGGGAAACACAAACCATATACTCCAAAAGTGGAATGCAAACCATGAATGGACCCCAGGCCTAGTGTAGTGTGTAGAGTGTTGCTGGGAGTGTAAGAAAACTCTAAGGGTGTCCAAGATATCCCATCCCAAGACCCTGAAAAGTAGGAGTAAAGTTACCCTACTACCCCAGAAAGACAGTAAAGTCAAGATAGGGGATTCTACAAAGACAACAACTGACTGCAAAGCACTGAAGACAGATTCCTGGACCTGAGGCCCTGCAAAGGAAGACGACCAAGTCCAAGAGTCACACAAGTGTCCGGGGTGGGGGGGGCAGGAGCCCACTAAACCCCGGATGAAGGTACAAAAGGGCTGCCTCCGGGTGGAAGAAGCTATAGATTCTGCAACAACGGAAGGTGGCAGGAACTTCTCCTTTGGTCAGAAGATGTCCCACCGCGTGCTAGAGGATGCAGAGTTGTTTCCATGCAGAAAGACTGCAAACAAGCCTTGCTAGCTGCAGGAGTCGCAGTTGGAGGTTTTGGGTGCTGCAAGGACCCAGGAAGGACCAGGAGTTCGCCCCTTGGAGGAGGACACAGAGGGGACACTCAGCAACATAGAGAGCCCACGCAGAAGCAGGCAGAACCCGCAGAAGCACCTGAACAGGTGCTCGGGAAATCTGAGCACGGTGGCCATCTCAGCACAACAAAAGAGGGTCCCACGAAGTCGGAGGTCAACTCAGCGAGTTGGGCAATGAAGGACGGAGTGCTGGGGACCTAGGCTGTGCTGTGCATGAAGGAAGTCGTGCAAAAGTACACAGAAGCCCTAGCAGCAGCAGATCACGCAGTACACTGGATTACTGTCTGGCGTGGGGAGGCAAGGACTTACCTCCACCAAATTTGGACAGAAGGACCACTGGACTGTCGGGGTCACTTGGATCTAGATCCTGTGTTCCAGGGACCACGCACGTCAAGATGAGAGGGGACCCAGAGGACCAGTGATGCAGAAATTTGGTGCCTGCGTTGGCAGGGGGAAGATTCCGTCGACTCACGGGAGATTTCTTCTTGGCTTCCAGTGCAGGGTGAAGGCAGACAGCCCTCAGAGCATGCACCACCAGGAAGCAGTCGAGAAAGCTGGTAGGATTAGGCGCTACAATGTTTTGCAGGCATCCTGGGGCAGTCAGCAGTCGATCCTTGGCAGAAGTCGAAGAGAGAAGTGCAGAGGAACTCTGGTGAGCTCTTGCATTCGTTATCTGACGCGAAACTCACAGGAGAGACCCTAAATAGCCCTCAGAGGAGGATTGGCTACCTAACCAGGTAAGAGCCTATCAGGAGGGGTCTCTGATGTCACCTGCTGGCACTGGCCACTCAGAGGTTTCCATTGTGCCCTCACACCTCTGCATTCAAGATGGCAGAGGTCTGACACACACTGGAGGAGCTCTGGGCACCACTCCTGGGGTGGTGATGGACAGGGAAGTGGTCACTCCCCTTTTCTTTGTCCTGTTGTACGCCAGAGCAGGGGCTGGGTGATCCCAGAACCAGTGTAGACTGGTTTATACAAGGAGGGCACCATCTGTGCCCTTCAAAGCATTTCCAGAGGCCAGGAGAGGCTACTCTTCTCAGGCCCTTAACACCTATTTCCAGAGGGAGAGGGTGTAACACCCTCTCACAGAGGAAATCATTTGTTCTACCTTCCTGGGACTGGGCTGCCCAGGCCCCAGGGGGGCAGAAACCTGTCTGAGGGTTGGCAGCAGTGGTAGCTGCAGAGAAAACCCCAGAGAGCTAGTTTGGCAGTACCCGGGGTCTATGCTGGAGCCCTGGGGATGCATGGGATTGTCCCCCCAATACCAGAATGGTATTGGGGTGACAATTTCATGATCCTAGACATGTTACATGGCCATGTTCGGAGTTACCATTGTGACGCCACACATAGGTATTGACCTATATGTAGTTCACGCATGTAATGGTGCCCCCGCACTCACCAAGTCCGGGGAAATTGCCCTGAACGATGTGGGGGCACCTTGGCTAGTGCCAGGGTGCCCTCATACTTAGTAACTTTGCACCTAACCTTCACTAAGGGCCAGATGTATGAAAAAGGCCTTTTGCGATTCGGAAATAGCGATTTTTAAGAAATCGCTATTTCTGATTCGCAAAATGCAATGTATCACATTTGCGATTCGGTAATAGCGATTTCTTAAAAATCGCAAATGCTATTACCGAATCGCAAATTGCGATACAGCCCCTATTCGCATCTATGGGTCTGTCAGCCCATATTTACAAATATTTTGCATGTCCCAAATTGCGAATTCCTAACTCGAATGCGCAGTTTTGGGAAATGCAAAGTCCAGGGTGCTGGGGGCCTAAGGCCCCCTCTGCTGCACCCCAAAACATTTTTTTACAACATGTAAGGTGCACACATGCCAAAAGGGCATGTGTGCTTTACATGTAAATTTTAAAAATTCATTTTAAATGCATTTTTAAAATTTGCACATGGTTACCACCAAGTTCAACTTGGTGGTAATAGCGATTCCTTAATGCCCAATTTGCATTAAGGAATTGCTTCTTACATGTGCTTTAGAAATCGCAAATAAGGATTCCGTATTTGCGATTTCTTATTTAGAGAGTCTCAATTTGCAACTCTAATCAGGGTTGCAATTTTAAGGAATTGCTATTTTAGCAATTCCTTAAAATTGCATTCAGAATGTCTTTTATACATTCTGAAATGGCTTTTTGCATTCGCAAACGGGCATTCACACCATTTGTGAATGCAAAAAGCTTTGATACATCTGGCCTTAAGTGAGGGTTAGACATATAGGTGACTTATAAGTTACTTAAGTGCAGTGTAAAATGGCTGTGCAATAACGTGGACGTTATTACACTCAGGCTGCAGTGGCAGTCCTGTGTAAGAATTGTCTGAGCTTCCTGTGGGTGGCAAATGAAATGCTGCAGCCGATAGGGATCTCCAGGAACCCCAATACCCTGGGTACCTAGGTACCATATACTAGGGAATTATAAGGGTGTTCCAGTGTGCCAATCAGAATTGGTAAAATTAGTCACTAACCTGCAGTGACAATTGTAAAAGCAGAGAGAGCATAAACACTGAGGTTCTGGTTAGCAGAGCCTCAGTGATACAGTTAGACACCACACAGGGAACACATACAGGGCGCAACTTATGAGCCCTGGGGTCCTGGCTAGCAGAATCCCAGTGACACAGGCAAAAACAAACATACATATAAGTACAAATTGGGGGTAACATGCCAGGCAAGATGGTACTTTCCTACAGCCATGTACAGATTAAACAGGGTGGGGCTGAGTGAAGAATCCTGAGGTACCCCGCAAGGTAGCTGGTATGCTGGAACTTTAAAGTCCCCCCAAGTTACTATAGTAGATCTGTTTTGAAGAAAAGTCTTCAGAATGTCTAAAGCTGTGCCCCTAATGCCAGCCTGGTGTAGTCGATGCGTCATAATTTGAGGGGAGATGCCATCAAATGCTGCTGACAAATCTGGAAGCACTAAGATGGTGCCAACTCCTTCATCAACTAGTTTCCGAATCGTATCTGAAGTGGAAACGAGAGCAGATTCAGTGCTATGGTTCTTTCTAAAACCATGTTCAGTGGGATTTAGACTGCCAGAGTCTTGAAGGAACTGAGCAAGTTCTTCATTGATATGTTTTTCGAAGATCTCAGATTGGAAAGGCAGTAAGGCAGTGGGCCTTAGATTCTTGAGGTTGTTAGATTTGCCATCTGCTTTCTTTTTCAAGGGAATCACTGTTGCTTCCTTCAAAGAGGAAGGGAACACCCCCGAGGTCAGAACCTCCTGAAAAATGGGGACAAGAGCAGTAGAAACTAATTCCGGGACAAGCTGTAAAATGTGAGGTGGACAGGGGTCACTAGGAGACCCAGATTTGATGGTTGTCATAAGCTTTTTAATCTTCTCGAGCCAAGAGGCTGAAAGTTTGTCAGTGTAAGGTTATCATCTCTTATGAAACTTTTTGAGGGTTCATGTAACTCACATATGTCCACAGATTGTGGAAAGTCCGCATGGATGTGTAAAATTTTATTTTCAAAGTACGCTGCCACCTTATTGC
This sequence comes from Pleurodeles waltl, assembly GCF_031143425.1. Lineage (NCBI taxonomy): Eukaryota > Metazoa > Chordata > Amphibia > Caudata > Salamandridae > Pleurodeles > Pleurodeles waltl. Next base: position 716,857,682 of record NC_090450.1, read on the forward strand.
AGAAATCTTGAGAATACTCCAAGTCTGTAGGTATGTTTGAAGTAGTGAGAGAGCATACCATTCCAAAAAGTTCTCTAGGAGTATTAATGGTTTTCTCAATTCTACTTGTACAAAAATCTTTTTTAGCAGTATTAATGGTGTTTTGTACGAGCTAAGGGTAGTTCTACGTTTAGTCTTTTCTGTGGGAGTAGGATCTAACCTCCATTTGCGTTCTTGTTGACGGTATTCCCTTTGCCAGTTTTTAAGGTCACTCGTAAACCACAGGCAATTGGCCTTTTTCCTCCCCAAGAGCCATGGTAGTTTACAAGGGGCCAGCTGGTTCATGGCTATTCTAATTCCCTCATTAAATCTCTCTGAGGAAGGTAGAGGAAGATCCTCAGCAGCTTTCCAGCATGAGGCCAATGACGGCCTTAGTTTGGACACTTTAATGCCATTTCTGTGCCTAACTGGCTTCAGGGGGAGGGGGTCTAGCAGACTGACAGACAAATTGGTTAGTCGGTCTAGAACTGAGGAGATGGTAATCAGTCCAATCTAAAGCCCTATTACTTGTAATGACAAAGTCATTGTTGCGGACAAATATTCCATCAAGTATATGTCAATCCCTCTGAGTGGCCAATGTAACTTTCAAATTCCAATCAAAGACTCCCATAAGATCAAGAAAATCAGTAGCGTGGGGATCCTGCCTATCATCAAAATTAATATTCAAAACCCACCGGAATTATAGATCTGGGATTCATAGTTAATGGCTCCATGATAGATGGCAAATGTTGTAAACAAGTAGAGTAAGGCCCTAGGGTTCTGTAAATTAACGGTCCCTCAAGGAGATTAATGTTTCTCTGACAGATTTTAAACCGGGCACCCTCGCAAAATGCTAATGACATCTTTAGAGGTTCCCAGTAGCAGCTAAGAGTAGTTCTAAAAATCAGTGCCAATCCACCCCCTCTCCCCGTAGTGCTATCCAATCTTAGAAACGAGTATCCGGGGGGGATGAAATCAGGACATGAATCTGCCTTAGCCCAGGTTCGGTAACAAACAGACAATCCAAATTATCCTGATCGATTAAGTAAAAAATGTCAATCCTATGCTTAATCAATGAGCGCGCATTAATCAAGGCATAAGTCATAGTGTTGGTGTCAGACGGTTTTATTTTTTTATGAAACTCTATTATTACTTGGGGTGGACAGAAAAAGGGCTGAGGGGAGGTGAAATCAGAAACTGGCCTGGAAGGCCATTGGCAATGTACACATCTCCAGCCTTCTAACCTACTGGGGGGAAATCATTGTCCTGTGTTTATACTTCTGCTTGCCTTCCAGAGCACGAAGTGTATAAGAAGAGTAAGAGATATAGGTGGTCATTACAACCCTGGCAGACGGTGTTAAAGCGGCGGTAAAACCGCCAACAGGCCGGCGGTAAACAAATTGCAATTACGACCGTGGTGGAAACCGCCAACAAAGACAACCACTTTAACACTCCGACCACCACGGTGGTACAAACAAACAACGCGGCGGTCACTGCCAACAGACAGGCGGGAGACAATGTACCGCCCACAGTATCACAACCTACCAATCCGCCACCTTTTCCGGGGCGGATTCACAGCGGATAAAAACACGGCGAAAACAGGAATTTCGAAGGGAAAACGCTCACCTCTACACACCCAACGAGGAACGAGGACAGCATGGACCCGGAACTCCAAATTCTCCCTGCGATAGTCTTCCTGCTCCTCTACCAGGAGCACGAATGCCGGCTGCGAAGACCACGGTGAGTACTGCACCTACGACACAGGGGCGGGGGAAGGGAAAAAACAGGGACACACACATGCAACACCCCCACCCTCACCCACTACAACACACACAAATGCAAATCTATACATCACAGTAACACCCCCCAAACCCGCCGGAAGAATGCAAAGACAATAGAAAATTAGTGTAACCATTGTAATCTATTAAAAACAAGTAGGCAGAAATATATATATATATACACCATGTACAAAATATATACCAAGCATAGTAGTCCAGGTAGTGCTCTAAGATAGTCCGTGTGACTACACGGTATGGGCGAGGCCCACACAAGATCCCCGACCATGACGGAGAGAACACTGCAGGGGCATCAGAGAGCAAGAAAACAGGTACCTCAGGGGGAGGGAAAGGGGGGGCACCTCAGCCGGTTGAGTGCACAACGCCAAATCCACGGGGGGCCACATGCCCACTGTTCCATCCTGGGGAGTGCAAAGCCACAGTCTCTCAAGTCTCTACAGTGGGTGGGTTGCCCATTGTTCAATCCTGAGGAGTGCAAAGCCGCAGTCTCTCAAGTCTCTACAGTGGGTGGGTTGCCCACTGTTCCATCCTGGGGAGTGCAAAGCCACAGTCTCTCAAGTCTCTACAGTGGGTGGGTTGCCCACTGTTCAATCCTGGGGAGTGCAAAGCCACAGTCTCACAAGTGGATGACAGTCTCCACTGGTTCTGGAGGGGGCATGGTGCCCAGAGTGCTTCATCCTGTTAAGGACAGAGGTAGTGGATGTCAGTCTCCACTGGTTCTGGAGGGGGCATGGTGCCCAGTGTGCTTCATCCTGTTAAGGACAGAGGTAGTGGATGTCAGTCTCCACTGGTTCTGGAGGGGGCATGGTGCCCAGAGTGCTTCATCCTGTTAAGGACAGAGGTAGTGGATGTCAGTCTCCACTGGTTCTGGAGGGGGCATGGTGCCCAGAGTGCATCATTCACCCCGTGACGGGCTCAGTTGCGTCAATGCCCCTGCCGCTCATGGGCTAGCGGTGCTTCAGATGGCGGTGCCCTGTTCAGCGGTGCTTCAGATGGCGGTGCCCTGTTCAGCAGTGCTTCAGATGGCGGAGCACTGTTCAGCGGTGCTTCAGATGGCGGTGCCCTGTTCAGCGGTGCCTCAGATGGCGGTCTCCATTGCAGGGTCTCAGCTGCTGGCGGTCCCTCATGGCCCAGCTGGGCTGGCGGTCCTTCATGGCCCAACTGGCCTTTTGCTGGCGGTCCTTCATGGCCCAGCTGCGCTTGTGCTGGCGGTGGCCTCCATGGCAGCTAGGCTTGTGCTGGCGGTGGCCTCCTGGGCAGCTGGGCTGGTGCTGGCGGTGGCCTCCTGGGCAGCTGGGCTGGTGCTGGCAGTGGCTTCCTGGGCAGCTGGGCTGGTGCTGGTGGTGGCCTCCTGGGCAGCTGAACTGGTGCTGGCGGTGGCCTCCTGGGCAGCTGGGATGATGGCGGTCTTCTCCGCTGTGCAGCTCTTCCCAGACTTGCCGGGTTTCTTGTCTCCCCCTCTCCCGCCGGGCACTGGCCAACTTCTGATGCTTCACAGGTGGGGGACTGTCTGTGCTGTGGCTCCGTGCCACACTGGCTGCCCTGGTGGCCAGTGCACTCCAGATTCCGGTGACTACAGACACCACTGTTCCCGGAGATGTTGTGGCTGAGGTGCTAGTTCGGGACCTATGAGACGGACGGGGTGGGGGAGGTGTGGGAAAGAGGTCAAGGGTGGACAGGAAAAGTTTTTCGGACACACTGGGACAGGTAGCTGGAGGGGGTTTGGGAGTGGAGGAAGAGGTGGTGGTTGTAGGAAGTGTACGTTTGGTGACTTTGGATGAAGGTGCATGCCCTGGAGGCTGTCGTGAGGTGGATGGCTGTTGGGTGGGTGTGTGCCTGCGTTTGTGTATCTTGGGAGGGGGCATCACAGACACACTGGGAGAGGACAGAGGGGACTTGTGAATGGTAGTGGGGGTGGTGACTGCACATGAGTGGGGTGTAGTGGTGGGTGTGCTGGAAAGGGACGTAGTGGCTGTAGAGGTACTGCATGCAGGTGTGAGTGTAGACGAGACTGGGAGGGAGGAGGGAGACAAGGAGGAGGGGGACGCAGTGGAGGCAGTGGATGTTGGTGTGTCTGCATGTGTGTGATTCTTGCGTGAGTGCCTGTGGGATGTGTGCTGCTTATGTTTGCCTGAGCTTCCCTTGTGTGTTGAGGTGTGTGCATGTTGGTCTGTAGGTGTGCTTGGGATAGGCTGAGGTACAGGGGATTGGGTTGGGGTTGAGGAAGTTGGAGGGGGGAGGCTAGAGACGGGGACAATGGCTGCCATCAGTGCTGAGGCCAGAGTCTGAAAAGCTCGGTGAAGGGCCGCCTGACCAGAATGAATGCCCTCCAGGAATGCATTGGTTTGTTGCAACTGCCTCTCTACACCCTGGATGGCATTCAAAATGGTAGACTGCCCAACAGTGAGGGACCTGAGGAGGTCAATGGGCTCCTCACTGAGGGCAGCAGGGGTAACTAGGGCAGGGCCTGAGGTGCCTGGGGCGAAGGTGATGCCCACCCTCCTGGGTGAGCGGGCACGGGGCAAAGGCTGAGGGGCTGCTGGGAGGGCGGTGCTGGTAGGGGGGTGGCGGCTGTACCTGTAGATGTGGGGGGCACAGATGTTGCCGCCACCACAAGGGAGCTCCCATCAGAGGACGAGTCTGTGTCGCTGGTGTCAGCTCCTGTCCCCGGCGTGGAGCTCCCCTCACCCTCCGTCCCACTGGTGAATTCAGACTCCGTAGTGTCGCCCTCCAGGGCCATGTGGGATGCAACTCCTCGTGCTCCGTGGCCACTGCTCCTCCGCCTGATGATGCTCTTGCACACAAGAACAGGGAGACCACAAACAGGGGGGGGGGAGACAGAAGAAAGACATGTTAAGTGCATGCATTACCGCTACCGTTGGCAGACACGACAGACACAGAAGCCCCCTGCACTACGCCGCGCTCTTGGGCTCCACTGTTCAATTTCTGGGAAATGGCCTACAAGGCTATGGACGACCTCTGCACACATAGATGACACAGGGGCATGACTACCTGTACTTGGCACTCTACAGAGGTGGGCTGGGGTGCCGCATGGCCTGACATACGGAGGGGCCTTGCCTACGGAACTCGCCCTGGCCTAGGGAAACCCACAGCCCTCCTCCCCCATCCAGACACCTCCACTGCGCGCAAAGTCAGCAGAATGAGAGTGTACTCACCCCCTTGTGTCTGCTGTGATGCCCTCAAGCGCCCATCCAACTCCGGGTAGGCCACCGCCAGGATCCTTAACATCAGGTGGGTTATGGTGCAACGGGCACCCCTCCCACGTTGGGAGGCCATCCCCAGCTGAGCCTCCGCCGTCTTCTTGCTCCAGCGGCGAATGTCCTCCCATCTTTTCCGGCAGTGGGTGCTCTGCCTGTGGTAGACCCCCAGGGTCCGGACGTCCTTGGCGATGGCACGCCAAATATCTTTCTTCTGGTGGGCACTGACCTACATGAAATGTACAGGGGAAAAAGAGAAGTTATTACCAACTGCACTGTCAAAGTGATTGGCCCCCATCCCTACCCTTGCCATGTGGCACATGCATTCACCGTCTTTCATGCACGCAGCACTCTCCCCCCTTCCTTCTTACATCCAGCCCTCTCCACACAGGCATAGCCCATACAGCATGCTGCCAGTGTACTTACCTGTTTGTCTGGAGGACCGTAGAGTAGCGTGTACTGGGGGAGGACCCCATCCACGAGTTTCTCCAACTCCTCCGATGTGAAGGCAGGGGCCCTTTCCCCAGACACTCGAGCAATTGTCTCTTCCAGACCGAGGTCACAGCAGCACTTGCAGTGTAGGTCCTCTCCTGTCGAAGATCAGGTATCAGTGATTGAAGTGATAGAAAATGGCGGTCACGTCCGCGGCTGTGCGTACCGTCACCGCCGGCGTACATCGCCATTGGCTCCTGGGACCCATAGGGTCCAACGATAACTAATGCAGCATTGCGCCGCGGTCTTCGACCGCGTACTGCGACGGTGTACAACGCCAGCGCAGTTACCTCACACCCCATTGTCCCACTTTAGAGGTCAGGCAGCCGCCATTTCAGGGGCCCACATGGCTTAATTTCCAACTGTGTCACTCATACCTAGGCCTAGACTCAACACACATACCTTTTGTGTATTATAGGTGTTCTGTGTAAACTGTGGGTACGTACCTCTGAGTTGTTTGACTCTGTGATCGCTGTTGTCCTTCATAGGCACCGTCCGCTGGGACATGTGAGGAGATGGCGGCATCCTCCGGTGTACCGACTGTTGGTGGACCTGTCAACAATGGAGGAGCGACATTTGATTATCACCAACAGGCTTGACCGTGCCACAATCCAGGAACTGTGTACCCAGTTGGAGCCAGACCTGATGTCAGCAATCCGCCATCCCACAGGAATCCCCCCTCAAGTGCAGGTGCTGTCAGTGCTCCATTTCATTGCAAGTGGTTCCTTTCAGACAACAGTGGCCATGGCATCAGGGATGTCCCAGCCTATGTTTTCCAACGTATTGTCCAGAGTGTTGTCTGCCCTTCTGAAATACATGCGGAGCTACATTGTTTTCCCTCAGGTGGAGGATTTGCCTACAGTGAAAGGTGATTTTTATGCCCTGGGACACATCCCCAACATCATAGGTGCCATTGATGGGACACATGTGGCTTTGGTTCCCCCCCTCTCCACAGGAGTGAACAGGTGTACAGAAACCGGAAGAGTTCTCATTCTATGAATGTACAGATGGTATGCTTGGCAGACCAGTACATCTCCCATGTGAATGCCAAGTTCCCTGGCTCAGTGCATGACGCCTACATCCTGCGGAATAGTAGCATCCCTTATGTGATGGGTCAACTCCAGAGGCACCGTGTGTGGCTCTTAGGTGAGCACCTGGAAGCAAGTCAGTGGGAATGGTTGCTGGGTCTGGGGATATCCCTCCAGGTTAGTGCGTGTCTAACAGTTGTCCCTGACCATTTGCAGGTGACTTTGGTTACCCCAACCCGTCATGGCTACTGACCCCAGTGAGGAATCCCAGGACAAGGGTAGAGGAACGCTACAATGAGGCCCATGGGTGAACTAGGAGGGTGATCAAGCCGACCTTCGGCCTCCTGAAGGGCAGGTTCAGGTGCCTCCATATGACAGGTGGATCCCTATTCTACTCACCAAAGAAGGTGTGCCAGATCATTGTGGCCTGCTGTTTGCTTCATAACTTGGCTTTGCGACGACAGGTGCCTTTTCTGCAGGAGGATGGTCCAGATGGTGGTGTTGTTGCAGCTGTGGAGCCTGTGGACTTTGAAGACGAGGAAGCAGGGGAAGAAGACATGCACAACAGGGACTCAGTGATCCAGCAATATTTCCAGTGAGACACAGGTAAGAATACAGAGCTGCCTACTACATGTACTTTAACACTCCTGCCTCTCCACTGTGTGTCGTTTTCACCCAGTGTATGGTCACTGAGTTGTCACTTTCCCTTACGATTTCACAGATGTGGGTCCCACTGTGGGACATCTGCTTAGATTCCTCACAGATTAGAGCTGTGTGACATAGGTATGTTGACATTCAACTTGAAAGAGCATTTTGTCACTGTAATTGCTAATACACTAATTCGAAATCACAGACAGACTCCAGATTGTTTTGTGCTTTAAGTGTGTTTATTTAAGTGCTCAATATTGGAAGGGGTAGTGAAATGGTGAGGGGTGATGGTGGAGGAATGTCCATGGCAGGGTCCAGTCTATTAGTCTCACAGGTGCATTGTCCATATGGGCATAGGAAGTGGAGCTGGGGCAGTTTCAGTATGGACAGGGTGACAAAGTGGGACAGTAGGATGACAATCAGGGTGGTCTAATTTCTTGGCGGGGTTTTGGCATCGTGCTCTGTCTTTGTCCTGGATCTCAGGGACCGTTTGCGGGGTGGTTCTCCCTCTGCAGGGGGTGGGGTGCTGGTGTGGTGGTCCTGTGGCGGTGCCTCCTGTCCACTAGGTCTGGCGGAGGTGGTGGGCAGATCATCGTCCATGCTAGTGTCAGGGGCCCCTTGTAGTGCCACAGTGTTCCTCCTGGTGTTCACAAGTTTCTTCAGCACCCCTACGATGGTGCCCAGGGTGGAGCTGATGGTTCTGAGTTCCTCCCTGAAGCCCATATACTGTTCCTCCTGCAGGCGCTGGGTCTCCTGAAACTTGGCCAGTACCTTTGCCATCGTCACTTGGGAGTGGTGGTAGGCTCCCATGATGGAGGAGAGGGCCTCGTGGAGAGTGGGTTCACTTGGCCTGTCCGCACGCACAGCAGCCCTCCCAGTTCCCCTGTGTTCCTGGGTCTCCGTCCCCTGGACCGTGTGCCCACTACCACTGCCCCCAGGTCCCTGTTGTTGTTGGGGTGGTGGGTTATCCTGGGTTCCCTGTAGTGGTGGACACACAGCTGATTGACGTGTCCTGGGGACGGAGGTATGGGCCCGCTGGGTGGGTGCTGTTCTGGTGTTTCCAGAGGGTGGAAGGTCTGTAGTGGCCTGTGACTGGGTGATGGGAACCGACTGTCCCGAGGTCCCCGATGGGCCGGGCTGGTCATCTAGATCCAGTTGGACAGAGGTGCTGTCACCACTGTGGGCCTCTTCTGTTGGTGGTGTGGACATGTGTGGACCCTCCTGTCCGGTGACGTTGGTTAGGGGTCCTGCAGGGGTATAAAAGGATGGTTATTACATCTGTGTGTGTCATGGTGTGCAATGGGTGGGTGACCGTGTACCCCAGTACCTGCATTCCTGTGTGAGACCTTTTGTGAGGATGGTTTAGGGGGTTGTATGGGTATGTGAAGTTGGCATGCTTTAGTGATGGGTGTCCATGCTTTGTTGTTGCATGCAGAGCTTGGTGTTGGGATGGGTAGTTTGTGATATTGGGACATATGTGAGGAGTTGGGGTGCTGGGGGTGAGGGTGAGGGTGGGGGTATGTGATAGCATGCAGGTAGGGTGGGGGTTGTAATAGTTAAGATTTGACTTACCGGAGTCCATTCCTCCACCTACTCCTGCGAGGCCCTCAGGATGCAGAATCTCCAAGACCTGCTCCTCCCATGTTGCTAGTTGTGGGGGAGGAGGTGGGGGTCCGCCGCCAGTCTGCTGAACCGCCAGGTGGTGTCTTGAGACCACGGAACGCACCTTCCCCCGTAGGTCGTTCCACCTTTTCCTGATGTCCTCCTGATTTCTTGGGTGCTGTCCCACTGCGTTGACCCTGTCCACTATTCTTCGCCATAGCTCCATCTTCCTTGCAATGGAGGTGTGCTGCACCTGTGATCCAAATAGCTGTGGCTCTACCTGGATGATGTCCTCCACCATGACCCTGAGCTCCTCCTCCGAGAACCTGCGGTGTATTTGTCGTGCCATGGGGTGGTGTAGGTGATGTCTTGGGTGGAGTGTGTGGTGATATGTGTGCTGATATGTAGTGGTGTGTTGTGTGAGGTGCGTGGAAGTTCTGTGGGTGATGGTGTTGTGTGCCTGTGGATGCTGTTGTTCTTGCTGGTGCTCTCTCTCTGGCCTTCTCTCAGTAATTGTGGTCATAGGGGTTTGTGGGTGATGTGGGTGTGTGTTTTATATTGTATTGGGTGTGTGGGAGTGGTGTGTGTATGTGTATCAGGTGTGTGTATTTCAAATTGTCCAATGTGGTAGTGTTTTGTAAATGTGTGTGTATTTTGAGCGCAGCGGTGTGTACCGCCAATGGAATACCGCAGTTGGAAGACCGTCGCGTGGATTCGTGTGTCATGATAGTGTGGGCGTATTTCTGTTGGCGTGACGGTGGAGGTTTTGTTTTCGCCAGTTTATCACTGACCTTTGGTGTGGCGGACTTGTGTGGGTGTCTGAATTTTGGCGGATTCCGAATTGTGGGTCATAATAGCTGTGGTGGAATTCCGAATCCGTGAGGGTTTGTTGGCGGTTTTTTGTACAGAGGTATGCGGCTTTTACCGCCAATGTTGTAATGACCGCCATAATCCTTCTGAGGCCGGTGAGAGGCATAGCCTCCGGCCCCCGGGCCCGAACGGACAGGGACGGGAGCAGACGGGCTTGCCGTAGGCGCGGCCGCATCTCAGCTAACTAAATATGAGCCAGTACGGGCCTCCTGTAATATTACATATTACTTAAATGTCACAATTTGTTTAGAGTGCACATTCCTTCAATTAAACATAATTTTCAGAAATTCCTGATGGAATACGTACATGTATACACAAAATCCATGTATTAATGCTTTGTTCTTAATACTTGTCTCTTCGATTCTACGCTCAAGTGAGCTATTGTATAACCATACATTCATTGTACCATTAAAGACAGAATTCTCAACGTATTTCTATGTCATATGACATATAATGTAAACATCTTAACTTGCCTTGCTCCGCCCAACTGTCTATGCCAGATCTAAACATACCACCACCCACACATAAAAACACCTAAACCCAAATGTCCATTTATCTTCTTTTGTTTACTTTTATTTTAACCCAAGTGGACACTCATTTCTTCACTCGAGTTCAATCCCAAGGGATTTAGGGGGTCATTAGAACCCTGGCGGTCGGTGTTGAAGCGGCAGTAAAACCGCCAACAGGCCGGCGGTAAAAAAAATGGAATTACAACCGTGGCGGAAACCGCCAACATAGACAGCCACTTTAACACTCCGACTGCCACGGCTGTACAAACAAACACCGCAACGGTAACTGCTAACAGACAGGCGGAGGACAATGTACCGCCCACACTATTACAACCCACCAATCCGCCACCTTTTCCGGGGCGGATTCACCGCAAACAAAAACACGGCGGAAACAGGACTTTGAAGGGAAAAGCTCGACTCTATACACCCCACCAGAAACCAGGACACCATGGAACCGGAGCTCCAGATTCTGCCAGCCTTTATCTTCCTGCTCCTCTACCAGGAGCACGAACGCCGGCGGCGAAGACAACGGTGAGTACTGCACCCCACAGGGGAGGAGGGAGGGAAAAAACAGTGACACACACACGCAACACCCCCACCCCCACCCTCTCCCACTACAACACACACGCTAATACATATTGATACATCACAGTTACACCCCCAACCCCCCCTTGAAGAATGCAAGGACAAAATAAAATGAGTCGAATAATTGTGATATATTCAATTACATACATCAGAAATATTTACAAATATATACATTTATACTATATACAATTATATACACCAAGAACACAAGTCCAAGGGATTTCACATCATAGTCCGTGGATCACTGGGCCTAAAGGCATGGGCGAGGCCCACACTCAATACCCGAACAAGACGGAGAGAACACTGCAGGGGCATCAGTTAGAAATAAAACAGGCACCTCAGGGGGAAGGGAAGCGGGGGCACCTCAGCCGGTTGAGTGCACAACGCCAGATCCACGAGAGGGCTCCATGCCCACAGTTCAATCCTGGGGAGTGCAAAGCCACAGTCTCACAAGTCTCTACAGTGGGTGGTTTGCCCACTGTTCAATCCTGGGGAGTGCAAAGCCAGCCACAGTCTCACAAGTCTCTACAGTGGGTGGTTTGCCCACTGTTCAATCCTGGGGAGTGCAAAGCCACAGTCTCACAAGTCTCTACAGTGGGTGGTTTGCCCACTGCTCAATCCTGGGGAGTGCAAAGCCACAGTCTCACAAGTCTCCACAGTGGGTGGTTTGCCCACTGCTGCATCCTGGGGAGTGCAAAGCCACAGTCTCTCAAGTGGATAACATTCTCCACTGGTTTCTGGAGGAGGCTTTGTGCCCAGAGTGCTTCATCCTGCCAAGGACTTAGGTAGTGGATGTATCTCTCCACTGGTTCTGGAGGGGTCCATGTGCCCAGAGTGCTTCATCCTGCCAAGGACTGAGGTAGTGGATGTATCTCTCCACTGGTTCTGGAGGGGGCCTTGTGCCCAGAGTGCTTCATCCTGCCAAGGACTGAGGTAGTGGATGTATCTCTCCACTGGTTCTGGAGGGGGCTTGGTGCCCAGAGTGCTTCATCCTGCTCGTGGCGGCCTAAGTAGCGTCAGAGCTTTTAGCGCTCATTGGCCTGCGGTGCTGGTGACGGCGGTGTCCTGTTCAGCGGTGCTGGTGGTGGTCTTGTCCTGTTCAGCGGTGCTTGTGGCGGCGGTGTCCTTGGCAGCGGTGCTTGTGGTGGCGGTGTCCTTGGCAGCGGTGGTTGTGGCGGCGGTGTCCTGGGCAGCGGTTCAGCTGGTGGCGGTCTTGTCTTGGCCTGCAGGGCTCCTGGCGGTGGTGTCCTGGGCAGCGGTTCAGCTGGTGGCGGTCTTGTCCTGGCCTGCGGGGCTGCTGGCGGTCGCCTCCTGGGCAGCGGGGCTGATGCTGGCGGTCGCCTCCTGGGCAGTGTGGCTTCTGGCGGTCACCTCCTGGGCAGCGGGGCTGCTAGCGGTCGCCTCCTGGGCAGCGGGGCTGCTGCTGGCAGTCCTGTCTGTGGCAGGAGGGGTTGCTGGCGGTCGCCTCCTGGACAGCGGGACTGCTGCTGGTGGTCCTGTCTGTGGCAGCGGGGCTGCTGGCGGTCGCCTCCTGGGCAGCGGGGCTGCTGCTGGCGGTCTTCTCCTGGGCAGTGTGGCTGCTGGCGGTCTTGTCCGCCGTGCTGATCTTCCCAGACTTGCCGGTTTTACTGTGCCCCTTCCCCACCTTGGATGGTGTCGCAGCTATCTCCACACTTCCAACTGTACCCCTGGGAGCGGCTTTGGTGGCTGGTTTCTTTCCCCTCTCCTGCCAGGCACTGGCCAACTTTTTATGCTTGACAGGTGGGGGACTGTCCGTGCTGTGGCTCCTTGCCACACTGCCTTCCCTGCTGCCTGGTGCACTCCATAATCTGGTGACTACTGGCACCACTGGTCCCGCCGATGTTGTGGCTGAGGTGCTAGGTTGGGACCTGGAGAGTCGGGCCCTAGGAGACTGACTGGTTGGGGGAGATGAGGGAAAGAAGTCAAGGCTGGCCAAGAAAAGTTTCTTAGGAACACTGGGATGGGTAGCTGGAGGGGGGTTTGTGAGTGGAGGAAGAGGTTGTGGTTGTAGGAGGTGTACGTTTGGTGGCTTTGGGTGAAGGTGCATGGGCTGGAGGCTGTCGTGAGGAGGATGGCTGTTGGGTGGGTGTGTGGCTGCGTTTGTGTACCTTGGGAGGTGGCCTCACAGACACACTGGGAGATGACACGGGATGTGTGAATGGTAGTGGGGTGGTGACTGCACGTGAGCGGGGTGTGGTGGTGGGTGTGCTGTTGATGGATGTAGTGGCTGAGGATGTAGTGCATGCAGGTGTGAGTGGAGACAAGACAGGGAGACGAGGAGGAGGGGGACACAGTGGAGGCAGTGGATGTTGGTGTGTCTGCATGTGTGTGATGCTTGCGTGAGTGCCTGTGGGATGTGTGCTGCTTATGTTTGCCAGAGCCTCCCTTGTGTGTTGAGGTGTGTGCATGCTGGTCTGATGGTGTGCTTGGGATAGGCTGAGGTACAGGGGTGTGGGTCTGGGTGAAGGAAGTTGGAGGGGAAAGCTAGAGACAGGGACAATGGTTGCCATCAGTGCTGAGGCCAGAGTCTGAAAAGCTCGCTGAAGGGCTGCCTGACCAGAGTGAATGCCCTCCAGGTATGCATTTGTTTGTTGCAACTGCCTCTCTACACCCTGGATGACATTCAAAATGGTAGACTGCCCAACAGTGAGAGACCTGAGGAGGTCAATGGCCTCCTCACTGAGGGCAGCAGGGGTGACAGGGGCAGGGCAAAGGTGATGCCCACCCTCCTGGGTGAGCTGTCACGGGGCAAAGGCTGAGGGGCTGCTGGGAGGGCGGTGCTGTTAGAGGGGGTGGCGGCTGTACCTGTAGATGCGGGGGGCACAGATGGGGCCGCCACCGCAAGGGAGCTCCCATCAGAAGAGGAGTCCGTCTCGCTGGTGTCAGCTCCTGCCCCCGCCGTGGAGCTCCCCTCGCCCTCCGTCCCACTGGTGAATTCGGAGTCCGTAGTGTCGCCCTCCAGGGCCATGTGGGATGCATCTCCCTCCTGCTCCGGTGCCACTGCTCCTCCGCCTGATGATGCTAATGCACACAAGTACAGGGAGACCACAAAAAAGGGGGGGTGAAGACAGAAGAAAGACGTTCAGTGCATGCATTACCGCTACCGTTGTCGACATGACAGACATGGCTTACAAGGCTGTGGCCGATTTCTGCACACATGGCTGTCACAGGAGCCTGACTAGTTGTAGTTGGCACTGTACACAGGTGGGGTGGGGTGCCACAGGGCCTGCCTGAAGAAGGGAACTTAACTAGCAAACTCGCCCTGGCCTAGGGGAACACACAGCCCACCTCCCCCACCCAGACACCTACAATGCGCGCTGAATCAGCAGAATGAGAGTGTACTCACCCCATTGTTGCTGCTGTGATGCCCTCAAGCGCCCATCCAACTCTGGGTACGCCACCGCCAGGATCCTGAACATCAGGGGGGTCATGGTGCGACGGGCACCCCTCCCACGTTGGGAGGCCATCCCCAGCTGGGCCTCCGGCGTCTTCCTGCTCCAGCTGCGAATGTCCTCCCATCTTTTCCGGCAGTGGGTGCTCCGTCTGTGGGAGACCCCCAGGGTCCGGACTTCCTTGGTGATGGCAAGCCAGATATCCTTCTTCTGGTGGGTGCTGACCTACAGGAATTGTACAGGGGGAAAAGAGAAGTAATTACCAACTGCACCTTCACAGTCATTGGCCCGCATCCCTACCCTTCCCATGACGCACATGCACTCACCGTTGTTTCATGCACGCCTCATTCTCACCCCCCCTATCTTTCATCCACCCCACTCCACACAGGCATTGCCCATACAGCATGCTCACAGTGTACTCACCTGTTTGTCTGGAGGACCGTAGAGTAGCGTGGAGGACCCCATCCACGAGTTTCTCCAACTCCTCTGTGCTGAAGGCAGGGGCCCTTTCCCCTAGACACACGAGCCATTGTCTCTTCCAGATTGAGGTCACAGCAGCACTTGCAGTGTAGGTCCTCTCATGTCGAAGATCAGGTATTGAGTGATTGAACAGACAGAAAATGGCAGTCACGTCCGTGGCGGTGCGTACCGTCACCGCCGGCGTACATTGTCATTGGCTCCTGGGACCCATGTAGTCCAATGTTAACTAATGCAGAATTGCGCCGCAGTCTTCGACCGCCTACCGCGACGGTGTACAACGCCAGCGCAGTTACCTCATATCCCCTTGTCCCACCTTACAGGTCAGGCAGCCCATTTCAGGGGCCCACATGGCTTTATGTTTGACTGCATCACACATACCTAGGCCTTGACTAAACACTCATACAGACAAATTTCGATTTATGAATACTTTAAGAGTAAGCTGTGTTTACGTACCTCAGAGTTGGTTGACTCTGTGCTCGCTGTTCTCCTCCATAGGCACCGTCCGCTGGGGCATGTGAGGAGATGGCGGCATCCACCAGTGTACAGACCGCTGGTGGACCTATTGACAATGGAGGAAAGACATGTGATCATCACCTACAGGCTTGATCGTGCCACAATCCTGGAACTGTGTGCCCAGTTGGAGCCAGACCTGATGTCAGCTATCCGCCATCCCACAGGAATCCCCCCACAAGTGCAGGTGCTGTCAGTACTCCATTTCCTTGCAAGTGGGACTTTTTAAACAACAGTGGCCATAGCATCAGGGATATGGCAGCCTATATTTTCCAATGTGTTGTTGAGAGTGTTGTCTGCCCTGCTGAAACACATGCAGAGCTACATTGTTTTCCCTCAGGTGGAGGATTTGCCTACAGTGAAAGGTGATATATATGCCCTGGGACATATCCCCAACATCATAGGTGCCATTGATGGGACACATGTGGCCTTGGTCCCCCCACGCAGGAGTGAACATGTGTACAGAAACCGGAAGAGTTACCATTCCATGAATGTGCAGATGGTGTGTTTGGCAGACCAGTACATCTCCCATGTTAATGCAAAATTCCCTGGCTCAGTGCATGACGCTTACATCCTGCGGAATAGCAGCATCCCTTATGTAATGGGGCAACTACAGAGGCACCGGGTGTGGCTATTAGGTGAGCACCTGGACCCAAATCAGTGGGAATAGTTGTCTGGGTCTGTGGATGTCCCTATGAGTCAGTGTGTGTCTAACAGTTGTCCTTCGCCATTTGCAGGTGACTCTGGTTACCCCAACCTGTCATGGCCTCTGACCCCTGTGAGGAATCCCAGGACAAGGGCAGAGGAACGCTACAGTGAGGCCCATGGGTGAACTAGGAGGAATATAGAGCGGACCTTCGGCCTCCTGAAGGCCAGGTTCCGGTGCCTCCATATGACAGGTGGTTCCCTATGGTTCCCTATTCTACTCACCAAAGAAGGTGTGCCAGATCATCGTGGCCTGCTGTATATGCTGCACAACTTGGCTTTGCGACGACAGGTGCCTTTTCTGCAGGAGGATGGTCCAGATGGAGGTGTTGTGGCAGCTGTGGAGCCTGTGGACAGTGAAGACGAGGAAGCAGAAGAAGAGGACATTGACAACAGGAACACAGTGATCCTGCAATACTTCCAGTGAGACACAGGTAAGAAGTCAACACTGCCTGCTACATCTAATTTAAATCTACTACCTCTCTACTGTCTGTCCTTTTCACCCAGTGTATGGTCACTGAGTTGTCACTTTCCCTTACGATTTCACAGATGTGGGTCCCACTGTGTGACATCTGCTTTGTTTCCTCATGGACTAGAGCTGTGTGATATGGGCCCGCAGGGTGGGTGCTGTGCTGATGTTTCCAGAGGGCGGTAGCTCTGTAGTGGCTTGTGCCAGTGTGAGGGGAACCGACTGTCCCGAGGTCCCAGATGGGCCGGGCTGGTCGTCTAGATCCTGTTAGACAGAGCTGCTGCCATCATGGTGGGCCTCTTCTGTGGGTGGAGTGGATATGTCTGGACCCTCCTGTCCGGTGACGTTGGGTAGGGGTCCTGCAGGGGGGTAAAAGCTTGATTATTGCATCTGTGTGTGCCATGGTGTGCAATGGGTGGATTACCCCAGTGCTTGCATTCCTGTGTAGGACCTTGTGTGGTGATGGGTTAGGGGGTGTATGGGTATGTGCAGTGGCCATGCTTTGGTGATGGGTGTCCATGCTTTGGTGATGGGTGTCCATGCTTTGTTGTTGCATGCAGGGCTTGGTGTTGGGATGGGTGGTTTGTGATATTGGGACATGTATGAGGAGTAGGAGTGATGGGGGTGAGGGCGAGGGTGGGGGTATGTGATGGCATGCAGGTAGGGTGGGGTATATAGTAGTAGAGATTTGACTTACCAGAGTCCATTCCTCCAGCTATTCCTGCAAGGCCCTCAGGATGCAGAATAGCCAAGACTTGCTCCTCCATTGTTGTTAGTTGTGGGGGAGGAGGTAGGGGTCCACCGCCAGTCCTCTGTACCGCGATGTGGTGTCTTGAGACAACAGAACGCACCTTCCCCCGTAGGTTGTTCCACCTCTTCCTGATGTCATCCCTATTTCTTGGGTGCTGTCCCACTGCGTTGACCCTGTCCACAATTCTTCGCCATAGCTCCATCTTCCTAGCTATGGAGGTGTGCTGCACCTGTGATCCGAATACCTGTGGCTCTACCCGGATGATTTTCTCCACCATGACCCTGAGCTCCTCCTCAGAGAACCGTGGGTGTCTTTGCCGTGCCATGGGGTGGTGTGGGTGATGTGTGGGGTGGTGTGTGTTGTGATGTGTGGGGTGATATTTAGTGGTGTATTGTGTGAGGTGCGTGTATGTCATGTGGGTGATGGTGTTGAGTGCCTGTGGCTACTCGTTTGTAGATGGTGGTGTCTCTCTGTGGCCTTCAGTCGCAATTTTTGTCATAGGGGTTTGTGGGTGATGTGGGTGTGTGTTTTATATTGTATTGGGTGTGTGGGAGTGGTGTGTGTATGTGGATCAGGTGTGTGTATTTTGAATTGTCCAATGTGGATGTGTTTTGAAAGTGTGTGTATATTTTGAGCGCGGCAGTGTGTGCCGCCAATGGAATACCGCGGTTGAAAGACCGCCGCGTGGATTTGTGGGTCTTGATAGTGTGGGTGTATTCCTGTTCGCGTGACGGTGGAGGATTTCTCATCGCCAGTTTATCACTGACCTTTGGTGTGGTGGACTTGTGTGGGTGTCTAGATTTTGGCGGATTCCGGGCTTTGGGTCATAATGACCGTGGCGGAATTCCGCAGCCGCAGTGGTGTGTTGGCGGTCTTCTGCACGGCAGGAAGCGGCTTTTACCGCCAATGTTGTAATGACCCCCTTAGAGTATTAACCCTAATTATCAGTTTAGACTCTAATATCCATAACTTTTTCTGTCTACTTCCCCCATGTATATTCGGTTTAATCTGGTACATTACCACAAGGCTAAGCACCTTTTCATCTCCTTTATGTGTTTAATGAAAGTGCCTAGCCTTAGAATAATTATGATCATAGTTACGAGTTGGTCTTACATGTTCCAAAACTCTTTTTTTAGCCTTATATATTGTACTCCCTACATAGATCTTATTGCAAGGACACGTCAAACAGTATACACAAAAGTTCATATTGCAGTTATAATGACCCTTGATCTGATGAGTCTTATGTCCATTATCAATTAGCACATTAGTGCAATTTACACTGTATTTACGGGCTTTGCACCGTGTGCAACAGTAAAATCCAGCCGGATTCTCTAAAAACGGTCTTGTGTCTTGTGTGCTTGTCACTAAGTTCTGACTCAGATTGTCTCTTAAAGAACTGCCCTTACGGAAGGTCACCAGTGGCATGTTGGGAATATGAATGTCTAAGATGGGGTCCGTCTGCAGAATGTGCCAGCTTTTAGTAAGAATCTGTGTCATTGATCGTGCCTGATTAGAAAATGTTGTACTAAATCTTAAACCCTCATCCGGTTTGCGTTGCTTGTGTGTTTTGTATAAAAAACCCTCCCTCCTGATGTTATCTACCTTACTTTTAGCCTGCAAGATAATCTTATTACTGTATCCCTTTCTCTAAATATTTTACACATTATCATACTTTCATGTCGATAATCTTCCCAAGTACTACATATCCGTCTAGCTCCTAATAGTTCTCCATAAGTGATACTCTCTATCAATCTAGGTGGAGGTGCACTCCTAGCATTGAGTAAATTGTTCCCTGCAGTAGCTTTCCTGTATAACCTGGTGCTTAAGGTGTCCTCATAAACTGTGCCTCTGCATCCAAAACTTAGATTTGTTTATTACTGCTTTGCTCGCTCAGCTGTAAATTGTATTCATTGTCATTCAGGGCCGCCACAAAACGTATTGCGGACCGTTCATCACCTTTCCAAATCACAAAGATGTCATCAATGTACCGACACCACATCACTACTTTATCTTCAGAGTCTGATATATTCGTGGATACCTGCTCCTCCCACCAGCCCATGAACAAATTAGCGTAGCTGGGTGCGAAGCAGGTACCCATTGCTGTCCCTGGTACCGGTCTGTGTACTTGATTATCAAACAAGATTAAATTGTTTTTGAGACAGTAGCTAATCATATAGCAAACCATGTCAGTATGTAGCAAAAATTAGATTGATCTTGCTCTCATATAATGTCTAACCGCTGCTAACCCTAAATCATGTTGAATACATGTATAGAGACTCGTAACATCCAATGTTAGGAGCAAATAATCATCCTCCCATTTAAGACCATCAATAAATTTAAAATATTGAGTAGTATCCTTCACATAGGACAAGAGGCCCTCTACTTCTGATGGATACAACTACCTGTGGATTCCTCACCTTTTGAATTCTCCCAATGTGCCAGCATTCAACAGAAAATCTTCTTCCCAGCTCTCCACGTCGACGAGGATGTCACAATTGCACGGCTCCGCACGCGACTCCATCTGACGTCACCGTGGCAATAAGAGGTCCTTGCCGTCATGCTGATGTCAGTTCACTTTATTCCATGCCTTCAACGCTAACGGTTTTCTCCTAGCTCTAGTTACTGTTTCGAAGGTGACATTTTTGTCTCTGGTTACAATGTCTCCTCTTAGAAAGTCGGGGTTTAAACCTTGTTGGGAGTACAGGGGTCGCATGTCGGTTACGGACCGTCACAATGATTGCATTTGGTGCCTAAGTTCAGAGCATGACGTGGAGGAGTGTGGCGTCCTGCCAAAGCATCAATCTGAAGGTGCTAAAGGAGAGAGAAGCTAAACTATTTCTGGCTAAGGTGAAGAAAGGGCACAGAAGTCATCACAGATCGTCTTCACATACTTCTTCGAAGAAGCATAAGAAGCGGTGCCGACACGCCTCTCTGCGTTGATTGGCTAGAGGCCGTTCACGATCCAGGTCTCCATCTAGACAGTGTCGTGCCACATGAGAGGTTAGGCCTACAGTGACTCCACAGCCTCAAAGCCCTCAGGCTTCTCCAGCGGCAACAGTTTTCGAGGTGGCTGAACCCCAAGAGAGTCCTTGCTTTTTGCCTTGGGTGCAAGATTCTGATGCCCAGCCAGGGCAAGTGCTGCAGGAAGATTAGCGGTATCCTGCCTTCCCTGCTCCGGGAGCGGATCCGGCGGCATATTTGAATGCCATGTTCAACATGTTCACTGCTATGGCCCCTGCTGGTGTACCGGCTGGTCCCACGGGTCATTTGGCATTTTCATTGGGCTCTCCGGCCCCTTATAAGTCGGCGCCGTTCATGCCTTTTTATCCGGCTGAGGGTGCCGATTGGGCTCCAATAACTTTGCCTCAAAGGCCTACGGCGCCGATGACATCGCCTTATAGGCCTGCGGCACCGGTGATGTAGCCTCATACACAGTTGATGCCGATGACGGAACTTCAGGTGTCCACGTCTATTGGTCCTGAAGCCGGTGTCATCGACGTCAGCTAACTCAATGTCGACGTCGAGATTGGAGGCCAGGTTGAGGTCGCTGGGAAGAGCACTGAGGCTCTTAGAAGAACAAAAGTGCCAAAGACAGCTGCTAGAAGAAGAAGAGATTGCTGAGTCCTTGGGGGATTATTAGTGCCTAAACTCAGCCAGTGGGCTGGACACTTCCACGGAGTGGGATCTTTCATCTCCAGGGGAGTTTACAGAGGAAGCAGCCTCTTTCCATTCTGTGGTCAGGAAGGCAGCAAATTTCTTGGACCTTTCATTGCCGGCTGCTAAGGTTAAAACAAATATTTTGACTGAGGTCCTGCATCCTTCCTTGTCTGCAGCAGAACCCTTGCTTCCATTTAATGATGTTCTTACAGAGCCTATATTGGAGATTTGGAGGAAGCCTGTGTCATCGCCAGCTGTGAACAGATCTGTTGCAAGACGGTATAGGGTGGCTCTGGGAGATCCGGGATTTTTATCAAAGCATCCGACTCCGGAGAGTTTAGTAGTCCAGGCCTCATGTTCGACACGTTCTGCACCAGGCTCCTTCCCTGTTATTCCTTCGGACAGAGAGTCCAAGAGAATGGAGCAGTCAGCCAAGAAGATTTTTTCATTCTGCAGTATGGCCCTGAAAGCGGCAAATGCTACCTGTGTGTTAGGGAGATATGTACACGCCCTGATGAACGCGGCTAAAGCTGTAGTTCCAGACTTACCGCAGGATATGCAGGGGAAGTTCGGAGAGCTCCTGTCAGACGCTCAAGCTGCGGCTAAGCAGTTTATCTAGTCTGGTCTGGATTCTACAGACTCTGTGGCCAGGGCGATGGGTACCTCAATGCGTGGTTGAGGTCTTCTGGCTTTTCTACATATGTCCAGACCACTCTATTGGGCCCGCCTTTCGACAGAGAAAAGCTGTTTGGAGCCAAAGTTGACTCTGCCTTTTGAGCGCTTCAAGGACAGTAGGGCCACAGCGAAGTCTTTGGGTCTGCAGGCTTCCACTACTACCCCTTTCAGGTCCTTTCAGAGGTTCAGGGAGTTTGGGCATGGAGCCGTTTATCGTGGGAGACCCCAGTCCACAGTCCAACAGCCTGCAGCCTCCCATATAGATCCTTTAGAGGGTGGGGGAGGGTTCAAACAGTATGGGCCTCCCAGCAGCACTCTGTATCATCCTCTGAGGGACAACAACAAGGGAAGAAGCCTTAGTTTTCTACCCATTTTGAGTCACACTTCTCCTGTAGGGGGAAGGTTACGTCTTTTTCTCCGCGAGTGGGAGTCACATCAGACTCCTGGGTTCTAAATAGTGTGAGGAAAAGATATGCCCTTACTTTTCAGGAGTTTCCCCCTCTCATCCCTCCCCGTCCTTTGTTTTGTTGAGAGACTATCTCCTGTTGTTGCAGCAGGAGGTTCAAATCCTGTTATCAAAAGGCACAGTGGAGTTGGTTCCAGAGAAGGAAAGGGGTCAGGGTTGTTATTCAAGATATTTCCTGATCCCCAAGAAGTATGGTCGATTGAGGCCTATCCTGGATCTGAGGATTTTGAATTGGTTCCTCAAGCAGGAGAAATTCAAGATGCTGATTCTAGCGCAGGTGCTTTTGGCATTGAACAAAGAGGATTGGATGGTATCTGTCGACTTGCAGGATGCTTACTTTCATATCCCTATTCTCAAGTTGCACAGGAAGTATCTCTGGTTTGTGGTGGGGTTGCACCACTACCAGTTTACGGTCCTTCTGTTTGGTCTTACTTCAGCACCCCGAGTCTTCATGAAGGTGATGGCAGTGGTTGCAGCAAGTCTCAGGAGGGAAGGAATATCGGTATTCCCTTACCTGGACGACTGGTTGATCAAAGCCAAGTCTCCAGGGTTCGTGCTGCATCACTTGCAAATGACAACTCAGTTGTTGTTCAGTCTGGGCTTCTCGATAAATGTACCCAAGTCTCACCTGGAGCCCTCTCAGCACCTCCTGTTCATAGGGGCAGTACAGGATACAACATTGAATCGGGCCTATCCTCCGCCTCAGCAGATTCAGGATATTCAGGTGTTGATTTGAATGTTTCAAAATGGAGCGGTTGTTCCAGTCCTCAAGGTCCTGCGCCTGCTCGGTCTGTTCTCTTCTTTCATTCTGTTGGTCACTCATGAACACTGGCACATGAGGGCTCTTCAGTGGTGTCTCCGCAGGGTTTGGTTTCAACACAAAGGGGATCTCGAGGAGTCAATAGCAATCTCCAGAGACGCTGTAGCAGATCTACTATGATGGGCTGAGGAAGGCCATTTTCACTACTGCCTCCCGTGGCTACGGTCATAACGGATGCTTCCACTCTAGGGTGGGGAGCTCATCTGGGAGACCTGGAGATCAAAGGTCGTTGGTCTCCAGTGGAACAGACTTTTCATATCAATCTGTTAGAATTGTGGGCGATACGTCTGGTTCTCAAGGCCTTCCTCCCGTCCCTTCGCTGTCAGTCAGTTCAAGTCTTGACGGACAATACTACTACAATCTGGTACATCAACAAGCAAGGAGGAGTGGGGTCGTACATTCTCTGCAGATAGGCTCTGCGGCTCTGGTCCTGATCCCAGGACCATCGGATTTGCTTGGTAACAAATCAACTGGCCAGAGTTCTCAATGTATGTGTGGACAGTCTCAGTTGGCATATATCGGCCGTTCACGAGTTGCGTCTCCATCCGGATCTGGTCCTTCACATCTTTCGGATGTGGGGTTTTCTGCAGATAGACCTATTTGCCACTCGGGAGAACGCACACTGCCTGTCGTTCTGCAGCCTCCAGTATCTGGTGCAAGGAGCTTTGGGGGACAAGTTTCAGATGTCTTGATGCGACCAGTTGCTTTACAGGTTTCCCCCATACCCTTGACTCCTAGGGTTCTGAGGATGATTTGCCAAGATCAGACTCAAATCATTGTAATAGCTCCGGATTGGCCGAAAAGGGTGTGGTATACGGACCTTCTCCAACTCTCACTGTACCCTCCGCTCTGTCTCCCTCTCAGGGAAAACCTCCTCTTGCAGTCGCAGGGGCAGGTTCTACACCCCCACCTCCAGAGCCTGCACCTACATGCCTGGAGATTGAACGGGGCAATCTGAGTGCTTTCTCTCTCCCACCAGAGATAGTGGATGTTATTTTATCAGCCAGGCGACACTCCACTAAGACTGTTTATGCCAGCATGTGGGCAAAATTCGTTGCTTGGTGTGGAGAAAAACAAATTGATCCCTTGAGAACCCATCTGTCTGATGTTCTGTTGTTTGCTTTAACATTAGCACAGAAGGGTTGTGCAGTTGCAACTGTCAAAGGCTATTTGTTGGAATTGTCAGCCTTTCTTTGTCTTCCGGATCAACCTTCCTTGTTCAAATCACCTATTGTTGTTAGGTTCTTGAAAGGTTTAACAAATAAATTTCCTCTCACTCCGTTTCTTATGCCTCAGTGAGATTTAAATCTGGTTTTAACTTTTTTAATGGGTTCACCGTTTGAACCCATGCATTCTTGTCCTTTAAGATTATTGGTCTTTAAGACAGTTTTCCTTATAGCTATTACGTCTGCTAGGCGTGGAAGTGAGCTTCAGGCCCTTAGTGTCAAACCTCCCTTTACATCACTCTTTGCTGACAAAGTGGTGCTGAAAACCAGGGCGGCTTTCCTTCCTAAAGTTGTCACTCCTTTCCATATGGGGCAGTCTATTAACCTTTTGTCTTTCTACCCTCCTCCTCATCCTTCAAAAGAGGAAGAAAGACTCCATCGCTTGGACCCCAGAAGGGCTCTCAGTTTCTATATTGAGAGAACAAAGGTCTTTCGGTTGGGTGACCAACTCTTCGTTGGATATGTGGGAAAAATGAAAGTCAGAACTGTCCGTAAAAGAACCATATCCAGGTGGGTCATTCTTTGCATTAAGATCTGTTATTCGTTAGCAAAGAAGATTCCTCCTGAGGGTATTAGAGCTCATTCTACCAGGGCTAAGGCTGCCACTCCAGCTTTGGCTATGGGTGTGCCAGTGGTAGATATTTGTAAAGCGGCAACTTGGGCTTCCCTTCATACTTTTGCAAAGCACTACTGCTTGGATTCGGAAATCAGAAGGGATGGCCATTTTGCACGTTCCGTGTTGCAGGATTTCTTGGTGTGACTAGTCAGGCACCCACCTCCGAGTGCAGTACTGCTTTGGGACTCTATTCATAAGGTGAGGAATCCACAGGTAGTTGTATCCATCAGAAGAACAAGTTACTTACTTTCAGTAACGCTTTTTGTGGTGGATCCACTAGCTACCTGTGGATTCCTCACAGTCCCACTTGCCTCCCCATTGCCTGTCTGGTCATACCAAGACTTTTGTATTACAAGTGTATATATGTTTTGATTAATTTCTATAGAAATAACTGTTGTACTTATGTTACATCAGTATGGTTATATGTATGTATTTATTTGAGCTATCGTGAGGTCGGTTTTCACCTGTTCGCCTCAAAGGCACGTAAAAAATGGGTGAAACTGACGTCAGCACGCCGGCGAGGACCTCTTATTGCCATGGTGATGTCAGACAGAGTCGCGTGCGGAGCCGTGCAATTATGACGTCCTCGTCGACGTGGAGAGCTGGGAAGAAGATTTTCCGTTGAATGCTGGCGCATTGGGAGAATTCATAAGGTGAGGAATCCGCAGGTAGCTAGTGTATCCACCAAAAAAAGCGTTACTGAAGTTAAGTAACTTGTTCAAATGGTCTAAGAAAATAGTCTACGTGTCTTGAGGTTTTCGCAAGTAGAGAGCCCATACCAGACAAAATATGTCTTCCTGGAGGAGTTTTTTTGTCCTTATGCAACATTGGTAGGAGATACATTATTGGAACTATAGGATATTCACATTTCAAAAAACATTATTCCTTCCAATTCAATAGGTCCCTTTCTCTCCAATCCAGTAATAGCTCATGATAGACAACATTAGCTAACTTCACATCAGATGGCCTGGCTTGTATATAGCTTTTAGGATCTTCTAGTTGTCTTCTTCCTTCCAATAAATATTGAATTTTATCTAGAATCACCACAGTGCCTCCTTTATCAGATTGACATCACTATATTGGTGTCTTTTTTCAAACTCTGTAAAGCCACTTTCTGATAGATAGAAAGATTATCAAACTTCCTATTCCTTGGTTCATATCTAACTTTTTTTAATTGTTTGATAACATCCCTCTCAAAAACTTCCATGGCATCATACTGTACTGCTGGTACAGATGTCGATTTTGATCTAAAAGGAGTCGGACAAGATTTGTCTATCTCATTTTCTAAGACATCCAAATTCAAAACTGGATCATCATGTGCTTCTTTGCCATCATGTAAAGTAGATAATGTGTGTCACAATTCTATATCAGAGATACATATTCTACTGGCCTCCCCTTGATCCAATGCGTATGGTTCTCCTGTCACTCTCGTCTGGTAGCGTTTTTTTAAAGTTCAATTTCCTGTCAAAATAGAAAAGGTCAATCCTTGTCTGTACATAATCTAAATCATTCATGGGACAGAAGTATAGGCCAGATGCCAAGAGTCTTCTTTCCTCATCAGTCAATTCCCTGCTGGATAAATTAACCAAAGTCATTGTGTTATTTTCTGGACCCTTGTTGTTACACCCATTGCCTGAGATCTTCTTTTCCTTCCTTGTAGCTTCGCTGCGCGATTCCTCTTTCTCTGCCTCTCATTCCTCAACCCTTGCCTCTCTGGGGGAATGGTTGGTTCTTTCCTGTGGTCTGTCCTTCCGTGGTTCAGGAGCTGGAAATGTTTTGAAAAATTTGACCTATTGACATTTTTATCAACCCCTGGACCTTTTGCCAGGATGGAATCTGACACATCAGATTGATTACTATCTGAAACATTTTTGTTAGTCTTTTATTTTTGTTTTTGCCAAAATCAGTATTTAATATGTAAATTAAACAGCATCCCATCTGTGAACAAGGCTACGGCTGAAACGCGTTGGGAGGAAGTATCATTTTACTAAAGAATATATGCAATTCCAAAGCTGTCCGAGCATTTCCTTTTGATGTATAAGGATTTTGTGTTCTCTCTCTATATATATACCTTTACTTATATATATATATATATATATATATATATATATATATATATATATATATATATATTTATTTTTGTATTTATTACTTCATCTTCCAGTACATATAAATATATATATATATATATATATTCACTGGAAGAAACAAAGGTTACAGGGATGTTATTGTTTGGTAATAGAATTTAAAAAAAACATAGAAATTAACTTAAAAAAACAAAGGTTACATGGACGTCAGAGTTAGGCTCACATTTTAAATGTACAAAACCATAGAATTTCAGCTGTTATAGTTAGTTATTTCAAGTAACTATAACTTGCACCTCCGCCTTGCACTGCTAATTACCCCAGATATTACAGCATTCATGACATCTTTTATAACATCATTGATAATATTGCGGTAACATTTGCTGCAAAATTATTTATTAAAAAAATGTGCATGACGTGGGCGTCAGTTATACTTGAGATAACCTTGACTACAACAGGTGAATTTCTATGGTTTTGTGCGTTTAATATGTGGGCCTAACTATAATGTCTCTGTAACCTTTAGTTTTTTTCAGTGAAAATTTACACTTCCTACCTAAATCTGGAGTTTAGGAAGCACTTAACTACAGCGGTCAAAGACGGGCTCCAGCAGCCCAAAATCATATGTTCCACAGTTTCTCTCACCACATAAAAGAAATCCTCAGACACTTGCGGACAACGGTCAAAGACGGGCTCCAGCAGCCCAAAATTCTATGTCCCACAGTTTCTCTCACCACATAAAAGAAAAACTCGGACACTCGTGGATGCGTTAGCTAAATGCAGATTTTAATAATGCAGACGGTCTTCAACCTGTGCACTTCAGCTATAGCCTTGATCACGGTACTCTAACTATAACAGGTGAAATTCTATGGTTTTGTACGTTTAAAATGTCAGCCTATCTATAATGTCCCTCTAACCTTTACTTATATATATATATATACAATGATAAACATGGAGCACTCACTGGGTTAATTCCAATTTATTGTAATGCAAATAGACGCGTTTCGGTGTTTGCCTTCTTCCCTTCTTGCGATTACGCACAGAACATAGCTGATATGACACTATGTATAAACACACAGACATATATATATGTGTGTGTGTGTTTATATTTTAAGCTATATATATACAGATTCAAAAAATATTTTTGTGTTTTGTAACAATGTAAGTGTGAAACAACATTTTATTTTTTTACTTGCCATTCTAAGTATAGGGAAACAATATTTTTTACATAATATTTTTGTAACACAATATTGTTGTTTTCGATATTCTGTCATTGATCAATGGATCCAGGCAGTGACGAGGGATGATGAAAGAGCATCACTGGGACAGTGCGATGGCTTCTGTGGTGGAGAACCATTGTTTCTGTCACGTTGATTGTGGGTGGCCCCTCGGATGTCTTCTGCGGGCATTGTCTCTCTACGATGCAGTCAACACCCAAGGTGGTGGCAGTTTACTCATAAGGAGCCAGTGTTCAGTTGCCAAGGTCCATGCTGCCTCAGTGGTCTCAAAGAAAAGAGATTTAGAGTGGTGGATTGCTTGAAGCTTCGCTAAGAACAGAAGCATTTATTGGATCCTTGGGCCCTGAGGCGTTATCTGACCTTCTTGTAGGACCGCTCCTGTTGTTGGACCAAGTGCGTATAGTCTGGAAAAATCATAATTCGGCTTGCACCCCTTACCCCCACCGCGCACAGGTCCTACGGTGGGTTCCTGCTCAGCATCCCCCACAGTCCACCGTCCCTGGCAGGGTCGGGCCCCAGGCAAGGCAAGTGCCCGCCTTTCCTCAGACGCTAAGGGTAAGTGTTGGTTCAGGCACCATGGTCGGTGGCTACATCCTCATCCTCTAGGCCTGATTCTGTAGACTGCACAATGAGGGGAGTCACCGTCACCTTCTTCTGCGCCGGGTGACCACCAGGGTTGTCTGGAGTTGACTGCGCCAAGACACCAAGCCAAGATTCAGAGAGGGTCCTAGCAACACACACACTGGAGTCCACAACCCTCCTCCTAGTCCCAAGTCAGCGCTGTGGCAGAGGTAGGCAGCACACATAGGGGCTGGTATAACGGTGACCTCTGCAAAAATGATGCACTGTATGTATTCCCCAAGATCATGAGGACTCAGTAGGGGTTCCAGATGGAAGGGCAGTCTTTGTCAGCACCCAGGATAACAGGATCATTCAGGTCGGCAGCTGGGAGCTCATTGTGGCGTGTCCACCATCTTGCCCTACTAAGCAATTCCCCTAGCACTCACACTTTCTAAAGCCATTGGTCATACGCCAGTGTAACATCTTGTCCCAGTAGACCTATAATAACCTGTTTCACAGCCAGGAGTAATTGAGCTATTGCTTTGTTTTGTATGGAATGTAATGGACATAACCCTTCTGCCGGTTTCCTTAATATGACTGTCTCTGGGTTTCTTTCTCTCTAGGTCCCTAACCATGGCTTGTGTAATGGAAAAAAGTATCTTTAAAACTATGTTAGTTTGTGGCATGATCAAAGAATGTGTAGTAGTATTCCTATCCTCTGCAGTTTCTTCAACAGCTCAGTTTGGAATCATCTAACATGCCATCGTTCTGGCATATAATGCCATCTCTAGAGAAATTTGTATAGTATTTCTTTACCTTGGGCATGTTGCACAGTACCTTAAGTAATTTTACATGGTACAACTCTCCTACTTCTATATACGAATCACAAACCTATAGGCAGAGATCTCCACACACATAGGCATACGTTTTATTAGTAATGTGGGAGGATCCTTGGGGTGTGAGTGAAAAATTACTACTAAATGGGAGGAGATTAGGAGGGGTAAGGAGAGAGATGCAAATTCAAACACCCACCCATAAAAGACTAAGGCCCTCATTACAACATTGGCGGTAAAAGTCGCTTACCGCCGTGCAGAAGACTGCCAACACACCGCCGCGGAATTCCGCCACAGCTATTATGACCCACAGCACGGAATCCGCCAAAATTCAAACACCCACACAAGTCCGCCACACCAAAGGTCAGTGATAAACTGGCGAAAACAAATCCTCCACCATCACGCCAACAGAAATATGCCCACACTATCACAACACACGAATCCACGCAGCGGTCTTTCAACCGCGGTATTCCATTGGCGGTACACACCGCCGAGCTGAAAATAAACACACTCTTACAAAACACAGCCACATTGGACAATTACAAATACACACACCTGATACACATACACACACCACTCCCACACAGCCATTACAATATAAAACACCCACCCACATCACCCACAAACCCCTACAACCACAATTACAGAGAGAAAGCCAGAGAGAGACACTACAAACTACTACCAAGCATCCACAGGCACACAATACCATCACCCACAGAACTTCCACGCACCTCACACAACACACCACTAAATATCACCCCACTTATCACTATACACACCACCCCACACATCACCCACACCACCCCATGGCCCGGCAAAGACACCCCAGGTTCTCTGAGGAGGAGCTCAGGGTCATGGTCGGGGAAATCATCTGAGTAGAGCCAGAGCTATTCGGAGCACAGGTGCAGCACACCTCCATAGCTAGGAAGATGGAGCTATGGCGAAGAATAGTGGACAGGGTTAACCGATGGGACAGCACCCAAGATATCGGGATGACATCAGGAAGAGGTGGAACGACCTACGGGGGAAGGTGCGTTCCGTGGTATCAAGACACCACCTTGCGGTTCAGCGGACTGGTGGCGGACCCACACCTCCTCCCCCACAACTAACAACATGGGAGGAGCAAGTCTTGGCGATTCTGCATCCTGAGGGCCTCGCAGGAGTAGATGGAGGAATGGACTCTGGTGAGTCAAAGCTTTACTATTACATCCCCCACCCTACCTGCATGCCATCACATACCCCCACCCTCACCCCCATCACTCCTACTCCTTACACATGTCCCAACATCACAAACCACACATCCCAACACCAAGCCCTGCATGCAACAACAAATCATGGACACCCATCACCAAAGCCTGGCCACTGCACATACCCATACACCCCCCCAAACCACCATCACACAAGGTCCCACACAGGAATGCAGGCACTGGGGTACACGGTCACCCACCTATTGCACACCATGGCACACACAGATGTAATAAACATCCTTTTATACCCCTGCAGGGCCCCTACCCAACGTCACCGGACAGGAGGGTCCACACATGTCCACACCATCAACAGAAGAGGCCCACAGTGATGACAGCAGCTCTGTCCAACTGGATCTAGATGACCAGCCCGGCCCATCGGGGACCTCGGGACAGTTGGTTCCCCTGACACAGTCACAGGCCACTACAGACCTTCCCACCTCTGGAAACACCAGCACAGCTCCCACTCAGCGGGCCTATACCTCTGTCCCCAGGACACGTCAAGCAGCAGTGTGCCCACCACTACAGGGAACCCAAGCTAACCCACCACCCCAACAACAACAGGGACCTGGGGGCAGTGGTTGTGGGCACACGGTCCAGGGGACGGAGGCCCAGGAACACAGGGGAACTGGGAGGGCTGCTGTGCGACAGGGGAAGGACAGGCCAAGGGAACCCACTCTCCACAAGGCCCTCTCCTCCATCATGGGAGCCTACCACCACTCCCAGGAGACGATGGCAACGGTACTGGCCAAGTTTCAGGAGACCCAGCGCCTGCAGGAGGAACAGTATTTGGGCTTCAGGGAGGAACTCAAATCCATCAATTCCACCCTGGGCACCATCGTAGGGGTGTGGGAGGAAGTACTCAACACCAGGAGGGAAACTGTGGCACAACAAGGGGCCCCTGACACTAGCCTGGATGATGACCTGCCCACCACCTCCGCCGGCGCTAGTGGACAGGAGGCACCGCCACAGGACCACCACACCAGCACCCCACCCCCTGCAGAGGGAGAACCACCTTGCAAACAGTCCCTGAGATCCAGGACAAAGACAGAGAACGATGCCAAGACTCCCGCCAAGAAATGAGATCACCCTGAATGTCATCTTTCTGTCCCACTTTGTCACCCTGTCCATCCTCAAACTGCCCCAGCACCACTTCCTATGCCCATTTGGGCAATGCACCTGTGAGACTAATAGACTGGACTCTGCCATGGAAATTCCTCCACCATCACCCCTCACCATTTTACAACCCCCTCCAATATTGAGCACGTTTTCCAATATTGAGCAGTTAAATAAACACCCTTGAA
This sequence comes from Pleurodeles waltl, assembly GCF_031143425.1. NCBI lineage: Eukaryota > Metazoa > Chordata > Amphibia > Caudata > Salamandridae > Pleurodeles > Pleurodeles waltl. Next base: position 716,889,497 of record NC_090450.1, read on the forward strand.
GCACAAAACAACCTGGAGTCAGTCTGTGATTTCGAAATAGTGTATTAGCAATTACAGTGACAAAATGCTCTTTCAATTGTAATGTCAACATACCTATGTCACACAGCTCTAGTCCATGAGGAAACAAAGCAGATGTCACACTGTGGGACCCACATGCAGATGTCACACTGTGGGACCCACATCTGTGAAATCGTAAGGGAAAGTGACAACTCAGTGACCATACACTGGGTGAAAACGACAGACAGTAGAGCGGTAGTAGTGTTAAAGTACATGTAGTAGGCAGGTCGGTATTCTTACCTGTGTCTCACTGGAAATATTGCAGGATCACCGAGTTCCTGTTGTCCATGTCCTCTTCTTCTGCTTCCTCGTCTTCACTGTCCACAGGCTCCACAGCTGCAACAACACCGCCATCTGGACCATCCTCAGGCAGAAAAGGCACCTGTCGTCGCAAAGCTAAGTTGTGAAGCATACAGCAGGCCACGATGATCTGGCACACCTTCTTTGGTGAGTAGAATAGGGATCCACCTGTCATATGGAGGTACCTGAACCTGGCCTTCAGGAGCCCGAAGGTCCGCTCGATACTCCGCTGAGTTCAGCCATGGGCCTCATTGTAGCGTTCCTCTGCCCTTGTCCTGGGATTCCTCACTGGGGTCAGTAGCCATGACGGGTTGGGGTAACCAGAGTCACCTGCAAATGGCGAGGGACAACTGTTAGACACACACTAACCTGTAGGGATATCCCCAGACCCAGACAACTATTCCCACTGACTTGCTTCCAGGTGCTCACCTAATAGCCGCACGGTGCCTCTGGAGTTGACCCATCACATAAGGGATGCTGCTATTCCGCAGGATGTAGGCGTCATGCACTGAGCCAGGGAACTTGGCATTAACATTGGAGATGTACTGGTCTTCCAAACACACCATCTGCACATTCATGGAATGATAACTCTTCCGGTTTCTGTACACCTGTTCACTCCTGCGGGGTGGGGGTACCAAAGCCACATGGGTCCCATCAATGGCACCTATGATGTTGGGGATATGTCCCAGGGCATAGAAATCACCTTTCACTGTAGGCAAATCCTCCACCTGAGGGAAAACGGTGTAGCTCTACATGTGTTTCAGCAGGGCAGACAACACTCTGGACAACACGTTGGAAAACATAGGCTGGGACATCCCTGATGCTATGGCCACTGTTGTTTGAAATGACCCACTTGCAAGGAAATGGAGTACTGACAGCACCTGCAGTTGAGGGGGGATTCCTGTGGGATGGAGGATAGCTGACATCAGGTCTGGCTCCAGCTGGGCACACAGTTCCTGGATTGTGGCACAGTCAAGCCTGTAGGTGATGATCACATGTCTTTCCTCCATTGTAGACAGGTCCACCAGCGTTCTGTACACCGGAGGATGCCGCCATCTCCTCACATGTCCCAGCGGACGGTGCCTATGAAGGACAACAGCGAGCACAGAGTCAACCAACTCAGAGGTACGTACCCACAGCTTACACAGAACACGAATCATAATCCGAAAAGTGGCCTGTATGTGTGTTGAGGCTAGGCCTAGGTATGTGTGATGCAGTTAAAAATTAAGCCGTGTGAGCCCCTGAAATGGCGGCTGCCTGACCTGTGAAGTGGGACAATAGGATGTGAGGTGACTGCGCTGGCGTTGTACACCGTCGCGGTAGGCAGTCGAAGACCGCGGCGCAATGCTGCATTGGTTAACATTGGACCCTATGGGTCCCAGGAGCCAATGACGATGTACACCGGCGGTGACGGTACGCACCGTCGCGGACGTGACCGTCATTTTCAATCACTCGATACCTGATCTTCGACAGGAGAGGACCTACACTGCAAGTGCTGCTGTGACCTCAGTCTGGAAGAGACAATGGCTCGAGTGTCTGGGGAAAGGGCCCCTGCCTTCACATCGGAGGAGTTGGAGAAACTCGTGGATGGGGACCTCCCCAATACATGCTACTGTACGGTCCTCCAGACAAACAGGTAAATACACTGGGAGCATGCTGCATGGGCTATGCCTGTGTGGTGTGGGGTGGATGAAAGATGGGGGGGGGGGATTGAGGCGTGCATGAAACGACGATGAGTGCATGTGCCACATGGCAAGGTTAGGGATGGGGGCCAATGACTGTGACGGTGCATTTGGTAATAACATTTCTTTTCCCCCTGTACAATTCATGTAGGTCAGCGCCCACCAGAAAAAATATATTTGGCGTTCCATCGCCAAGGACGTCCGGACCCTGGGGGTCTACCACAAACGGAGCACCCGCTGCCATAAGAGATGGGAGGACATTCGCCACTGGAGCAAGAAGATGGCGGAGGCCCAGCTGGGGATGGCCTCCCAACGTGGGAAGTGTGCCCGTCGCACCATGACCCCCCTGATGTTCAGGATCCTGGCGGTGGCGTACCCGGAGTTGGATGGGCGCTTGGGGGCATCACAGCAGCCACAAGGGGGTGAGTACACTCTCATCCTGCTGATTTTGCACGCAGTGGTGTGTCTGGGTGGGGGAGGTGGGCTGTGGGTTTCCCTAGGCCAGGGCGAGTTTAGTAGGCAAGGTCCCTCCGTAAGGCAGGCCATGCGGCACCCCACCCCACCCCACCTGTGTACAGTGCCAAGTACACCTAGTCATGGTCCTGTGTCATCCATTTGTGAAGATGTCGTCCATAGCCTTATAGGCCATGTCCCAGGAACTGAACAGTGGAGCCCAAGTGCGCGGCGTAGTGCAGGGGGCTTCTGTGTCTGTCGTGTCCGCCAACGGTAGCGGTAATGCATGCACTCAACATGCTCTTCTTCTGTCCTCGTCCCCCTTTTTGTGGTCTCCCTGTTCTTGTGTGCATTAGCATCATCAGGCGGAGGAGCAGTGGCACCGGAGCAGGAGGGAGCTGCATCCCACATGGCCCTGGAGGGAGAGACAACGGACTCGGAGTTCACCAGTGGGATGGAGGGTGAGGGGAGCTCCACGGCGGGGACAGGAGCTGACACCAGTGACATGGACTCATCCTCTGATGGGAGCTCCCTTGTGGTGGCGGCAACATCTGTGTCCCCCACGTCTACAGGTACAGCCGCCACCCCCCCACCAGCACCGCCCTCCCGGGAGCCCCTCAGCCTTTGCCCCGTGCCCGCTCACCCAGGAGGGTGGGCATCACCTTCGCCCCAGGCACCTCAGGCCCTGCCCTAGTCACCCCTGCTGCCCTCAAAGATACACAAACGCAAGCACACACCCACCCAACAGCCATCCACCTCACGACAGCCTCCAGCGCATGCACCTTCACCCAAAGTCACCAAATGAACACCTCCTACAACCACAACCTCTTCCTCCACTCCCAAACCCCCTCCAGCTACCCGTCCCAGTGTCTCCAAAAAACTTTTCCTGTACAACCTTGACCTCTTTCCCACACCTCCCCCACCCTGTCCGTCTCCTAGGGCCCGACTCTCCAGGTCCCAACCTAGCACCTCAGCCACAACATCTCCGGGACCAGTGGTGCCTGTAGTCACCGGAATCTGGAGTGCACCGGCCACCAGGGCAGCCAGTTTGGCACAGAGCCACAGCACGGACAGTCCCCCACCTGTGAAGCATCAAAAGTTGGCCAGTGCCCGGCGGGAGAGGGAGAAGACTTCAGCCACCAAAGCCGCTCCCAGGGGTCCAGGTGGGAGTTTGGAGTCAGCTGCGACACCTTCAAAGGTGGGGAAGGGCCACAAGAGAGTCAGCAGGTCTGGGAAGAGCAGCACGGCGGAGAAGACCACCATCATCCCCGCTGTCCAGGAGGCCACCGCCATCATCCCCGCTGCCCAGGTGGCCATCATCGCCACTGCACAGGAGGCCACAGCCAGCACCTGCCCTGCTGCCCAAGAGGCCACCGCTAGCACCGGCCCTGCTGCCCAAAAGGCCACCGCCACCAACCCCGCTGGGCCAGAGAGGACCGCCAGCTCCGCTGGGCAAGACACGACCGCCAGCACCAGCCCTGATGGGCCAGACACGACCGCCAGCACCAGCCCCGCTGGGCCAGAGAGGACCGCCAGCACAAGCCCCGCTGGGCCGTGAAGGACCGCCAGCAGCTCAGTCACTGCAAAGGATCCCGCCGCCACAAGCACCGCTGAACAGGGCACCGCCGCCACAAGCACCGCTGAACAGGGCACTGCCGCCACAAGCACCACTGAACAGGGCACCGTCCCCACTAGCACCGCTGAACAGGGCACCGCTGGCCCATGAGCGCCAAGGGCACTGACGCTACTGAGTCCATCACAAGCAGTATGAAGCACTCTGGCCACCAAGCCCCCTCCAGAACCAGTGGAGATTTACATCCACAACCTCAGTCTTTGGCAGGATGAAGCACTCTGGGCACCAAGCCCCCTCCAGAACCAGTGGAGACTGTCATCCACTTGAGAGACTGTGGCTTTGCACTCCCCAGGAGAAAGCAGTAGGCAAACCACCCACTGTAGAGACTTGAGAGACTGTGGCTTTGCACTCCCCAGGATGGAACAGTGGGCAACCCACCCACTGTAGAGACTTGAGAGACTGTGGCTTTGCACTCCCCAGGAGAAAGCAGTAGGCAAACCACCCACTGTAGAGACTTGAGAGACTGTGGCTTTGCACTCCCCAGGATGGAACAGTGGGCAACCCACCCACTGTAGAGACTTGAGAGACTGTGGCTTTGCACTCCCCAGGATGGAACAGTGGGCAACCCACCCACTGTAGGGAGTTGAGAGACTGTGGCTTTGCACTCCCCAGGATGGAACAGTGGGCAAACCACCCACTGTAGAGACTTGAGAGACTGTGGCTTTGCACTCCCCAGGTTTGAACAGTGGGCATGTGGCCCCCTCGTGGTTTTGGCGTTGTGCACTCAACCTGCTAAGGTGCCCCCCTTTCCCTCCCCCTGAGGTGCCTGTTTTATTGCTATCTGATGCCCCTGCAGTGTTCTCTCCGTCATGGTCGGGGATCTTGTGTGGGCCTCGCCCATACCGTGTGGGCCCAGTGTTCCACGGACTTCAATGGAGCACTACCTGGACTACTATTCTTGGTGTATATTTTGTTTATAGTGTATATATGTATATTTTTGCGTACTGGATTTTAATATATTACAGTGGTTACACTCATTTTCTTAGGTCTTTACATTCTTCCAGGGGGGTTGGGGGGTGTAACTGTAATGTATCATGCTGTATTAGTGTGTGTGTTGTCGTGGGTGAGGGTGGGTTGGGGGTGTTGCGTGTGTGTGTTTCTGTTTTTTCCCTCCCCCCTCCCCTGTGTCGTAGGTGCAGTACTCACCGTGGTCTTCACCGTGGGCGTTCGTGCTCCTAGTAGAGGAGCAAGAAGATAAGGGCTGGCAGGATCTGCAGCTCTGGTTCCATGGCGTCCGGATTCCTTGTGGGGTGTGTAGAGGTGAGCGTTTTCCCTTTGAAGTCCTGTTTCCGCAGTGTTTTTGTCCGCGGTGAATCCGCCCCGGAAAAGGTGGCGGATTGATAGGTTGTGATACTGTGGGCGGTACTTTGTCCTCCGCCTGTCTGTTGGCGGTGACCGCTGCAATGTTTGTTTGTACCACCGTGGCGGTCGGAGTGTTAAAGTGGCTGTCTTTGTTGGCGGTTTCCACCACGGTCGTATTTCTGTCCGTATTTCTGTTCTTCTTCTGTCGCCGTCCCCCTTTTTGTGGTCTCCCTGTTCTTGTGTGCATTAGCATCATCAGGCGGAGGAGTAGTGGCACCGGAGCAGGAGGGAGCTGCATCCCACATGGCCCTGGAGGGAGAGACAACGGACTCGGAGTTCACCAGTGGGACGGAGGGCGAGGGGAGCTCCACGGCGGGGACAGGAGCTGACACCAGTGACATGAACTCATCCTCTGATGGTAGCTCCCTTGTGGTGGCGGCAACATCTGTGTCCCCCGCGTCTACAGGTACAGCCACCACCCCCCCACCAGCACCGCCCTCCCGGGAGCCCCTCAGCCTTTGCCCCGTGCCCGCTCACCCAGGAGGGTGGGCATCACCTTCGCCCCAGGCACCTCAGGCCCTGCCCCAGTCACCCCTGCTGCCCTCAGTGAGGAGGCAATTGACCTCCTCAGGTCCCTCACTGTTGGGCAGTCTACCATTTTGAATGCCATCCAGGGTGTAGAAAGGCAGTTGCAACAAACAAATGCATTCCTGGAGGTCATTCATTCTGGTCAGGCGGCCCTTCAGTGAGCTTTTCAGACTCTGGACTCAGCACTGATGGCAGCCATTGTCTCTGTGTCTAGCCTCCCCCCTCCAACTTCCTCCACCCAGACCCAATCCCCTCTACCTCAGCCTATCCCAAGCACACCTTCAGACCAGCATGCACACATGTCAACAGACAAGGGAACTCAGGCAAACATAACCACCACACATCCCACAGGCACTCACGCAAGCATCACACACATGCGGACACACCAACATCCACTGCCTCCACTGTGTCCCCCTCCTCCTCGTCTCCCTCCTCCCTCCCAGTCTCGTCTACACTCACACCTGCATGCACTACATCTACAGCCACTACTGCCCTCACCAGCACACCCACCACCACACCCCGCTCACGTGCACTCACCACCCCAACTGCCATTCATACGTCCCCTGTGTCCTCTCCCAGTGTGTCCCTGACGCCACCTTCAAAGATACACAAACGCAAGCACACACCCACCCAACAGCCATCCACCTCACGACAGCCTCCAGCGCATGCACCTTCACCCAAAGTCACCAAATGAACACCTCCTACAACCACAACCTCTTCCTCCACTCCCAAACCCCCTCCAGCTACCCGTCCCAGTGTCTCCAAAAAACTTTTCCTGTACAACCTTGACCTCTTTCCCACACCTCCCCCACCCTGTCCGTCTCCTAGGGCCCGACTCTCCAGGTCCCAACCTAGCACCTCAGCCACAACATCTCCGGGACCAGTGGTGCCTGTAGTCACCGGAATCTGGAGTGCACCGGCCACCAGGGCAGCCAGTTTGGCACAGAGCCACAGCACGGACAGTCCCCCACCTGTGAAGCATCAAAAGTTGGCCAGTGCCCGGCGGGAGAGGGAGAAGACTTCAGCCACCAAAGCCGCTCCCAGGGGTCCAGGTGGGAGTTTGGAGTCAGCTGCTACACCTTCAAAGGTGGGGAAGGGCCACAAGAAAGTCAGCAGGTCTGGGAAGAGCAGCACGGCGGAGAAGACCACCATCATCCCCGCTGTCCAGGAGGCCACCGGCATCATCCCCGCTGCCCAGGTGGCCATCATCCCCACTGCACAGGAGACCACAGCCAGCACCTGCCCTGCTGCCCAAGAGGCCACCGCTAGCACCGGCCCTGCTGCCCAAAAGGCCACCGCCACCAGCCCCGCTGGGCCAGAGAGGACCGCCAGCTCCGCTGGGCAAGACACGACCGCCAGCACCAGCCCCGATGGGCCAGACACGACCGCCAGCACCAGCCCCGCTGGGCCAGAGAGGACCGCCAGCACAAGCCCCGCTGGGCCATGAAGGACCGCCAGCAGCTGAGTCACTGCAAAGGATCCCGCCGCCACAAGCACCGCTGAACAGGGCACCGCCGCCACAAGCACCGCTGAACAGGGCACCGCCGCCACAAGCACCACTGAACAGGGCACCGCCCCCACAAGCACCGCTGAACAGGGCACCGCTGGCCCATGAGCGCCAAGGGCACTGACGCTACTGAGTCCGTCACAAGCAGTATGAAGCACTCTGGCCACCAAGCCCCCTCCAGAACCAGTGGAGATTTACATCCACAACCTCAGTCTTTGGCAGGATGAAGCACTCTGGGCACCAAGCCCCCTCCAGAACGAGTGGAGATTTACATCCACTACCTCAGTCCTTGGCAGGATGAAGCACTCTGGGCACCAAGCCCCCTCCAGAACCAGTGGAGACTGTCATCCACTTGAGAGACTGTGGCTTTGCACTCCCCAGGAGAAAGCAGTAGGCAAACCACCCACTGTAGAGACTTGAGAGACTGTGGCTTTGCACTCCCCAGGATGGAACAGTGGGCAACCCACCCACTGTAGAGACTTGAGAGACTGTGGCTTTGCACTCCCCAGGATGGAACAGTGGGCAACCAACCCACTGTAGAGAGTTGAGAGACTGTGGCTTTGCACTCCCCAGGATGGAACAGTGGGCAAACCACCCACTGTAGAGACTTGAGAGACTGTGGCTTTGCACTCCCCAGGTTTGAACAGTGGGCATGTGGCCCCCTCGTGGATTTGGCGTTGTGCACTCAACCTGCTAAGGTGCCCCCCCTTTCCCTCCCCTGAGGTGCCTGTTTTATTGCTATCTGATGCCCCTGCAGTGTTCTCTCCGTCATGGTCGGTGATCTTGTGTGGGCCTCGCCCATACCGTGTGGGCCCAGTGTTCCACGGACTTCAATGGAGCACTACCTGGACTACTATTCTTGGTGTATATTTTGTTTATAGTGTATATATGTATATTTTTGCGTACTGGATTTTAATATATTACAGTGGTTACACTCATTTTCTTTGGTCTTTGCATTCTTCCAGGGGGGTTGGGGGGGTGTAACTGTAATGTATCATGCTGTATTAGTGTGTGTGTTGTCGTGGGTGAGGGTGGGTTGGGGGTGTTGCGTGTTGCGTGTGTGTGTGTCTGTTTTTTCCCTCCCCCCTACCCTGTGTCGTAGGTGCAGTACTCACCGTGGTCTTCACCGTGGGCGTTCGTGCTCCTAGTAGAGGAGCAAGAAGATAAGGGCTGGCAGGATCTGCAGCTCTGGTTCCATGGCGTCCGGATTCCTCGTGGGGTGTGTAGAGGTGAGCGTTTTCCCTTTGAAGTCCTGTTTCCGCCGTGTTTTTGTCCGCAGTGAATCCGCCCCGGAAAAGGTGGCGGATTGGTAGGTTGTGATACTGTGGGCGGTACTTTGTCCTCCGCCTGTCTGTTGGCGGTGACTGCTGCACTGTTTGTTTGTACCACCGTGGCGGTCGGAGTGTTAAAGTGGCTGTCTTTGTTGGCGGTTTCCACCACGGTCGTATATCCAATTTTTTTACCCCCGGCCTGTTGGCAGTCTTACCGCCGCTTTAACACCGTCCGCCAGGGTTGTAATGACCACCTAAGGGCCTAATTACAAGTTTGGCGGAGGGGATTACTCCATCACAAATATCCCATAGTCCATCATACAAGTTTCATTATATCCTATGGAAATTGTAATACGGCAGACGGGATATGCGTCACGTTTGGATGGAGTAATCCGCTGCACCAAACTCATAATGAGCTCCTTAGCCCATTGCTATTCACAGTCTGTACTTCTAAAGTTACTACAGCAAAAATGGGTCCCAAACAGTAGTAAATGTATTCCAGCTCAATCCCGGAGTGAGACCATCACAACACATGGCCATTCACAGGAACTGAACACACTGTGACAGAAAACAGTGGAGGCGGGGGCAAAATAATTACAAATACTTGAAATTAAAATGGACATGTATGTAAGCGTTAAAAGTTAGATTGAATTTAAAATAAATGTTTTAATTACATTTATTTAACAAATTATTATTTACCTTATTGTTTAAAAATAAATGAATACAACCTTCAAACTTTTAATAAAAACTAAAATTAATTACACAGGGCGTGGCCAAGCAAGATGGCCGGCGGGATGCGCTCCTAGTGAACTCCCGCTATCCCAGCTAATTCCTTCTTTGATCCTGTGGTGCCTGTACTGATTGGCACCCCTCAGCATCGCAGGACGGCGCCCCGAGTGTGTCCACATGACACAGCTCCATTTTTGAGGGTTCTAACCTCAGAGCTCGGAGGCACCTCCCTGGGCCTCGTGCGACGCGGTGGATCGGCGCTGGCAGGAGGCGCTGAGGGGAGGCGACGGCCTGTCCCCTGCTTTGTGCTCCCTGTTGGGGGTTGTGTCCTCCCCTGTGAGGCCTTGAGTCAGCCGGCAGCCGGCAGCCTGCAGTGGGCTCGGGGTGACTTGTAAGGTACCCGAGCGAAGACGCTGGAAAACTTAGGCCTGCGCTGTCAGGCGGGCCCTGCCAGGCTGGTGGTCTGCCCTGCGGCGCAAAGAATCGAGTAGCACTTGGGCCGGGCAGTGGATGGGCCAAGAGGACGTTGGAGGGAGCGGCTGAACGACTTGCAATGCAGCTTGGTGAGGGACAGCCTCCGGGCCGCACGTGGAGGAGAGGGTCTCCAGGTGGTCGCCTGGGGCATGGTTGTGGGCCCTCTGATACTGGGGGAGTTGGGATTGCTGGAGGGCACCTACAGGGGTGCTCGGACCTTCCTAGTCTGGGGCTGCCTATCGGGAGGCGGTGCATGGTGGTGTCCCGCGGCTGGGGAAGTGGTGCATTCTGAGCCTCTGATCCTGCAAACTTCAAGCACTTTTGCCACTCCATTGGGCTAACCAAGAAGGAGATACAGTTTGGTTCCAGGACCGCTGTGGAATGGGGCGACATCGGTGGATGGAAGCATCGCAGGGGAACACCATGGAGCAACATACCACTCCGATGCCCCTACTGCAGCGCCAGACCTGATTGGGGGGGACCGGAGATGGCCTGAGTGCGTCGACGAACACTGAGGAGCCATCGCGAGCTGAGATTCTTGCGGTTATACAGGGTTCAAGGGTGGCCCTTGAAGGCAAGATAGAAACGGTGGCAGTTGAGGTAAACCTCCTTCAGGTGGATCTCAGGAAGGTCTCTGACAAGGTCAAGGTGGCGGAGGGCTCTATTGTGGAGCTGCAAACAGAGGTGGGGGCCTTGCGTAAACAGATGGTGCAAGCTACCTCCATATTTGGAAGGCTGGAGGCAAGACTGGAGGATGCAGAGGGCAGGTCCCAGTGGAATAATATCAGACTGCTGGGATTCCCAAAGGGTGCGGAGGGGTCCGCGGCTGAAACTTTTGTGGAGAATTGGGTTAAGGACGTTCTACTAACAGCTGGCCTGTCCAGAGTATTTGTGGTGGAGCGTGCTCATAGGGCCTTCGTCGCGCCTCCCTGGCCCGGTGCGCCTCTGAGGGCTATCATTGCCCGTCTCTTGAATTATAAAGACAGAGACTGTGTTCTGCGTGTGGCCTGCGAGTCTGACAGGGCGCTATTTAAAAACTGCAAAATTTCCATCTATCCAGATTACACAAACAAGGTTCAGAGCTCCCGAAAGGGGTTGTTGGAGGTGAAAGCGAACCTCCGGGCCATGAACATCAGATATATGCTTCTGTATCCGGCACACCTAAAGGTGCTCTCCGGCGGCAGGTCCCATTTCTTCGAGCATCTGGAGGAGGTTTGGAGATGGCTGGAAATGTGGGACAATGTCACTCTGGGCAGATCGGAGAGGTCAGGTGGGGCAGCTTATCTGGCTTCTGGAGCGGACGGCCCGGACTGGAGAACTCGTGGTGCGAAGCCAGTTGGAGGGTACTGTGGCTCAGGTGGCGGCTACAGACTTTGCCCATAGAATTGAGATACAACAGGATGGGACAATGGCAGTGGTGACTGCTGGTTCGGCAGATGTATCAAGTGGGGAGCTGGAACAGGGAGCGGAGAGGGTCTCCATGCAGTTCTGACTATGTTACTGACACCTGGAACTGGCTGTTGTGCCCTCTACCGAGCGGCTTATGTCTGAGTGTAAGCACTTGGTCTGCGAGAAGGGGTGCTCCGGGACAATGATCAGGGTTCTGAAGGGGCATTATTTAAAGGCAGCGTTATATGATACAGCGGGGGTCTATAATAACATTGAGTCATGTTGGGTTGGTATTCAGGCAATAGTAGGTTGAAGCCGGGGTGGGGTGTGGTTACTCCATGGTTGTGGTAGGTCTTCATAACTGGGTAGTTGGGGATTAGAATGTTGACCTGGCAGTATTTATAGCATGGATTTACAGTATGGTTTGCTGTGCTTGTTTTACTGTTTATCCGGGGTTGGGGCAGGGGGGTTGGGTTGTATGGTTGGCAAAGTTTATCCACATTTGGAGTTCATTCCAGCAGTGCAGGAATGTATGCAAGAGGGGCAATGTATACTCCCTTGTCTTCTCACGGGTGGAGGGGAGGTGAGGGTTGGAGTTATAGAGGGAGGGTTGGAGGCTAGACTTTGACATGGATCACCAGGTTAATGTATTGACGTGCAATGTCAGGGGGTTGAAGAGGTACACCACGAGTTATAGAGTGCACTCATTTCTGAGGAGAAACAAGGTTCATACCTCCTGCCTTCAGGAAACGCACGACTGAGGAGGAAGCACAAAAACTATCCAAGAAATGACAGGGTCAGATGTTCTCCTCTTATGCAAGGGGCGTGACCATATGGGTGGTCCCAGGGGTCCCATTCACCCACGTGTACAGTGAAGTAGATGTCGAGGGTTGATACGTACTTGTGGAGGGCACTGTGGATGGGTCACCCATCACTATCCTTATTACTTACGCACCCAACAAAGATGATCACTCCTTTTATTCCAAAATACCTGAGACCCTGGGGGACAGCGTGGACGGGCCTATTGTGTGGAACGGTGATTTTAACTGTATAATGAATGGGGAAAAGGAACGTCTCCTGCCCAAGTTAGGGACTAAACCATTGATGGTAAAATCTCTCACGGACGTTATGAGTAAATTAGGGTTATGGGATGGATGGAGGGAACTCCAATCGGAGGACAGGGAGTTCACCTGTCATTCACAAACACATAACACATAAAGGGGGTCATTACAACCCTGGCGGATGGCGGAGAACCGGCGGTAAGACCGCCAACAGGCTGGCGGTCTTACCTTGGTATATTATGACCATGGCGGTTACTGCCATGGTCAACCGCCGGTTCTCCGACCCGCCCGCCAGGGCGAAGACGACCGCCGAGATGGAGACCTGGGTCTCCAGCCCAGCGGCCGTCAGTATACTGCCGGCGGTATTTGGACCCGGCTTACCGCCGTGGATTTCCAGCGGTTTCAACCGCCATGAAATCCATGGCGGTAGGTACTATCAGTGCCAGGGAATTCCTTCCCTGGCACTGATAGGGGTCTTGTCCACCCCCCACCCCCACCTGACTCCCACCACCCCTGCCACCCCCCAAAGGTGGCAGGGACCCCCTCCCCACCCGACCCCCAACATAACATTACTCACACTCACCTGACACGCATGCAGGCACCACCAACACACATACGCACACACCCCGACATACATGCCTACATCCACACACACAGACACGCAGACCCACATTCAAACGTACACGCACACATCCATACAGACATATCCACAGTCATACACGCACTCATTCCCATACACACAACACCCCCGCAAGCATACATGCACTCACACACCCCCTCTTCATACACACACGCACACCCCCATGCATGCACACAACACCCCCCCACCCCCCGCCCCTAACGGACGATCGACTTACCTGTTCCGTCGATCCTCCGGGATGGGACGGGAGCCATGGGGGCAGCTCCGCCGACACCGCCACGCCAACAGAACACCGCCACGGCGAATCACAGGACGTGATTCGCTGGGCGGTGTTCTGTTGTTCTGTTGGCGTGGCGGTAGAGGTGGAGCAACCCCCACTTCCCCACCGCCCGCAAGTATGGCTGTTGGCGGCTCTCCATCGGAATAACGACGGAGAGCAGCCAACAGTCATAATACGCCGAGCGGCAAACCGCCTGCACAGGCGGTCTTCCGCACGGTGGTCTCTCAGCGGTCTTGCAAAAAGACCGCCGAGGTCGTAATGACCACCATAGTCGGCTAGATCGGTTTCTCCTGGGCGGATTGAACAGCTCACAGGTACTAGAACTATCGGACTCCTGGGAGATTGGCAGGGGAACCAGGCAGGGATGCCCACTTTTGCCGCTCCTCTTTACCCTGGCTGTTGAGCCGCTGGCGATCTGGCTCCAGGAGGAGCTGGGACCGTGGGGTATCCGAGTGGGGCAGACTACTCATATTGTTTCCCTTTATGCAGATGATGCGTTGATGTATCTTTGGGAGCCAATTGTCTCGGTGCCTTTGTTGTTGCAACTATTGGGTGCCTTTGGAGTTGTGTCTGGTCTTAAGGTGAACAAGAAAAAGTCACTCCTGTATCCCTTGGGGTCACTTTACGGTGTGCCTCAGGATGATTTGCAGAGGGTAGGACTTAGATGGGAGATTGAGAGCTTCTGGTATCTTGGCATTTGAGTCACTCACACTGTGGCAGCACACGAGAAGCATAATGTAGAACGAGTGGTTACAGGTCTGAAGCGTTTGGTCTCGTCCTGGGACAGATTGCCTCTCTCTGCTATGGGGAGGGCGGCTGTAGCAAAGATGGTGTTCCTGCTGCGGTGCTTTTACTTGGTTCAGAACTTCCTGTTTCCGCTGTCCGCTCTGCTCTTCCGCCGTTTGGATTGTTTACTGATTTCCTTGGTATGGGCCGGGCGACATAGTAAGGTTTCATTGTCTGTGTTACAAAGGGATCTCAAGGAGGGAGGGTTGGCGATTCCCAATTTTAGACATTACTATTACGCAGCCCATCTGCAACACGCTGCAAAGTGGATGACGGAATCGGACAATTGGGAGAAGAGATTGTTTTCAGGAATGTTGGGCGAATGGATGTTGGTGCATCTATTGATGTCGGGTGGTTGGTCTGAATCAGCCGTTCCCCCTATTTGGTCAAGACCACTGCTTGGATCTAGGAGCAGGCTGTTAAGACTGTGCTGCGACGGGCCCCATTTGACAGAGAGTTGAGGATATGGGACTTAGCACCCTTTAGGGACATGGACAGTCTGATGTCCATGGAGGATTGGAGGCTAAGAGGTTGTGAACTGGTAGGAGACTTATACCCCAATGGCGAGTTCATTTCCTTCTCTGAGGCTCAGGATTCATTTGGCCTAGACCCCGGGCAGTTCCTACAATATGCAAAAATGGAGAGTGTGGCTCGTGAGATCTGGTCTTGTTTCCCGGTGGCCCCTCAGGCCTCGGCGGTGCTGAATGGACTGCTCAATTGGGCCGAGGGGACTCACTTGATCACCCGGTTCTACAAGGTCCTCCGGGATGATCAGCCGAGCACAACTAGTGTGGCGCGTAGGGCGTGGGAGCATGAATTGGGGGACCACATAAAGGAAGCTGACTGGGAAATGGCATTGTCGTTAGTGCGCACAGTCATGCAACAATAGGTTTAAACTGTTACACTTCAACTTCGTGCATAGGACATACCTCACCCCTAGCTGTCTCAACAAGACTGACCCGGGACGAAGGGCGGGATGTTCCAGATGTGGCGTTTTTGGTGGCTCCTTCCTGCACTTTGCTTGGTCCTGCAGGATGGTGCACAACTTCTGGCAGGAGGTGGTAGGGAAAATTGAGGAGGTTACCGGATTGGGGCTGGAAGCAACGCCGTTGACCTTCCTTTTGGGTGTAGTGCAAAGACCACGGGCTGGAGAATCCCATATAAGCTCACACAGCTGGCACTGGTGCTGGCCAGGCGCAGGGTGGCTATTGGCTGGATGAGTGCCAGAAATCCCTCGGTCCCCTGTTAGATTCAAGATGTAATGGAATGGGGTGCGGCTGAGGAACAACATATGAGGCTGACACGCAGGGATGAGGGGGCACTGAGGGATGTGGCTGCCTGGGGTGCACTATTGGAACGGTTCACTGGAGTGAAGGAATTAAGTTCTGCTGGAAGCACAGATGATAAGGGGTGTTGGAGTACGCCTTGAATTGATTTGACAGGTAACGACCAACTATGGTGAGGTTATGTTTCTGTTCTATACAATGTGTGGTAATGACTGGTTCCATGAGAATCCTAAGCAGGCGAGCGGGTGTTTGAAGGAAATTCTGCTACAGTGGTTATTATCGTACCTTGGCTCGGATTCATGTAAATGATGTCCTCCGATACTGTTACATAATGATACTGCCATATCTCGCATTGTTCAGCACTGCACTATATTTCTTTTTCTTGTTGATTATGTTTCTAAACTCAATAAAAACAGAGGTATAAAAATTAATTACACACAACAGTTCACTTTATGGGATTTTGTTAGTTTTGCAAATATTATTAAATTATATTTTTTAAATTAAATTAATATATTCTATTAATTTAATCATTGAATAAATATGTAATTTTTATGAGTTAATATGCTGTAATTACGTTTTTTAGTTCCAGGTTACTAATAATTATTTTAGGTTAATTTACTTTTTATTTTAAATTACAATATTTAACATTTATTTTTAATAATTAATAAACTTTATTATTTTTCCACATACTGTGGCTGTGTGTGAAACGGCCTGAGTAGTAACCTAACTCGCTAAATCCTGTTGGTAGAGGACCATAATCACGCACCTAGTAACTTTTAATTTGGAAATGGTAAACAGTAGAAGGTAGTAAAGTTACTCCCAGGTGC
Source organism: Pleurodeles waltl (assembly GCF_031143425.1). NCBI lineage: Eukaryota > Metazoa > Chordata > Amphibia > Caudata > Salamandridae > Pleurodeles > Pleurodeles waltl. The sequence goes on from NC_090450.1 coordinate 716,905,762, forward strand.
AGCATTGAATGTAAACATGCTTAAAAGTGAAAATGTACCTTTTTGATTAGCACTCTGAATGTCAGTCAACCTTCATTGTGAATTTTGGCCACGATTCTTAAATCATTCTCATTCCATGTGAGAATGCAGATACTCTTTTTAGGTTGAAGCATGCCAGACAGCGCAGCTCTTGTTGCGAAAGACTTATTAGGGACTTACTAATAGTTGACTTGGAGCGCAGCTCCTCCCATTGTTTTCCATTGACTTTTTGTTTTGTTATGCACCTACAGAATAAAACAGCCAGCCGCAAAGTTGTTTTTTTTCTTGTTTATTAGTCATGCTGGACAGCGTCAGTGATTCTGTCAAGCATGGCTAAAACCATTGGCAAAGCTAATAGTTCCCAAAGGCGAGACCTACTAGCTTGGCCAATACTTATTAATATTACCATCAGCGACCATAATCATTTACTTTAATAATTAGCCCTACATTTAGTCAATATCAGACTTAGCCCGCAGCCTCAATGATGTGCCCAATAATGCTTTGACTCGTATCTCCAAGGTGCATATAAAATTGCGATTATTACTGATAATTGTTAGTTTGGAAATGTTCTTACAAGAAAACCTGAGCACTAGAACCCAGAAAAGGGAAAACCATTTGGAGGATACACCACCATCGAGCCAACATTGCGTGACAGATATAATAATGAACAGAGAAGGGAATTTCACCTACCTTAATAGGTTTGGTAGGTAAAGCAGCCTGATATACGAACTATCCAAAAATGAAATTACATAAATCTATCAGGATTGCACAAGAGCAAGGAGTTCTTTTGGTTTCTACATAGAAAAACAGTGAGGCTGTTTAATCTGACCGTCAATATCCTATTACCCCAGTTTAAAAATGTTTTTTGAAATAATCTCACAGTAAAGTCTTTGGGATCATCTCCCTCTGCCCAAGGTGTGAAGATTGTTGTTGCAAATACAGTTTTCAAAGTCATCTAATTTTCATGCAACATACTTCGACTTTTGTTCTTTCTAAGCCAGTTGTGCCTTGCGGACAAAGTTGCCTTCTCCAAGCTACTACTCTGTTGTCCACCTCTGTTATCCACCCTCCCAAGGATCCAAATTGCTTTGAGACTTTTAGAATAGCAATCTGAGTTTTTATGTTTGCAGTATTCAATACAGCACAGCCTTTTCTGTATCCTTCTTAACAAGCAGAGTAGCTCATGAGAAGAGCACAGAGTTGATTGCTGACTGAACCATTCTATGCCCGAATCATACATGTATCCAGCAGCTGCTTTTCCATTTATGGGGTTGACATCCGCTGCTGTGTGAAGACATTTAATCAGGGGTGTGACATTTAATAAAATATCTACTTGTCCATAGGAAAGGCTGCTTCATAAATCTACTTGTCCTGTTAAAACATCTACTTGTGTCTTTGGTGATATGTAGTGCATCAACAAATTATGGCAGCAGTCTCATTATGTTAGAGCTCTGATATTAGCCTCTCTGATTAAGCCAGGGCTAATGCTATAATGGGGCTTGAATATTAGCAATTTCCATAGTTTGCCACCTTTCTGCAGATCTACATACTGATGCTGGAGGTAGTAGTAAGCAAACGTTCTAGGGTTGGAATGGCCTTTTGAGTCTGTGCAAACCTACTAACTTGCATGTTTTAAGGGTTTTCACCAGCTCTTCTCTAATATTTTCCCTTACATAGAAAAGTTGGAAATTTACTCCTGACAAGGGCAGAAGTAAAACTTCTTCCAGGGTTTGAAAAAAAAGTGGTTAGTGGGAACGTGAACTTGTAAATGCTCAACCGATTTTCTCATGAGCAAATCTATATGCGCATATTTAGTTGTGCTAAAATTTAGTTCACAAATATTTTCTAGGAATATGATTTCCTGGCCTACTTTAAATTCTTGTGAGTTTATGAAATACGGTAATCTGCACTAATGCAACAACTTATACCATCAGTCGACTTTTGTGGCTTTCTTTAATAATTGGGCCCCTAATTAGGTATGGCATTAACCAAGACCCTTTGCTTTTATTAAAATTCTGTCTCTCTCCCTCACTGTGAATGATAGCAACCTGCTCTTTCACAAGGAGCATATTGCCACACAAAGTAGTTTTGTTCATTGCCAGTAACTACTGTGGCAAGGTGTGTTTCTGCTTTGTGCCAATGTTTGTGACAATGGTTAGGGCCCAGCAGCTCCCACAACAATACAGTTTTACAAAAGCCATGTCAAAATAAGATGTTCATTGACCAAATCATAAGCAGAGTGTAAGGAAATGCCTCCTTGGCATGGTTACCCCCTAACTTTTTGCCTTTGCTGATGCTAAGTTATGAGTTGAATGTGTGCTGGGACCCTTCTACCAGGCCCCAGCACCAGTGTTCTTTCCCTAAACTGTACCTTTGTCTCCACAATTGACACAACCCTGGCACTCAGGTAAGTCCCTTGTAACTGGTACCCCTGGTACCAAGGGCCCTGATGCCAGGGAAGGTCGCTAAGGGCTGCAGCATGTCTTATGCCACTCTGGGGACCCCTCACTCAGCACATGCACACTGCCTCGCAGCTTGTGTGTGCTGGTGGGGAGAAAATGACTAAGTCGACATGGCACTCCCCTCAGAGTGCCATGCCAACCTCACACTGCCTGTGGCATAGGTAAGTCACCCCTCTAGCAGGCCTTACAGCTCTAAGGCAGGGAGCACTATACCACAAGTGAGGGCATATGTGCATGAGCACTATGCCCCTACACCAATCCGACTTCTAGTGTAGGCTGACCAGTTTCTGCCAGCCTGCCACACACCAGACATGTTGCTGGTCACAAGGGAGAGTGCATTTGTCACTCTGTGGCCAGGAACAAAGCCTGCACTGGGTGGAGGTGCTTCCCACCTCCCCCTGCAAACTGTAACACCTGGTGGTGAGCCTCAAAGGCTCACCGCTTTTGTTACAGCGCCCCAGGGCATCCCAGCTAGTGGAGATGCCCGCCCCTCCGGCCACTGTCCCTACTTTTGGCGGCAAGGCTGGAGTAGATAATGAGAAAAACAAGGAGGAGTCACCCATCAGTCAGGACAGCCCCTAAGGTGTCCTGAGCTGAGGTGACCCCTGCCTTTAGAAATCCTCCATCTTGAGTTTGGAGGATTTCCCCAATAGGATTAGAGATGTGCCCCCCTCCCCACAGGGAGGAGGCACAAAGATGGTGTAGCCACCCTCAAGGACAGTAGCCATTGGCTACTGCCCTCCCAGACCTAAACGCACCCTATATTCAGTATTTAGGGGCTCCCCAGATCCCAGGAAATCAGATTCCTGCAATCGGAGGAAACAAGAAGGACTGCTGACTTACAAGCCTGCAGAGAAGGGGGAAGACGACAACTGCCTTGGCCCCAGCCCTACCAGCCTGTCTCCAACTTCGAAAACCTGCTCCAGCGACGCATCCCACAGGGACCAGCGACCTCTGAAGCCTCAGAGGACTGCCCTGGACTAAAGGACCAAGAAACTCCTGTGAACAGAGGCCCTGTTCAAAACCAGCTACTTCTTTGCAACAAAGAAGCAACTTTCAAAGACTGCACGTTGCCCGCCGGAAGCGTGAGACTTCACACTCTGCACCCGACGCCCCTGGCTCGAGAACCAGAGAACAAACACCACAGGGAGGACTCTCCGGCGACTGCGAGCCTGTGAGTAACCAGAGACGAGCCCCCACAGTGACGCCTGCAGAGAGAATCCAGAGGCTCCCCCTGACTCTGACTGCCTGTAATGAGGGACCTGAGGCCTGGAACCAACACTGCACCCGCTGCCCCCAGGACCTGAAGGAACCAAACTTCGACGCAGGAGTGACCCCCAGGCGACCCTCTGCCTAGCCCTGGTGGTGGCTGTCCCGAGAAGCCCCCGTGATTGCCAGCACTGCTAGAGTGACCCCCGGATCCCTCCATTGTTTCCTACCTGAAACCCGATGCCTTCTTTGCACACTGCAACCGGCCGCCCCTGTGCCGCTGAGGGTGTGTTTTGTGTGCCTGCTTGTGTCCCTCCCCGTGCTCTACAAAACCCCTCTGGTCTGCCCCCCCGAGGATGCAGGTACTTACCTGCTGGCAGACTGTAACTGGAGAACCCCTGTTCTCCATAGACGCCTTTGTGTTTTGGGCACCTCTTTGACCTTTGAGCTGCGGGTGTGGTAACTTTGGGGTTGCCTTGAACCCCCAACGGTGGGCTGCCTATGTCCCAGAACTGAGACTTGTAAGTGTTTTACTTACCTCCTAATCTAACCTTCGCTTACCTCCCCAGGAACTGTTGATTTTTGCACTGTGTCCATCTTGAAAATAGCTTATTGCCATTTTTACAAAGACTGTATATGATATTGCTTTTGTTCAAAGTTCCTAAAGTATCTAAGTGAAGTACCTTGCATTTAAAGTATTTAATGTAAATCTTGAACATGTGGTTCTTAAAATAAACTAAGGAGAGATATTTTCTGATGGATACACCTACCTGTGGATTCATCACCTAAAGAATTCTCCCCCTCGCGCCAGCCTCGACGGAAATTTCTTCTAGCTCTGCACGTCGACGATGACGTCACAAACGCCCGACTCCACGCGACATCTAGGCAATAAGAAGACCTCGTTGACGTGCAGACGTCAGTTCCCTTTTTTCCGTGCCTCTGAGTAACGGTTTTTCTTCGAGGCTCACAGGGAGCTACAGTTACTAATCGACGGTTACAATGTCACAGCCAAGGAAATCCGGCTTTAAGCCATGTAACCAGTGCCGGGGTCGAATGTCGGTTACCGATCCCCATGAGAATTGCCTCTGGTGCCTTAGCTCCGAGCATGAGGTCGAGTCATGCGGCTCCTGCCAGCGCATGAACCCGAAGGCACTCAAGGAAAGAGAGGCAAAATTGTTCTTGGAACGTTCCAAGAAAAAGAAGGAGAGGCGTCATCGGAGGGAGTCCTCTTCAAGATCCTCGAGGGCTCATCATCGGCATGGAGACTCTCGGCGCCGTCACAACTCCTGGCGCCGATCGAGTAAGGGACGGTCCCGGTCCAGATCGGCATCTCCGTCAGCTCGGCGCCGTCTGCATGGGAGATTAGCCCGACCGTCACCCCTCCACCTCCTACAACTCCGACTTCACCTGGGTCGGTTTTCGAGGTCGAGCCTCTTCAGAGACCAGAGGATTCTCCTAGCCAGGAGTTACCTGGCCCATCTACGGCGTCTATGCCGGCGCCAGTGCAACAGCAATACCCGGCTTTCCCGGCGCCGGGTATGGATCCTGCAGCTTTTTTAAATGCCATGTTTAATATTTTTTCCACCATGGCGCCGAGTGGAGGACAAGCGGGTCAGTCGGGCCCTTTGGCCTTTAATTTGGGTGTTCTGGCGTCTTATAAGTCGACGCCTTTCACGCCATTTTTGTCTACTGCAGCTGAACTGGCGCCGATGCCCTTGACGTCGCCTAGGAGACCTGTTACACCTGCTGCGGCGCCGATGGATTCACCTCGGATCCAATCCACAGTCAAGGTTCCTGTGGAGCCGGAAGGTCCGGCGTCGGAAGGATCCGAGGTTCGGCGCAGACGGAGATCTTCAGCGTCAGCCGACGTCTTATGGACGCCGGGTCTTGAATCTAGGCTTCGATCTAGACGTCTGGCTTTGCACCTTTTGAAGGAGGAAGAATACAGCAGACAACACCTGGAAGAGGGTGAGATCTTGGAGCCTTCCGGTGACTTTCAAGGTCTTGATACTGCAAGTGGCATCAACACCTCTCCTGAGTGGGATCTGGCTTCCCCAGGAGTTCACTGAGGAAGCTGCTTCTTTCCATGCAGTGATAGGAAAGGCTGCAGACTTCTTAGATCTCCCTCTTCCGGCTGCGGAGGTGAAGAGGAACCTATTGACGGAGGTGTTGCATCCAGCTTCTGTGACAGCAGAGCCTCTCTTGCCTTTTAATGAGGCTCTTCTAGATCCTATTGAAGACATCTGGAAAAAACCTGTGTCTTCAGCGGCTGTCAACAGAGCGGTGGCACGACGCTATCGGGCGGCACCAGGTGACCCTGTCTTCCTCTCCAAGCACCCAACACCAGAGAGCTTAGTGGTTCAGGCCTCCTGTTCTTCCAGATCCTCTCCTGGCTCGTTTCCCGGAACCCCTGCGGACAGGGAATCGAAGAAAATGGACCATTCTGCCAAAAAGGCCTTTTCTTCATGTAGTATGGCTTTAAAGTCAACCAACGCGACCTGCATTTTGGGACGTTATATCCACGCCCTTATGGAGGAAGCGAAAGGCCATCCAAACTTGTCCCAGGAAATGTTACAATTGCTGACGGACGCTCAGGCGGCAACCCAGGTGATCCAGTCTGGGTTAGACACTTCAGACTCGGTGGCAAGAGCTATGGGCACGACCATAGTTTCCAGACGACAATCTTGGTTGCGTTCGTCTGGCTTTTCATCAAATGTGCAGGCGACTCTCCTGGATCTGCCCTTTGATGGCGAAAAACTCTTTGGGACAAAGGGAGATTCTGCTCTTGAATGGTTTAAGGAGAGCAGAGCCACAGCGAGATCACTAGGACTTCAGTCGGCTGCCTCATCCACCTTTAGATCTTATAGGAGGTTTAGGGGTTTTGGACGTGGCTCCTCCTTTCGTGGCAGATTTCAAGGACCACAACAAACTGCAAGCTCCCTGCCATACAAATCCTTCAGGGGCAGGGGCAGAGTCCGAACAAGAGGAGCCACCCAGCAGCACTCTGCCTCTTCCTCTTCCTCGGGAGGGGTGCAGCAGGGAAAGCAGCCGTAGTCCTCCACCACTCCCTGTCCACTTGTCTCCGGTAGGGGGGAGACTTGCCCATTTTCTTCTGATGTGGGAGTTTATAACAACGGACTCTTGGGTCATCGATATTGTGAAGAAGGGGTACGCTCTTCCCTTTCGGGAGCTTCCTCCTCCCTTCCCTCCCCGCCCATCCTTCTGTTCAGAAGACCATCTTCTGTTATTACAACAGGAAGTGTTGTCCCTATTGGCAAAAGGTGCGGTAGAGTTGGTTCCCGAGCAGGAGAGGGGTCAGGGCTGTTATTCAAGATACTTCCTGATCCCCAAAAAGGATGGTCGGTTTAGACCAATTCTGGACTTGGGGACTTTGAATTGGTTCCTCAGGCAGGAAAAGTTCAAAATGCTAACCCTGTCACAGGTTCTTTTGGCGTTGAACGAAGGAGATTGGATGGTGTCTGTCGATTTGCAGGATGCATATTTTCATATTCCGATCCTCAAATCGCACAGGAAGTATCTCCGGTTTGTGGTGGGATCGCAGCATTATCAGTTTGCGGTCCTCCCGTTTGGTCTTACTTCGGCACCTCAAGTCTTCACAAAGGTGATGGCGGTGGTAGCGGCAGAGCTCAGAAGAAGGAGATAGTGGTGTTTCCCTATCTGGACGAATGGTTGATCAAAGCCAAGTCTCCGGAGCTCGTGCGGCATCATCTCCAGTCGACAACTCAATTGTTGTACGACCTGGGTTTTTCAATCAATGTGCCCAAATCTCACCTGGAGCCCTCTCAACGCCTCCTGTTCATAGGGGCAGTATTGGACACGACATTGAATCGGGCCTTTCCTCCACCCCAGAGGGTTCAGGACATCCAGGCGTTGATTCCAATGTTTCGAAATGGAGCGGTAGTTCCAGTCCCCAAGGTCCTTCGTCTGCTCGGTCTGTTTGCTTCTTGCATACTGCTGGTCACTCATGCATGCTGGCACATGAGGGCTCTTCAGTGGTGCGTCCGCAGGCAGTGGTTTCAGCACAAGGGAGATCTCGAGGAATCGATAAAGATTTCCAGAGACACTGCAGTGGATCTTCAATGGTGGGCAGCGGTCGACAACTTGTCACAAGGAAGGCTGTTCTTGCTGCCTCCACCAGTGGCCACAGTGGTAACGGGTGCTTCCACTCTAGGGTGGGAAGCTCATCTGGGGGACCTGGAGGTCAAAGGCCTTTGGTCTCCAGTGGAACAGAGATTTCACATCAATCTGTTGGAATTGCGGGCAGTACGTCTGGCTCTCAAGGCCTTCCTCCCTTCCATTCGCGGTCAGTCAGTCCAGATCCTAATGGACAATACTACTGCGATGTGGTATATAAACAAGCAGGGAGGAGTGGGATCGTATCTTCTCTGCAGAGAAGCTCTTCGACTCTGGTCCTGGCTTCAGGATCACAAGATCTGCTTGGTAGCACATCATTTGGCCGGTGCTCTGAACGTGCGTGCGGATGTTCTCAGTCGACGCAACTCGGTCAACCACGAGTGGCGTCTTCATCCAGAACTGATTCTGTACATATTCCAGATGTGGAGATATCCACAGATAGATCTGTTTGCGACTCAGGAGAATGCACAGTGCCAGCTATTTTGCAGCCTCCAGTATCCCTTGATTCCTCGAGTTCTGAGGAAGATCCGCCAAGACCAAGCCCAGGTCATCCTAATAGCTCCGGATTGGCCAAGAAGGGTGTGGTATTCAGACCTTCTCCAACTCTCTCAGTGCCCTTCGCTCCGTCTCCCTTACAGGGTGGACCTCCTCTCGCAGTCGCAGGGGCAGATTCTACACCCCCACCTCAAGAGCCTGCACCTTCATGCCTGGAGATTGAACGGGGCAATCTGAGTGCTTTTTCTCTCCCACCAGAAGTGGTGGATGTTATTTTATTGGCCAGGAGACACTCCACCAAATCGATCTATGCAAGTCGTTGGGCTAAATTTGGATGCTGGTGTGGAGAGAATAGAATTGATCCTTTAAAGGCTCGTTTGTCTGACATATTGTCATTTGCTCTTTACCTGGCACAGAAGGGTTGTGCGGTTGCCACAGTCAAGGGTTATTTATCTGCACTGTCGGCTTTTCTGTGCCTTCCTGATCAGCCTTCCTTGTTTAAATCTCCTATTGTGTTAAGGTTTCTGAAGGGGCTTACTAACAAATTTCCACCATTACCATTTGTTATGCCTCAGTGGGACCTTAATTTGGTGTTAACATTCTTAATAGGGTCTCCATTTGAACCGTTGCATTCTTGCTCTTTGCGGTTGCTAGTTCTCAAAACTGTGTATCTGGTGGCCATAACATTGGCCAGAAGGGTCAGTGAGCTTCAGGCTCTTAGTGTAGTGCCCCCATACCCTTCTTTCTATAGGGACAAAGTGTTGTTAAAGACCAAGGCGTCTTTCCTCCCGAAGGTTGTTACACCCTTTCACCTGGGGCAGTCTTTTACTCTCTCTTCCTTTTACCCTCCACCTCATCCATCCAAGGAGGAAGAGATGCTCCACCGGCTGGATCCACGAAGAGCGCTGAGCTTCTATGTCGACAGGACGAAGGAGTTCAGGCAAGATGATCAGCTCTTCGTTGGATACATGGGGAAGAGGAAAGGTAGAGCTGTCCACAAGAGAACGCTATCCAGGTGGGTCATTCTATGTATTAAGATTTGTTATTCTCTGGCGAAGAAAGAACCACCTGTGGGGCTTCGTGCCCACTCCACCAGAGCTAAGGCTGCCTCTTCGGCTTTGGCTAGGGGTGTTCCTGTGGCTGATATCTGCAGGGCAGCGACTTGGGCGTCCCTCCATACTTTTGTTAAGCATTACTGTTTGGATTCTGAGGTTAGGAGGGATGGCCATTTTGCTCGCTCGGTGCTGCAGGATTTCTTGGTTTGACCATTCGGGCACCCACCTCCGGAGGTAGTACTGCTTTGGGACTCTATTCTTTAGGTGAGGAATCCACAGGTAGGTGTATCCATCAGACGAATAAGTTACTTACCTTCGGTAGCGCTTTTTCTGGTGGATACAGTAACTACCTGTGGATTCCTCACGGTCCCACCCACCTCCCCGTTGCCTGACTGGTCATACCATGAAGTCCATGGGTGAGCATCCTTTGCCTTGTATATTTTTATAAACCTGAATCATATATATAGTTGTGGCATCTGTATATACATTTCTTTTTAAAATTTAGATAGTTCAAGAAAAACATGTTTGGACTTGAATGACATATTTACTTTTGTATATAATAAATGTTCTGTTTTCATTCATATGAAGTGACTATGATCTCTTTAAGGTTAACCTGTTCGCCTCTATGGCATGTAAAAAATGGTGATAACTGACGTCTGCATGTCGACGAGGGCTTCTTATTACCTAGATGATGTCATACGGCGTCGCATGGAGTCGGGCGTTATCGTCGACGTGCAGAGCTAGAAGAAATTTCCGTCGAGGCTGGCGTGAGGGGGAGAATTCTTTAGGTGAGGAATCCACAGGTAGTTACTGTATCCACCAGAAAAAGCGCTACCGAAGGTAAGTAACTTATTCTTTCAATATAAAAACCGTTTGGCCTGGAGTAAGTCTTTGAGTGTGTGTTCCTCATTTACTGCCTGTGTGTGTACAACAAATTCTTAACACTACCCTCTGATAACCCTACTGCTCGACCACACTACCACAAAATAGAGCATTAGAATTATCTAATTTTGCCACTATCTTGCCTCTAGGGGGAACCCTTGGACTCTGTGCACACTATCTCTCACTTTGAGATAGTATATACAGAGCCAACTTCCTACAGGCTGGATACTGAATCGCAAATTGCGACCCAGACACTCAATTTGCGATTGAGAGTCGCACATAGCGACCAGGAGCAAAAAAAAAACAGGGAAACTACACTTCCTGGTGCTGGGCAATTTAACCTTGAACCAGGAAGTGCCTTCCATGGGTGTGGGAAGGGGTCTAGGCAGCACATACAGCAGAGGCTCATCAAGCAGAGAGGAGCAACTGCAGCCATGACAAGCCAAACAGAGGAGACAACACAGCAGGGAGGAAGAGGAAGTTAAAGTTCTCGGAAAAAGAGTTGGAAATCTTCACTGAGGAGTGCTCTCTGCATCACCAGGTGCTGTTTGGTAGGGCAGCAATAACTATAGCTGACTCCCAAGAAAAAAATATGGCTTGATATACAATTTAAAAAAATGTAATCAGAGTTAGCCACCATTCAAATTATGAAGTGGGCAAGATGTGGTATGGCCTCAAGTCAAGGACCAAAGAAAATGTTGCAGAGCAGTTAAAGGAGGTGCATGGAACAGGTGACAGACCATCCACAGTTACACCACCGACAGCAATAAAAAGCATGGTGGAGACCACACTGGAGAAGGAGGCTGTCGTTGGAATAGGGAACCTAAACAGTTCAGCACCAGCAACCTCCAAAAGTAAGTGGTACAGATTACCTTTTCACACTTCTCAGGTCACTATGCACACAACCTCAGTTCACATACGTTTGCATAAGTCAGTAAATTCCATGCATATAATTCAGTGCAAGTATAGTGCATTATGGGTAAAGTAGTCCAGTAGTCAACTTAGGGATGAAATGTAATTTTAATGAACCAAACTTCAGGTAGGTATTGACAATATTACCTCTGTGTCCCACAGATCTCCCTCAGATATCCACTGATGAGCCCAGTGCAGAGGGAGGTGATGATGCCAACATGGCAGCAGATGAGTCAGTCAGCATTGCTACAGAGGAATGTAACCCACCAACCCACAGTTTCACTGACCCTGAACCCACAGAGGACACAGAATTGGACAACGAGGATGTAATCCTGCCTCCCAGTCCACCGATAGGTGAGAGCCACCCACAGACAATTGCAGGGTTTGGGCATAGAAGACGTTGTCTGGCGCATGATGCAGGTGAGGAGGTTGGCAGCACTTAGCTGTTCCTGGGTCTGGAGGCATCCCTACTCAGCAATCAACACCTGCAAAACAAACACTTGCGTTTGATGAACAGAAATTTACAGCGGATGATACAGCCCCTAACACAGGGCTTTGGGATTGTGGGGACACAATTGGCCACGATGAATGGCAACATGGTCATCCTAACCACTGCCATCAATGACTTATGCAGAGAAATGGTGGCGGACCATGCCCATGTAAGGCACTGCTGCACAGATGAATCGCCTGAGCAACTCCATTGGCCATCTGGCCACAACAACAATATGCCTGTCGCTACGCACACTCACACTCTAGGTAGAATTGGGGCATTTTGCTGGAGATGTGGCCAGTGAACTAGGCCACTTTTCTGCAGTTGTGGACCTACTCCAAACTTCCCAGGCAGCAAGAGGCACTGGTGACACCCCTCAGGACAGTGAGGAGATTTGTAGTGTAAGCAGCATTTCTGCCTCTGCTGCCCACATGCCCGCCAGACATCTGTAGACCAACCAGGCACAGGCGATGGTGGTTGCAGCCGTAGGCGGATGTGATGTTCTAAGTTTGTTTTTTAGTAATGCACGTGGCTATATTGTGTTAGGTGATGTAACTTCATGTTCGATGGCATCTGTCGCTGTAGATACGCATGTTCTGCAATAGCTCGCCATCTGGTGTTGGGCCGGAGTGTTACAAGTTGTTTTTCTTCGAAGAAGTCTTTCGAGTCACGGGACCGAGTGACTCCTCCTTTTGTCCCCATTGCGCATGGGCGTCGACTCCATCTTCGATTGTTTTTTTTCCGCCATCGGGTTCGGACGTGTTCCTGTCGCTCCGAGTTTCGGAACGGAAAATTAGCTAATTTCGGAAGATTTTCGTCGGTATTGTTGCGTTCGGGATCGGCGTACTTAGATTCCACACCGCATCGAAGATCGAAGAGCTCCGGTGCCCTTCGGGGTAGTTTTTCGATCCTCCGTCGGGGCCTGGTTGGCCCGACCGCGTGCTGAAGAACGCCGATGGAACGGACCCCGTTCCGTTTCTGCCCCAAATGCCACAATAAGTACCCTTACACAGACCAACACTTGGTCTGCAACCTGTGCCTGTCACCTGAGCACAGCGAAGACACCTGCGAGGCCTGTCGTGCGTTCCGGTCCCGAAAAACACTCCGAGACCGTCGAGCCAGAAGACTTCAGATGGCGTCCGCACCGACAGCCCAACGGGAGTTCGAGGAACAGGAAGAAGAAGGTACCTTCTCGATCCAAGACTCGGACTCCGAAGGATTCGACGATACACAAACCGTGAGTAAGACGTCGAAATCCACTCAGAAGAACATTTACAAGGCCCAGGGGACGCCACTGCCACCAGGCCATGGCTCCACCCATAAATTCGGTGACCGCCCGTCGGCACCGAAAAAGGCCCACACAGTGCCGAGATCGTCCGACTCCGGTCGAGACACCGGCACGCAGCCTTCTCGGGACCGAGAAAGTGCTGGAGACAAGCCTCGACACCGAGATGCCGGTGCCGACACGGCTCGACGCCGAGACAGCGGCACCGAAACAGATCGACGCCGAGAGGTTTCGGCCCCGAAAAAGAAAAGAGTCACCTCGGAGCCGAAAAAACACGCAGACAGGGTTTCGATGCCGAAACAAACTGCAAGCGACCCAGCTTCAGGCTCTTATACAGAAGAGCACTCGCTAACCTCCCAAATGCAGAAGCATAGGTTTGAGGAAGAGCTGCAAGCAACTGATGTGGACCATACGCAAAAGCGTATCTTCATACAGCAGGGGACAGGAAAAATAAGCACCCCTCCCCCCATTAGGAGAAAGAGAAGGTTGGAGTTCCAGACGGAACAAACACCACAACCAAAAGTGGTGAAAAGAGTTACCCCACCACCCTCTCCTCCGCCTGTGATTAACGTCTCACCAGCACAAACTCCATCACACTCCCCAGCTCACACCACCATGAGCCAGGGTGACCAAGATCAGGACGCATGGGACCTATACGACGCCCCAGTGTCAGATAACAGTCCGGAGGCATACCCTACAAAGCCATCTACACCAGAAGACAGCACCGCGTATTCTCAAGTGGTGGCTAGAGCAGCACAATTTCACAACGTAAGCCTCCACTCAGAACAAGTCGAGGATGATTTCTTATTTAACACACTCTCCTCCACCCACAGCTCCTACCAAAGCCTGCCTATGCTCCCTGGTATGCTCCGGCACGCAAAAGACATCTTTAAGGAGCCGGTCAAAAGTAGGGCAATCACACCAAGGGTGGAAAAAAAGTATAAGGCGCCTCCTACAGACCCGGCTTTCATCACTACACAGCTGCCACCAGACTCTGTCGTTGTAGGAGCAGCTAGGAAAAGGGCCAACTCTCACACATCTGGAGATGCACCACCCCCAGATAAAGAAAGCCGCAAGTTCGATGCAGCTGGTAAAAGAGTCGCAGCACAAGCTGCAAACCAGTGGCGCATCGCGAACTCACAGGCACTACTTGCGCGCTATGACAGAGCCCACTGGGACGAGATGCAACATCTCATTGATCATCTGCCCAAGGACTTACAAAATAGGGCAAAACAAGTGGTTGAGGAGGGACAGACCATTTCCAACAACCAGATCCGCTCCTCCATGGACGCTGCAGATACAGCTGCACGGACAATTAATACATCCGTAACTATCAGAAGGCATGCATGGCTCCGAACGTCTGGATTTAAACCAGAGATTCAACAAGCAGTTCTCAATATGCCTTTTAATGAAAAAGAACTGTTCGGTCCAGAAGTGGACACAGCGATTGAGAAACTCAAAAAAGATACGGACACTGCCAAAGCCATGGGCGCACTCTACTCCCCGCAGAGCAGAGGGAATTACAGCACATTCCGTAAAACGCCCTTTCGAGGGGGGTTTCGAGGTCAAAGCACACAAGCCAGCACCTCACAAGCCACACCGTCCAGTTACCAGGGACAGTATAGAGGAGGTTTTCGGGGACAATATAGAGGAGGGCAATTCCCTAGAAATAGAGGAAGATTTCAAAGCCCCAAAGCCCCTACTACTAAACAGTGACTCACAGGTCACTCACCCCCTCCACACAACACCAGTGGGGGGAAGAATAGGTCATTATTACAATGCATGGGAGGAAATCACTACAGACACTTGGGTTCTAGCAATTATCCAACATGGTTATTGCATAGAATTTCTACAATTCCCTCCAAACATACCACCAAAAGCACAAAATTTAACAACACACCATTCCAATCTCCTGGAGATAGAAGTGCAGGCACTATTGCAAAAGAATGCAATCGAATTAGTGCCAAACACACAAATAAACACAGGAGTTTACTCACTGTACTTTCTGATACCAAAGAAGGACAAAACACTGAGACCAATCCTAGACCTCAGAGTAGTGAACACTTTCATCAAATCAGACCACTTCCACATGGTCACACTACAAGAAGTATTGCCATTGCTAAAACTGCACGACTACATGGCAACTTTAGACCTCAAGGATGCTTATTTCCATATACCAATACACCCATCGCACAGGAAATACCTAAGGTTTGTATTCAAAGGAATACATTACCAATTCAAGGTACTGCCTTTCGGATTAACAACCGCACCAAGAGTCTTTACCAAATGTCTAGCGGTAGTCGCAGCACACATAAGAAGGCAGCAAATACATGTGTTCCCATATCTAGACGACTGGCTAATCAAGGCCCATTCGTTAATAGAGTGCTCAAATCACACAAATCATATCATACAAACCCTCTTCAAACTAGGGTTCACCGTCAATTTCACAAAATCCAAAATTCTGCCACGCAAGGTACAACAATACCTGGGAGCCATAATAGACACATCAAAAGGAGTAGCCACTCCAAGTCCACAAAGAATTCAAAATTTCAACACCATCATACAACGCATGTATCCAACACAAAAGATACAGGCAAAGATGGTATTACAACTCCTAGGCATGATGTCATCATGCATAGCCATTGTCCCAAACGCAAGACTGCACATGAGGCCCTTACAACAATGCCTAGCATCACAGTGGTCTCAAGCACAGGGTCACCTTCTAGATCTGGTGTTAATAGACCGCCAAACTTACCTCTCGCTTCTGTGGTGGAACAACATAAATTTAAACAAGGGGCGGCCTTTCCAAGACCCAGTGCCACAATACGTAATAACAACAGATGCTTCCATGACAGGGTGGGGAGCACACCTCGATCAACACAGCATACAAGGACAATGGAACGTACATCAAACAAAACTGCATATCAATCACCTAGAACTTCTAGCAGTTTTTCAAGCACTAAAAGCTTTCCAACCAATAATAGTTCACAAATACATTCTCGTCAAAACAGACAACATGACAACTATGTATTATCTAAACAAGCAGGGGGGGACGCACTCCACGCAGTTAAGCCTGCTAGCACAAAAAATTTGGCATTGGGCAATTCACAACCAAATTCGCCTAATTGCACAGTTTATACCAGGGATACAAAATCAACTCGCAGACAATCTCTCTCGAGATCACCAACAGGTCCACGAATGGGAAATTCACCCCCAAATTCTGAACACTTATTTCAAACTCTGGGGAACACCTCAGATAGACTTGTTTGCGACAAGGGAGAACGCAAAATGCCAAAACTTCGCATCCAGATACCCACACAAACAATCCCAAGGCAATGCCCTATGGATGAACTGGTCAGGGATATTTGCTTACGCTTTTCCTCCTCTCCCTCTCCTTCCTTACCTGGTAAACAAACTCAGTCAAAGCAAACTCAAACTCATATTGATAGCACCAACTTGGGCAAGGCAACCCTGGTACACAACGCTGCTAGACCTATCAGTGGTACCCTGCATCAAATTGCCCAACAGGCCAGATCTGTTGACACAGCACAACCAAAAGATCAGACACCCAGATCCAGCATCGCTGAATCTAGCAATCTGGCTCCTGAAATCCTAGAATTCGGGCACTTACAACTTACCCAAGAATGTATGGAAGTCATAAAACAAGCAAGAAGGCCATCCACCAGGCACTGCTATGCAAGTAAATGGAAGAGGTTTGTTTGCTACTGCCATATTAATCAAATACAACCATTACACACAACTCCAGAACATGTAGTGGGTTACTTGCTTCACTTACAAAAATCTAACCTAGCTTTCTCTTCCATTAAGATTCACCTTGCAGCAATATCTGCATACCTGCAGACTACCTATTCAACTTCCCTATATAAAATACCAGTCATTAAAGCATTCATGGAGGGCCTTAGGAGAATTATACCACCAAGAACACTACCTGTTCCTTCATGGAACCTAAATGTTGTCCTAACTAGACTTATGGGTCCACCTTTTGAACCCATGCACTCCTGCGACATACAGTTCCTAACCTGGAAGGTGGCATTTCTCATCGCCATTACTTCCCTGAGAAGAGTAAGCGAGATTCAGGCGTTTACTATACAGGAACCTTTTATACAACTACACAAAAATAAAGTCGTCCTAAGGACCAATCCTAAATTTTTGCCAAAGGTTATTTCACCGTTCCATCTAAATCAAACAGTGGAACTTCCAGTGTTTTTTCCACAGCCAGATACCGTAGCTGAAAGGGCACTACATACATTAGATGTCAAAAGAGCATTAATGTATTACATTGACAGAACAAAGAACATCAGAAAGACTAAACAACTCTTTATTGCATTTCAAAAACCTCATGCAGGAAACCCAATTTCAAAACAAGGTATAGCCAGATGGATAGTTAAATGCATCCAAATCTGCTACCTTAAAGCTAAACGACAGCTGCCCATTACACCAAGGGCACACTCAACCAGAAAGAAAGGTGCTACCATGGCCTTTCTAGGAAACATCCCAATGCAAGAAATATGTAAGGCAGCCACATGGTCTACGCCTCACACATTCACCAAGCACTACTGTGTAGACGTGTTATCCGCACAACAAGCCACAGTAGGTCAAGCCGTATTAAGGACATTATTTCAGACTACTTCCACTCCTACAGGCTGATCCACCGCTTTTGGGGAAATAACTGCTTACTAGTCTATGCAGAACATGCGTATCTACAGCGACAGATGCCATCGAACTGAAAATGTCACTTACCCAGTGTACATCTGTTCGTGGCATCAGTCGCAGTAGATTCGCATGTGCCCACCCGCCTCCCCGGGAGCCTGTAGCAGTTTGGAAGTTACCTTCAATTATTTATATATGTATCATCTCAACCTTAAATAGGTGCATACTTAGTCACTCCATTGCATGGGCACTATTACTACAATTCAACTCCTACCTCACCCTCTGCGGGGAAAAACAATCGAAGATGGAGTCGACGCCCATGCGCAATGGGGACAAAAGGAGGAGTCACTCGGTCCCGTGACTCGAAAGACTTCTTCGAAGAAAAACAACTTGTAACACTCCGGCCCAACACCAGATGGCGAGCTATTGCAGAACATGCGAATCTACTGCGACTGATGCCACGAACAGATGTACACTGGGTAAGTGACATTTTCATTATTTTGCCTAATTTGTGTGTGCTACTGTATTTCAATTCACAGAAGGCTATCCTGAGATTAAAGGGTGCTTGATTTGGACAACTTGGCTATGTGTGTTTGATATTTGTGAGGGCAGTGTCAGTCGTCATTTACCTGGTGAAGTAATGGGTTGCAATGTGATCCCGTTGCCGTCTAGACTCCATTGCTATACTACCTTACCCGGGCTGTCATAGTGGTAGCTCCTGCTCCTCATCCTTAGAATCTTTGTCATCTATGTTGATATGTAGCCCACGCCTGGTTGCAGTGTTATGTGGGATGGCACATGTCGCCACACTCTGCATTCAGTCTCAGGGGCATACTGGAGTGCACCTCCACTTTTGTGCAGGCATCGGAAAAGTGATTTTAACATGCCAAAGGTCCTTTCAATGACGGCTCTGGTGCGTCAATGTTCTATGTTGTAGCGTCTCTCGTTCTGATTTGTGGGGGATAGGTATGGAGCGACTCTCCATTGCCCTCAACGCATATCCACTGTCACCTGTGTAACAAAAATGTGATTATGAGCATGGCATTACGTGGCTTTGCACTGACACATATCTATAATTGAGGTTTGCAACTACACATTACCTAGTAAATATCCATCATCAAAATTCCCACGTTCTAGGCATTGGTGTATTCCACTGTGCCTGAATATATATGTGCCATATGTGCTCCCTGAATATTTTGCCACAGTACTCTGTGATAAAAATGTGGGCCGCTTAGATGTTCAGTGAATGAGTACTTTACCTATAGCGGAACATATACGCAAGATGTGCAGGAGGACAGATGGGTACATATGTCCAATCCACACACCCTAATACATGGGAGGAGTTGGCAGTTCTGTAAAAGTTCCGTTTGGTGTTATGTATTTTCTCCACATTCCTGGGAAGGTAAATATAGTTGGGCATGTGTGCAAGTATAGCATTTAAACCCTGTTTGAAGAAACATGACAAGGCACTTTGGGACACTCCACCAGCGACACCAATCACCCCCTGGGGGCTACCCGAGGCCAAGCGGTGCAGTGAGCACAGCAGTTGCACCTGTGTGGGGATGGAGCAGCTGTGCAGGGTACTGCTTTGAAGCTGAGATTTAAGCAGTACTATCAGCTCATGGATTGCAGTGCTGCTCAGCCTATATTTTTCATATATTTCCTCCTCTGTCTGTAGAAATATGGTATGCCTGGTTCTGTATATCCTCTCCTGTCTCCACCTCCTCCTCATCTGCTGGGCAGCCTGTAATTGCCTCCTCAATGCAATCACGTAAGAGTGCAGCTACTGTAGAAAACCTTGATGCCTTCTGGTCTGCTTTTATACTTTGAATCTGCTTACCACCTGTTTGGAATCAGTGCTAATCTGGATGTCCAAAATGGCCTATTTGCGACCAGTCACAAGTTGCGACTGCCTTGAACATTAGGTTTGCGAGTCGCAAATTACAATTTCTTATTTGTGACTCGCAAATCCAGCTGCAAATATTTGCGGTTCAGTAATTGGTTGCATCGTTATTTGGGATTCGGAAATGGCATGTGTGCATACCATTTTGCCATTTGCACGGTCGCAAATAGCGACAGCAGTTGAGGTGCTGCTTCCTTGGCTTGCTCCGCCACCTTCACAAGGGCACTTTACATTCTCCTTTTTGTACAGACTTAGACAATAAATATGATGCAGGTGATGAGTTCACTCATCCTTTCCTGATTCCATTTAGTATGATGACCTGCAGGGGGCTAATGGACACAATGCCTCCTCTGAAATGAGCCATCTGTCATCTCCTAGATCAGCCACAGAGGAGTCCGCACCCTACACAATGGTAATGTGTAGGGTGGCTGAAGTCCTTGACGTCCAGCCTTCTACCTTGGAGATCAAGACTAACGTATTTACTGAAGGTCCCCAGCCAAGACAAACATTTTCTGAGCTCCTCCTGCCATTTAGTTGGCCTTAACAGAAACCTTACTGGGAGCATGTGCCAAAACCTTGCTCGGGTCCACGAGTCAGCTGTCAGATTGTGCCACGCCATCACCATGTCCTGTGCAATCCTACTTTCCTAGCTCAGTAACCCTCCCTTGAAAGTTTGGTGGTGCAAGCATCCACTAGTAAGACCAATCCCAACAAGTTCACCAACCACTCTCCCGGACAGTGTCAAAACGTGCTGAAACCTTTGGCAAATGTGTATTGTTGTCTACTACCCTAGCAATCAGGTCTATGAACGCTACCTGCCTAGTGCGGTGCTATGCCCACGCCCTTTGGGACTTGGTGGCTCAAGCCCTCCCCAGTGTCTCAAATATTTTTGACCGGTCCCTGCCCAAGCCATTCAGGATGGCTGGGATGCTACCAAGTTTGCGATTCATTGTGGCTTGGACACTACCAATTCCATTGGGCAGGTCATCAGCACCAGTGTTGCTAGTCACCGCTATGCCTGTCTACGGTCCAAAGGCTTTTCAGGCAATATCCAGTCACCCCACACGGAAATGCCATTCGATCTGACTCTGCAGTTTCGGGACAAGGCAGACTCCGCTCTTGAGCAGTTTAAGGAGAGGAGGGCTGCAGCACGCTCCTTTGGCTTATCTATCTGCCCCATATCATCAGCTGCATCAGCCTTACTACTTCTTTGCAGATTCCGGAAGAGGGACTGCGAGAGCCAATCCAAACCAAGCATGGCGCCCAGCAGGTTCGCGGTTACGGCCGTGGTGCCCACCGCCCAGGCGCACAAGGTAAACGGACTGCTCTGTCTGCTCCCCCACCTCCACAGCACCACTGGCAAAACCCTTTTAACATGCCCTTCGTGGTGCACAGCCACCTGATGAGAAGGAAGATCTGAAAAATTGTTGCCCAGGTTGGCAGGTAATAACATCAGACAGGTTGTCCTGCAGACTGCTCAGAAGGTTCAGTGCCCTCCCCTACCTTTCAGCATCGCTGCACCTTCCACTGTCTCCTCAATGGCAGGACCTGCAGGCCAAGTACCCAAAGGTGTTTATGAAAGTGATGGCGGTGGTGGCAGCACATATTCATAGGCCAGGGGTGTCAGTCTTCCCCTGTCTCGATGATTGGCTTTGGTAGACAGGCTTGACCCAAATACCGCCAGACTGCAAACAGTCTGCTGTCATTTATTGGGGTTTACTATCAACGTGCTGAAGTCACACTTGACTCCTCAGTCACTCCCCTTTATGAGAGTCATTCTGTATACGGTTTGATTACGTGCCTTTCCCCTGGGAAAGGGAGTCCAGGATATTCAGGCTATGATCCTGATCTTTCAGCCTCAGTCCTGGATTTCAGGTAGATCGACTCTGAGAATAAAGGGACTCATGGCCTCCTACTGTTTGAGCACACCAGGTGGCATACAGATGCTCTGCAGAATGATCTGAAGTCTCAGTGGGCCCGACATCAAGGGATCTCTCCAGCCAAATTCAGACTTCAAAGGAGACTGCAGTGGTGGTTGCTGGACAGCCATTGGGTCAGTGGCAGACAGCTTTCCCTTCCTTTGCAGAGCTCAGAGTGGTGACCAATGTATCGCCACTGGGTTGAGGTAGCAATCTGGAAGAGGTGTCTATCACTGAGTCTCAGCTCCATGTCAAACATATGGAGCTGAGGACCATCTGCTTGGCGCTGAAGACATTCCTTCCGTCAATCAAGGGGATCTAAGTGCAGGTGCTCAAGGACCACATCACCAGAATGTTGTACTGCAACAGAGTGGAATGTGCCTCTGGAAGTGGCTGTACCACCAAGGTATTTCCTTGATGAGTCACCTGGTGGGATTGTTTAATGCCAGGACAGACAAGAGCTCAGCCGCTGGCAACTAGCAGATCAGAAGTGGCATTTATGCATAGAGGTTGCGCAAGGTCTCTTCTGCGAATGGGAAGAAGCGTGGCTTGATGTGTTACAACTGCCAACAACTCACAATGTCAGAACTTCTGCACATTTCAGTTTCTAAGATCTCTCTTGCCCTGAGATGCATTCTGCACGGGGTGGAACTCTGGACTCCTTTCTGCCAATATCACTCCTGCTCCAAGTTCTCAGGAAAATCAGGACTGACTGGGCCCAAGACATCCTAGTGGCACTGACTGGGCACAGAGAGTATGGTATCCAGAACTCCTGAACATGAGCATCTGTCCTTTGACCAGGCTTGCCCTCTTGGAGGATCTGCTGTAGCAGGAGCAGGGAAGGGTTCTGCAGCCAGGCGTTTGCAATTTCCACCTTCGACTTTGAGTGGCATCAGCTGTCCTCCCTCAGCCTTCCTTCAGAGGTGATTGATATTATTATGGCAAACAAGCATCCCTTGACCAAAACTGTATAAGCCTGTTGTTGGGACAAAGTTGTAGCTCTTGTGGTACTCATAAGATTGACCCCCTTGAGGCTGTGTTATCTGATGTGTTGTGTTCTGTTTTGTCCTTAGTCTGACATGGCCTTGCCCTGAGCACAGTTAAAGGGTACCTTTTGGCTCTTTTGGGGTTTCTGCAGTTGCTGGATCAGTCCTCTGTTTTCAAATCCTCTATTGTTATGTGATTTTTTAAAGGATTTACAACGCTTGTTTCCTCCCTTTCCCTTCGTCATTCCTCAGTGGGATCTTAGCTTGGTCCTCACGTATCTAATGTACACCTAATCTGAGCTGCTTCACAGCTCATCCTTGCAGCCCCTCACCCTCAAGACAGTGTTTCTCGTTGCCATAATAACAGCGCCACGTGTGAGTGAGTTCCAAGTTCTTCATGTCAACTCGCGGTCACATCACCATCTTCCCAGACAAACTGATTCTGTGGACTCAGGCACCCTTTCTGCCAAAGCTGTGATACCTTTCCACAACAGTCAAACCATCACCCGGCCAGCGTTATATACTTTGCCTTACCTCTCTAAGGAGATGAGCCTCATTTGCTTGGACCCCAAGATAGTGCTGAGCTTCTATATTGATTGTACCAAAGACCACCTGATGGATGATCAGCTCTTCTATTATTGATTATACCAAAGACCATTGGGTGGATGATCAGCTCTTTGTGGGGTTTTCGTACGTGAGAAAAGGCAAGGCCACGCAGAAGAAAGCATCTCTTGTTGGATTGTGCTCTGCATTACAATCTGCTACGCTTTGGCTAAAAAGCACCCTTTGAAAATACTTTGTGCTCATTCTACCCGGGCCAAAGCTGCTACTGCTGTGTTAGCACATAGATTGTCTGTTCTAGATATTTGCCGGCGGCTACGTGGGCCTCCCTCCATACGTCAATAAAGCACTATTGTCCAGATAGTCAGGTTTGCTGAGAAGGGCACTTCACCCGCTCAGTCTTGCAGGCCTTTCTAGTTTAAGTCCATCCACAGACCCACCTACTAGGCCTTGCTTTGGCATCTATATTAAAGGTAAAGAATCTGTGACTAGAAGTCCCTATCAGAAGAACTACTTACTTACTTTTGGTAATGCTTGTTAGACCTGACAGCCTTAGTTTGGTCACCCCTAACTTGTTGCCTGCCTCCCTCCACTTTTTGGACACTGTTTTTGCTGGTTTTAGGACTCTGCACACTGTACCACTGCTAACCAGTGCTAAAGTGCATATGCTCTCTCCCTTAAAACATGGTGACATTGGTTAATACCCAATTGGCTTATTTAACCTACTTGTAAGACCCCAGTAAAGTGCACTACATGTGCCCAGGGCTTGTAGATTAAATGCTCCTAGTGGACCTGCAGCACTGATTGTGCCACCCACATAAGTAGCCTCTTAACCATGCCTCAGGCCTGCCATTGCAAGGCTTGTGTGTGCAGTTTCACGGCCACTTCAACGTGGCATTTAAAAGTACTTGCCAAGCCTCAAACTCCCCTCTACATATAAGTCACCCCTAAGGTAGGCCCTAAGTAACCCATAGGGCATGGTGCTATGTAAATGAAAGGCAGGACATGTACCTATGCAGTTTATATGTTCTGGTATTGTAAAACTCCTAAATTAGTTTTAACACTACTGTGAGGCTTGCTCCTTTCATAGGCTAACATTAGGGCTACCCTCATATACTGTTTGAGTGTTAGATTCTGATCTGAAAGGAGTAACAATGTCATATTTCATATGGCCAGAATGGTAATACAAAATCCTGCTGACTGTTGAAGTTGGATTTAATATTACTATTTTAGAAATGCCACTTTTAGAAAGTGAGCATTCCTCTGCACTTAAATCCTTCTGTGCCTTACGATCCACGTCTGGCTGGGTTAGTTGACAGCTCTCTTGTGCATTCCACTCAGACAAACCCCAAACACAGGATGCTCAGTCACACTTGCACACAACTGCATATTGAATGGGTCTTCCTGGGCTGGGAGGGTGGAGGGCCTGACACTTACATGTCAAAGGACAGTAGCCTGCCCTCACACAAAGGGCTGCCACGCCCCCTACTGGGACCCTGGCAGACAGGATGGAAGTGAAAGGGGACCTTATGATCTTCTAAGCCACTCTTTGAAGTCTCACCCTCTTCAAAGGCAAATTTGGGTATTTAAGCAGGGTCTCTGGCCCTACCAACTCAGACACTTTTGGACAAGATACCATTGGAGAAAAATTCCTGAACCAGAACCTGCAACCTGCCAAGAAGAACTGCCTGGCTGCCCAAAGGACTCACCTGACTGCTTTTCTGCAAAGGACTGCTGCCCTGGTGTTGCCCTGCTGCCTTGCTGTCTTCTGGCTGTGCTGAGAAGTGCTCTCTAATGGCTTGGCTAGAGCTTGCCTCCTGTTCCCTGAAGTCTCAGGACCAAAAAGGCTTAATTCCTGCAAGAGACTCCTTGTGCGGCGAAAATCGCCGCACAGCCTGCAAGAAATGACGCACAGCCTGCATCGTGGTGAGAAAATCCCCGCACGCCGAACCGGATCACCGCAGCCTGATTTCCTGAATAGGAGAACGACGCAGCACCAGCTTTGCGACCGGAAATTCAACGCACAGCCCACTGGATCGAGGCAAAGCCGAGCCGGAATGACACATCCCGACTTCCTAAGAGGAACCGACGCAGCACCTGCCATGCAGCAGAAATTTCCACACATCGCCCACCGGATCGACGCAGCCCCTGTGACTTCATCCTACACGCCCAGGATTTCAACGCATCGTCCCCAGGGCGTCCGAAAACCCCACAACCCGAAGAGGATCCCAGTCTACATGTCGGAAATCGACGCAAAGCCTGCCCTGTGTGAAAACTCAACAACACATCGTCTGTGTGCGCTGGAAAAATCAACGCACAACTCCCCGTTTTCCACGCAACTCCTCCTCTGCAGTCCCTTGTGGAGAATTTGAACGCAAACCAGGTACTTTGTGCTTGCAAGAGACATTGTTGCTTTTCAAGAACTAAAGACTCTTTATATCATTTTCTAAGTGATATTTCAACGTGTACTTATTGAATCTTAATCGTTTTGACCTGCATCTTACCAGATAAAATATTATATATTTTTCGAAACACTGTGTGGTGTATTTTTGTGGTGTTCTACTGTGTTATTGCATGATTTGTTGCTCAAATAATTCACACATTGCCTTCTCAGTTAAGCCTAACTGCTCAGTGCCAAGCTACCAGAGGGTGGGCGCAGAATAATTTGGATTGTGTGTGACTTACCCTGACTAGAGTGAGGGTCCTTGCTTGGACAGGGAGTAACCTGTCTGCCAACCAAAGACCCCATTTCTAACATTGGTGATCAGCGGTGAGGATATGACTTGTATTTGTGCAGTAACATACAATAGCTAAGTCTTCACTACCTACCCACAGTTGAAGGTCAACTTGATGTTTTAAATCTTTTTCTGCAATTGTTTTCTCTGCCTGATTTTTAACTAAATTGTAATTCAACATGTCTATGTCTGGGTCTCAAGCAGGAGCTGAAGAGTTTGACCTAGCCGAGCTGGAGACATATGCTGTCAAACAGCTGAAGGGGTTCTGCAAGGGGTTGGGAGTACCCACCCAGGGTGCCTCCAAGAAGAAGGAGTACCAAATGGTGCTGAGGGCCTGGGCAGAAGCCCATTCAGAGGAGGATGTTGAGGAGGAGGAGCAAGAGGAGGGCCCCTCAGAGGATTTCTTGCCAGTAGTGGGGGATGTTACCCCTGGAATTGTGCCCCCTAGTAAACCAGGGAGTAGTGTCTCTAGCCATGGCCTGACTGCAGGGAATAGGAGGGAGAAGAGAGAATTCCAACTGGCATAGTTATACCTGGAAGCAGAGGAGAGGAAACCAGAGAGGGGATGAGAGAGCAGCCAAACAAGCTGAAGCTGAGAGAGCCTTGGCTGAAAAGAAACTTTTGTTGGCTCATGAACTGAGTCTCAGGGAGCTGGATATCAAGGTAAGACAGTCTAAGTTCAGCAGTGATGGTGGCAGCATACATGCAGGACCTGCTGGGAAATGGAAGGTTCGTATACCCAAAAATGTAGTGCCAAGTTATGTGTTGTGAGATGACATTGACAAGTGGTTGGCTGCCTATGAAGTTGCACTAAGGGCTCATGGGGTCTCCGAAGAGCAATGGGGGGGTGGCTTTGTGGTGGTATGTACCAGTAGTGGGGGAGGGACGCACTCCTTGCATTGGATCCTAGGGATCAAAACAGATACACACCCATGAAAGCTGCTTTGCTTGCCAAGTGTGGGCTGACCCCTGAGAAGTACCGTCAGAGGTTCAGGGACAGCACCAAACTCTCCACACAGAACTGGGTAACACTGTGTGGTGTATTTTTGTGGTGTTCTACTGTGTTATTGCATGATTTGTTGCTCAAATAATTCACACATTGCCTTCTCAGTTAAGCCTAACTGCTCAGTGCCAAGCTACCAGAGGGTGGGCGCAGAATAATTTGGATTGTGTGTGACTTACCCTGACTAGAGTGAGGGTCCTTACTTGGACAGGGAGTAACCTGTCTGCCAACCAAAGACCCCATTTCTAACATTGGTGATCAGCGGTGAGGATATGACTTGTATTTGTGCAGTGACATACAATAGCTAAGTCTTCACTACCTACCCACAGTTGAAGGTCAACTTGATGTTTTAAATCTTTTTCTGCAATTGTTTTCTCTGCCTGATTTTTAACTAAATCGTAATTCAACATGTCTATGGCTGGGTCTCAAGCAGGAGCTGAAGAGTTTGACCTAGCCGAGCTGGAGACATATGCTGTCAAACAGCTGAAGGGGTTCTGCAAGGGGTTGGGAGTACCCACCCAGGGTGCCTCCAAGAAGAAGGAGTACCAAATGGTGCTGAGGGCCTGGGCAGAAGCCCATTCAGAGGAGGATGTTGAGGAGGAGGAGCAAGAGGAGGGCCCCTCAGAGGATTTCTTGCCAGTAGTGGGGGATGTTACCCCTGGAATTGTGCCCCCTAGTAAACCAGGGAGTAGTGTCTCTAGCCATGGCCTGACTGCAGGGAATAGGAGGGAGAAGAGAGAATTCCAACTGGCATAGTTAAACCTGGAAGCAGAGGAGAGGAAACCAGAGAGGGGATGAGAGAGCAGCCAAACAAGCTGAAGCTGAGAGAGCCTTGGCTGAAAAGAAACTTTTGTTGGCTCATGAACTGAGTCTCAGGGAGCTGGATATCAAGGTAAGACAGTCTAAGTTCAGCAGTGATGGTGGCAGCATACATGCAGGACCTGCTGGGAAATGGAAGGTTCGTATACCCAAAAATGTAGTGCCAAGTTATGTGTTGTGAGATGACATTGACAAGTGGTTGGCTGCCTATAAAGTTGCACTAAGGGCTCATGGGGTCTCTGAAGAGCAATGGGGGGGGTGGCTTTGTGGTGGTATGTACCAGTAGTGGGGGAGGGACGCACTCCTTGCATTGGATCCTAGGGATCAAAACAGATACACACCCATGAAAGCTGCTTTTCTTGCCAAGTGTGGGCTGACCCCTGAGAAGTACCGTCAGAGGTTCAGGGACAGCACCAAACTCTCCACACAGAACTGGGTAGACTTTTTTTATTTCTCTAGTAAGGCACTGTATGGATGGGTGCAGGGCAGTAAAGTAGATGACCATTTGGGGTTATATCATTTAATCCTGAAAGAGCATATGTTCAGTGTTTGCTTTACACAGTTGTGCCAGCACCTAGTTGAGAGCAAGCTGACTGATCAGAGAAAGCTTGCTGAGGAAGTGGACCTCTGAGTTAGCACCAGAGTGTCCAAAAAGGTACCTGGAGGGACACCCACAGAGGTGGTCAGGGTTCCCAACAGAAGAAAGAGGGGGGAGAAAAACCTAAAAATAAGAAGTCCTCAAAAGGCCCCCAAAACAATTCCGGGGGGGAGGGGGTGGTACCCAGTCCCCACCTGACATTGACAGGAAGCCAGGGTACTTTGACAAGAAGAAAGGGAAGTTTATCTCCAGATGCTTAGAGTGCTCCAAGTTTGGACACTCTAAGGGCAACTCCCAGTGTCCCAAGAGGGCACAGCCCCCCCACTGGAGGGCTAGTGTAGCGCTTGGGGGGGAGACAGTCCCAGTTACCTTTGGGGAGCAGATAGAGTTGTCACTAGTATCCCTGGGAGATAAGGAAATGGTGCCAAAAACCCACATGCCTGCCAATACTTCCAAGTATAGGCAGTGGGTCACCATTGATGGGCAAATGGTGGAGGCTCTGAGTGACACAGTATGACTACTGTCAGGGGTCAGCTGGTGCCAGCAGAGCAAATCATCTCTAATACAGTCCACCAGGTCATAGTCGCTGACAATCGTGAGAGACACCTACCGGTGGGTCTGGTTCCCTTTGAGTGGGGGGGGGGTCTCTGATACTCTAAAAGTAGCTGTGAGTCCTGCCATGCCTATAGATCATCTGTTAGGCAATGATCTTGAGCATACTGCCTGGAAGGAGGTAGAGCTCAGATCCCACCTGCAGATGTTAGGTTTGCCTGAGTGGGTCTGCATGACCACAAGGTTCATGGCTGGGAAGGGAGTCAAGGGCGTCTGGAGCCTGGAACAATGGCCCAGACAGCTGCACAGAGGAAGGGCAAGGGGTGCGGGAAACCAGCCTTAGATATTCCCATGGTGGTGGATGGGGTCCCAGAGGAGGAGGCCCCTGAGCCAATTGGGGAGGATATTACCGACCTTGGTAACCTGCCTGTAAGGAAATGCCTCCTTGGCATGGTTACCCCCTGCATTTTTGCCTTTGCTGATGCCAAGTTATGATTTGAAAGTGTGCTGAGGCCTGCTAACCAGGCCCCAGCACCAGTGTTCTTTACCTAAACTGTACCTTTGTCTCCACAATTGGCACAACCCTGGCACCCAGGTAAGTCCCTTGTAACTGGTACCCCTGGTACCAAGGGCCCTGATGCCAGAGAAGGTCTCTAAGGGCTGCAGCATGTCTTATGCCACCCTTGGGACCCCTCACTCAGCACAGACACACTGCTTACCAGCTTGTGTGTGCTGGTGGGGAGAAAATGACTAAGTCGACATGGCACTCCCCTCAGGGTGCCATGCCAACCTCACACTGCCTATGGCATAGGTAAGTCACCCCTCTAGCAGGCCTTACAGCCCTAAGGCAGGGTGCACTATACCACAGGTGAGGGCATAGGTGCATGAGCACCATGTCCCCACAGTGTCTAAGCAAAACCTTAGACATTGTAAGTGCAGGGTAGCCATAAGAGTATATGGTCTGGGAGTCTGTCAAACACGAACTCCACAGCACCTTAATGGCTACACTGAAAACTGGGAAGTTTGGTATCAAACTTCTCAGCACAATAAATGCACACTGATGCCAGTGTGCACTTTATTGCAAAAATACACCCAGAGGGCATCTTAGAGATGCCCCCTGAAAACATACCCGACTTCCAGTGTGGGCTGACTAGTTTTGCCAGCCTCCCACACACCAGACATGTTGCTGGCCACATGGGGAGAGTGCCTTTGTCACTCTGTGGCCAGGCACAAAGCCTGTACTGGGTGGAGGTGCTTCTCACCTCCCCCTGCAGGAACTGTACCACCTGCGGTGAGCCTCAAAGGCTCACCCCCTTTGTTACAGCGCCACAGGGCATCCCAGCTAGAGGAGATGCCCGCCCCTCCGGCCACTGCCCCCACTTTTAGTGGCAAGGCTGGAGGAGATAATGAGAAAAACAAGGAGGAGTCACTCCCCAGTCAGGACAGCCCCTAAGGTGTCCTGAGCTGAGGTGACTCTGACTTTTAGAAATCCTCCATCTTGTAGATGGAGGATTCCCCCAATAGGATTAGGGATGTGCCCCCCCCCCTCCACCCCCACAGGGAGGAGGCACAAAGAGGGTGTAGCCACCCTCAGGGCTAGTAGCCATTGGCTACTATCCTCCCAGACCTAAACACACCCCTAAATTGAGTATTTAGTCCCAGAACCGAGGAAGATAGATTCCTGCAACCTGAAGACGAAGAAGCACTGCTGACCTGAAGCCCTGCAGAGAAGACGGAGACACCAACTGCTTTGGCCCCAGCCCTACGGGCTTGTCACCCCACTTCAAGAAAAACTGCAACAGCGACGCTTCCCACAGGGTCCAGCGACCTCTGAAGCCTCAGAGGACTACCCTTCATCTAAAAGGACCAAGAAGCTCCCGAGGACAGTGGCCCTGTTCCACAAAACTGCAACTTTGCAACAAAGAAGCAACTTTTAAAGGCCACACGTTTCCCGCCGGAAGTGTGAGACTTTCCACTCTGCACCCGACGCCCTTGGCTCGACCTGCGGAACACTAACACCACAGGGAGGACTCCCCCGGCGACTGCGGGCCCGTGATTAGCCAGAGTTGACCCACCTGAGCCCCCACAGCGACGCCTGCAGAGGGAATCCAGAGGCTCCCCCTGACCGCGACTGCCTGCTTCAAGGAACCCGACGCCCGCAGCCCCCACGACCTGAAGGAACCGAACTCCAGTGCAGGAGCGACCCCCAGGCTACCCTCTTCCTAGGCCAGGTGGTGGCTACCCCGAGGAGCCCCCCTTGTGCCTGCCTACATCGTTGAAGAGACCTCCGGGTCTCCCCATTGAATCCTATTGAAAACCCGACACCTGTTTGCACTCTGCACCCGGCCGCCTCAGTGCCACTGAGGGTGTACTTTCTGTGCCTACTTGTGTCCCTCCGGTGCCCTACAAAACCCCTCTGGTCTGCCCTCCGAAGTCGCAGGGGCAGACAGGAACCGGGGCACCCCTATTTCCATTGAAGCCTATGTGTTTTGGGCACCACTTTGACCTCTGCACCTGACGTGCCCTGAGATGCTGGTGTGGTAACTTTGGGGTTGCCTAGAACCCACAACGGTGGGCTACCTTGGACCCAACTTTGAAACCTGTAAGTGTTTTACTTACCTGTGAACTTAACAGATACTTACCTCCCCCAGGAACTGTTGATTTTTGCACTGTGTCCACTTTTAAAATAGCTTATTGCCATTTTTGCCACAATTGTACATGCTATTGTGATAATTCAAAGTTCCTAAGATACCCGAATGAAATACCTTTCATTTAAAGTATTGTTTGTAAATCTTGAACCTGTGGTTCTTAAAATAAACTAAGAAAATATATTTTTCTATAAAAAAACCTATTGGCCTGGAATTGTTTTTGAGTGTGTGTTCCTCATTTATTGCCTCTGTGTGTACAACAAATGCTTAACACTACCCTCTGGTAAGCCTACTGCTCGACCACACTAACCCAAAATAGAGCGTTAGAATTATCTATTTTTGCCGCTATCTTACCTCTAAGGGGAACCCTTGGACTCTGTGCACACTATTTCTTACTTTGAAATAGTATATACAGAGCCAACTTCCTACACTGCCTAAACTTGCTGGCTGGCAACTAGAGGTTGGGCCAACCATGGAGGAATTCTGCAAAGTGCAGAAGGAGTGCCCCACTCTTGAGGGTCTGAGCCAACAGGCCTCAGCCCAAGCAGCAGGTGAAGCCTCAGGTGATCACCACTTATATTGGGAGAATGATCTTCTATACAGTGAGCCTAAGGTACCAGCCACTGGGGCAGCACGTGTACTGGTGGTCCCCCAGTGTTACCGGGCCTTCCTACGGGGTCTGTCTCACGACATCCCCCTGGGAGGATATCTGGGACAAGACAAGACCTTTGCCAGGCTTGTCACCCACTTCCATTGGCCTAGAATGCAGGTAGCCTCAGATAAGTTCTGTAGGGCCTGCTCAACCTGCCAGGCTAGTGGCCAGACAGGGAAAAGGCTTAAGGCCCCCGTGATCCAACTCCCTGTCATTGGCACCCCCTTTGAAAGGGTGGGCATCAACGTCATTGGTCCCTTGGACCCTAAAACCGCCCTAGGCAACAGGTTTATCCTGGTTTTGGTGGACCATGCCACCTGCTATCCAGAGGCAGTCCCTCTAAGGACAGTGACTGCACCGGTGGTGACCAGAGCGCTAATGAGGAAATTTACTCATGTGGGGTTCCCAAAGGAGGTAGTGTCTGACAGAGGCACAAACGTCATGTCAGCATACCGGTTTACCACACCTTACCATCCTCAAGAGATGAGAGATTCAACAAGACCTTAAAAGGCATGATTACCTGAGGCCATGAGGCATAAGTGGGATGTCTTTTTACCATGCCTTCTCTTTGCTTATAGTTAGGTGCCCCAGAAAGAAGTGGGGTTCAGCCTCTTTGACCTTCTCTATCGTCACCCTGTCAGGGGACCATTAAGCATAGTCAAGGAGGGATGGGAGAAAGCTCCCAAGAAACCGCCCCAGGATGTGGTCAGTTACATGCTGGCCCCCACAACCAGCCCCAGCGTTTCTAGAAACAGGCCAAGAGTAACCTTGAGGCCAGTCAAGAGGTGATGAAGGAGTGGTATGACCAGAAGGCCACTCTGGTAGAATTACGAAGTGAAGGAGCGAAAGGGGGAGGCCACTTACCTAGTGGACCTCAAGATCCCTAGAAACCCCCTAAGGTTTTCCACCACAACAGGCTGGAGCCTCATTATGAGTGGTCTGACGTCAGTCGGCTCCTTGTGACAGATGAGGGCATGGAAGAGGAGAGTGAGCCTCTACCCACTTTCTCTTTGCCAAAGAAAGTGATGGGTCAGTGGAGGGTGTTGATCTCTCTAACTCCTTGACTCCAGAACAGAGAGGAGACTGTTATGAGTTATTGGAGCAGTTCTCTTCCCTGTTTTCCCTCACTCCTGGGCTCACCCACTTGTGTGTCCACGATATTGACACGGGTGACAGTCCCCCTGTAAATAACACAATTTACAGGTTGTCAAATAAGGTGAAGGCCAGCATCAAGGAGGAAGTCACCAGGATGCTGCCCCAGGGGTTATTGAGAAGTCCCGTAGTCCCTGGGCCAACCCAGTGTTGCTGGTACCCAAGGCTGCTGCACCCAGTGCCAAGCCAGAACTCCGGTTCTGGGTGGACTACCGGGGTCTCAACTCAGTCACATGGACTGACGCTCACCCCATCCCCGAGCTGATGAGCTCATAGACAGACTAGGCGCTGCCAAATTCCTCAGGACTTTTGATCTCACATGAGGGTACTGGCAGATCGCCTTGACTGAGGGGGCTAAAGAGAGATCTGCATTTTCCACGCCTGAGGGCCATTACCAATTCCGGGTGATGCCCTTTGGGTTGAAAAATGCCACACTACTTTCGAACGGTTGGTTAACAAGGTCCTAGCTGGCAAGGATGCCTTCTGCGCAGCCTACCTAGATGACATTGTCGTCTATAGTTCCAGCTGGAAGGAACACCTGCTCCACCTCAGGGAGGTGCTTCAGGCCCTGCAACAGGCAGGTCTGACCATCAAGGCCAGTAAGTGCCAGATTGGTCAGGGTTCTGTGGTGTACTTGGAACACCTACTAGGTGGTGGCAAGGTGCAGCCCCTCCAGGCCAAGATTGAAGCTATCAAGGCCTGGCAACCACTTAGAACCCAAACTGAGGTGAGGGCCTTCTTGGGCCTCACTGATTATTATGGTAGATTCATCAAGGGCAATGGAATCATTGTGTCACCCTTGACAGAACTCACATCCAGAAAGCAACCTAGATTGGTGAATTGAACAGAGGCATGTCAGAAAGCCTTTGACTCCCTGATGGAAGCCATGTGCATGGCCCCGTGCTCAAGGCTTCTGACTACTACCAGGAATTTATTGTGCAGACAGACGCTTCAGAGCATGGCATAGGGACAGTTCTAGCACAGCTAAATGAGGAGGGCCTAGGCCAACCAGTAGTCTTTATTAGCAGAAGACTATTACCACAGGAACAGAGGTGGAAAGCTATTGAGAGAGAAGCATTTGCTGTGGCCTGGGCACTGAAGAAGCTGAGACCATACCTATTTGGGACGGGAAACACCCGGAAGAACAAGTCCGGAACCACAAAGTTGTGAAAAACGAAAGCTAAACAACACTTTGGTTTTCCACAACTCCCTGGTTTTGGTACCTTAACCACGCATGTCTGAACAACGTACATGTGTGGTTAAGGTACAGAAGGGAGTCGGAGTGGACGCGATGAATGAGGAGGTAAGTTGGGCTGGGACTGGGGCTGTTTTGGGGGCGGGTGCTGGGGGTGATTAGGATTTAGGGGGGCAGGGTTTAGGTTTTAGGGACGGGGTGGGGACTCTGGGTATTTTTTGTGTTAGTTTAGGGGATGGGGTGGGGTGGGGGGCTGGGGTGGAAGCATGCTGAGTCGTGAATGCTGATTGGTAATGCCTTTACCAGGAATGCGTTTACAACAGTAAAATCGTTGTAAACGCATTCGTGGTAAAGGCATTAGTGTTTAGAATGAGGTCGCTGTTCTGACCTCATTGTTGAGCCACGGGTGGTTTAGGCACCCGTGGTTCCGACATATAACCATTTGGGACTCACTTCAGGTTCTGACAGACCCCAGGCCCCTCAGATGGCTCATGCAGATGAGGCGCGAGAATCCTAAACTCTTGAGGTGTTCCATTTCCCTACAGGGGATGAACTTTATGGTGGAGCATCGCCCGGGGATTGGCCATGCCAACTCTGATGGTCTCTCCAGATACTTCCGCTTAGCGATGAGAGCTCCCAGGAGGTTGGGCAGCTATGCCCACTTTCAGCTGGGAGGGACACATGTTAGACCTGACAGCTTTAGGGTGGTCACCCCTAACTTTTTGCATACCTTCCTCCACTTTTTGGACACTGTTTTTGCTGGTTTTAGGACTCTGCGCACTTTACCACTGCTAACCAGTGTTAAAGTTCATATGCTCGCTCCCTTAAAACATGGTGACATTGGTTAATACCCAATTGGCTTATTTAATCTTCCTATAAGACCCCACTAAAGTGCACTACATGTGCCCAGGGCCTGTAGATTAAATGCTACTAGTGGGCATGCAGCACTGATTGTGCCACCCACATAGGTAGCCTCTTAACCATGCCTCAGGCCTGCCAGTGCAAGGCCTGTGTGTGCAGTTTCACTGCCATTCCGACTTAGCATTTAAAAGTACTTGCCAAACCTTAAAGTCCCCTTTTTCTACATATAAGGCATCCCTAAGTTATGCCCTAGGTAACCCATAAGGCAGGGTGCTATGTAGATAAAAGGCAGGGCATGTACCTGTGTAGTTTATATGTCCTGGTAGTGTAAAACTCCTAAATTCGTTTTTACACTACTATGAAGCCTGCTCCTTTCATAGGCTAACATTAGGGCTACTCTTATATATTGTTTGAGTGGTAGATTCTGATCTGAAAGGAGTTCAAGGTCATATTTAGTATGGCCAGAATGGTAATACAAAATCCTGCTGACTGGTGAAGTTGGATTTAATATTACTATTTTAGAAATGCCACTTTTAGAAAGTGAGCATTTCTCTGCACTTAAATCCTTCTGTGCCTTACAATCCACGTCTGGCTGGGTTAGTTGACAGCTCCCTTGCGCATTCCACTCAGACAAACCCCAAACAAAGAATGCTCAGTCACACTTGCACACGTCTGCATATTGAATGGGTCTTCCTGGGCTGGGAGGTTGGAGGGTCTGACACTTACATGTCAGAGGACAGTAGCCTGCCCTCACGCAAAGGACTGTCACAACCCCTACTGAGACCCTGGCATACAGGATGGAACTGAAAGGGGACCTTGTGCACTTCTAAGCCACTCTTTGAAGTCTCCCCCACTTCAAAGACACATTTGGGTATTTAAGCAGGGTCTCTGACCCTACCAACTCAGGCACTTTTGGACAAGATACCACTGGTGAGGAATCCCTAAACTAGAACCTGCAACCTGCCAAGAAGAACTGCCTGGCTGCCCATAGGACTCACCTGACTGCTTTTCTGCAAAGGACTGCTGCCCTGCTGCCTTGCTGTCTTCTTGCTGTGCTGAGAAGTGCATTTCCAAGGGCTTGGATAGAGCTTGCCTCCTGTTCCCTGAAGTCTCAGGACCAAAAAGACTTCATTCCTACAAAAGCACTCTTTGTGTGGCGAAAATTGATGCACAGCCTGCTAGAAATGACTCACAGCCTGCATCGCGGTGAGAAAATCACTGCATGCCGAACCGGATTGACGCAGCCCGATTTCTCGAAGAGGAGAACGACGCAGCGTCAGCGTTGCGACCGGATATTCGATTCACGGCCCACTGGATCGACGCAAATCTGAGCCGGAACCACACAGCCTGACTTCCTGAGAAGAATCGACGCAGCGCATGCCGTGCAGCAGAAGTTTCCACGCTTTGCCCACCGGATCGACGCAGCCCCTGTGACTTCGTCCTACACGCCCAGGATTTCAACGCATCGTCACCAGGGCGTCCAAAAACCCTGCAACCCAAAGAGGATCCCAGTTTATGCCCTGGAAATCGACGCAAAGACTGCCCTGCCTGCATCGTCTGTGTGCGCCGGAAAAATTGACGCACACCTCCCTGTTTTCCACGCAACTCCTTCTCTGCGGTCCTTTGCAGAGAATTGGAACGCAAACCAGGTACTTTGTGCATGCAAGAAACATTTGTTGCTTCTTAAGAACTAAAGACTCTTTATATCATTTTCTAAGTGTTATTTCAACATGTACTTATTGAATCTTAATCGTTTTGACCTGCATCTTACTAGATAAAATATTATGGCCCTCATTACAACCTCGGCAGTCTTCTGCAAAAACCGCCGAGGTTGCGGGCGCCAGAACACAGCCAGTGCTGGCGGTATATCTGGCTCCCAATTTCAACTTTTTTGCTGGCCCAGCGGAAAAGTCACGTCATCACTGCAGCCGGCTCATAATAGAGCCGGAGGCAATGCTGATGTGCAGCGGGTGCAGTAGCACCCGTCACTCATTTCACTGCCCGAAATTCGGGCAGTGAAATGTGCGATGGTGCTATGCCAGGGGTCCCCTGCACTGCCCATGCCAAGTGCATGGGCAGTGCTGGGGCCCCCAGGGGCACCTCGAGTCGCCTTACTGCCAGCCTTTCCATGTCAGTGTCTACCGCCATGGACAGGCTGGCGGTAAGTGGAGTCGAAATCCCCAGGTGCTGCCCTGGCGGATTACGACCGCCGGGACCGACATGAAGGTATACCACCGGTCCCGGCGGTATTATCGTGGCCGGTGCGCTAGGGTCGTGATAAGGCTGGCAGTACCGCCAGCCTGTTGGCGGTACTACCGCCACTATAGTCCTGACGGTCACCGATCGCCAGGGTTATAATGAGGGCTAATATATTTTTTTAAACACTGTGTGGTGTATTTTTGTGGTGTTCTACTGTGTTATTGTATGATTTGTTTCACAAATACTTTACACATTGCCTTCTAAGTTAAGCCTGACTGCTCAGTGCCAAGCTACCAGAAGGTGGGCACAGGATGATTTAGATTGTGTGTGACTTACCCTGGCTAGAGTGAGGGTCCTTGCTTGAACAGGGGTAACCTGACTGCCAACCAAAGACCCCATTTCTATCAATGCTCTTTCTGGCAGAGTATCTAGCCGTAGATTCCTCACATACACTCCCATCCTCCCCGTATTATGACTGGACTCTATCCATTAATATGATCCCATGTCTAGGAATCTGCACCCTGGTCTACCAACTTGCTTTTGAGGCTCTGCGTCTGGTGGCGCAGATAGTATCGGAAGCACCTGATATTAGTGCGTAAGAGTGGTGCCTATATAGGCTAAGCATGTCATTTCTAGAGCAGAACGTCAGTGGGGAGCCGCACAATGCCACCTACTAGCACACAGAGGTCCTGCTGAAAAGATTCTGGATCCTGTCTGACACCTGGCGAATATTCAAAAGGTGAGGATTCTGAAGCTGGATAGAGTCCCTCCCAGAAAGTGCTTTACCAAAGGTAAGTAACTTTTTTGTTAGGATTGTACCAGAGTGCGTATTCTTGTGAAGACTGACAGTCCACCCTAGGCTATTAAAACTGGTGCTGATGCTGAGGAGAGGAAGAAAACGTCACCACTGAAATGGAGATCCTTGATCAGACTTGAAAATGTCCCTAAAGATATCACAGAAAGGTACTTGGCCTGAAAGCTTCATATGCTTTGATTAAACGCGTGACTGCAGCTGACTTGGAGTACAGCCTGCTGCTAGAGTCTGGTGCTGCCACCGAACCACCTCCTCAAGACTATCCCACGAACATTGCCCTGAACAAGGCTGCTTCAGTGGTTTCCCTGCAAAAAAAACGTAAATACTTGAGGGAGGGAGTGCAATACGTATCTGCTGCACAGCTTGGAATACCGCAAGCAACTAGTCAATAAACTGCAGGGCTTATCCTGCTACGAGGACAACAGACTGATAAACACATGCGAGCTCGACAGGCCCCATTTAGTAAATTTTTGTAAGAAACAAAAACTCTGATGGGCTCCTCATTGAGCTGGTGAAAATATTTTGAGCCATCTATTAAGTTGTTATGTTATGTCTATTTGTATAACACACTTATCACCCATGAGGGTATATAGACACTGTGCAAGTAGCTAGGCTGTGAGCTCCTAGGAGGAGATTAGTTGAAGAGCCAACTCTTCAGCTTCTTGCAGAACTCAAGAAGCCATGTAGATAATCTGATATGCTGAGACAGGTCATTCCAGGCTTTGTGGGAGATGTGAGAAAAGGTGCGTTCTCCAGTTCTGTTCAGGTGTATCCTTGGGTACCT
The DNA here is from genome assembly GCF_031143425.1 of Pleurodeles waltl. Taxonomy (NCBI): domain Eukaryota; kingdom Metazoa; phylum Chordata; class Amphibia; order Caudata; family Salamandridae; genus Pleurodeles; species Pleurodeles waltl. The sequence goes on from NC_090450.1 coordinate 716,944,777, forward strand.
GCCTGGGAACTTTGCCATATGATGAAGGAGTTCACGATGCAGGTGAGTACTTCCCTAATTGGGGAGGCGGCACCCATGCTGAAGATGTGGTGGGGGCAGGGGTCTGTCGAGGCCTTGGAGTGGATGGTTCCCATGATGTTGGGCGTCTCATCTGTGGTGACTGGTTTCCAAGCAGTCAGGGTGTTTCTGGTGTCTTGGGTGGGTAGGCTAGGTTGGTGGGGTTTGGCTTTGGTTTGAAATTATTATATATGGTTTTGATTTTGTTGCTGAAGAATTCAGTTGTTGTATAAATCATGCGAAGAGATGATGTTTGTGGTGTGAGCTGGTATGGTGAAGCCTTTGACAATCATGAAGATCTCTTGCATCTCTTAGTGCTATTTTCTGTGCGCTCTACTAGAGACTTCTTATGGTTGCTCTGATCTTCTGGTCGTTGTGTCTCAGTGCCGGTTTGAAGGTGACATTATTTGTCCCTATGTGGTTTGTTCTTCAGCTTCTCTCTAGTTGTTTGCAGTGTTGCTTAGTTGATCAGAGTTCGTTGGTGTATTTGCAGGGTGCCAGGGAGTCAGCACAGTCTGTGAGCCATTTGTTGAGTTGGTTGACAGGGCAGTTTAAGTTGCTGGTGGGAACTGACTGGTTCATGCACAGGGTGTGTTTTGGGTTGGACAACTCCCCTGCACTATAATGAAAGTGTACCCTTGCCCTGAGGGCCAAACTGTACTGATGTCTGGATCCCTAATGCTGATTGTTATGGCCACAGGCAACACAGATCATGCTTGTGCGCCATGACGTAGGTCTGTCTCACGGATTACGGTTAGCCTACTACCTTTACCAGGAATTAGGCAGCATAGTGGTGACAGCATACTGTGTGGCGATCAATAGGGGTGAATATATTCTTTTTAACCAACGTCACTGGAAAAAGTCCTACAGGGCCACTCACTTTTTAGATTTCTGGTACTGTGTAAGTAACTCAACATTGGCCTACATCAGTTAGATATGAAGTGCTTTGCAGGGAAGGAGGGGTGACCCTGCACTGGTTGTGTTGTGCCTGGGAAGAATACACTACAAGGATAGAGCAGTGTTGTAGAGTGCATGCATGGTGAACGCATGTACTGGGTGTAGGAAGCTGGCTCTTTATATACTATGTCAAAATGAGATATAGCCCCTCATTATGACATTGGCAGTAAGTCCCGCATACCACCATGCTGACTGGCTCCAACATACCGCCGGCACAGCGGTTTACCGCTACCCATATTATGACACACACATAGCAATCCGTCACTATACAGCCACACACAAGTCTGCCAGCCCAAAGGTCAGTGATAAACTGGCGGTAGCAAAACCCATACCTTTGCGCCAACAGAACTATGCCCACAGCATTATGACCAACGAATCACCACGGCGGACATTCAACGGCGGTAAACCGTTGGCGGCACATACTGCAGCGCTCACAATACACACACACATACAAAACAACACTACATTGGACAATTCAAACTACATACACCTGACACACATACACACACCACACCCACACACCCAAGCCAATATAAAAGACACATCCACATTACCCACAACCCTTTACGACTAGAAAGAATTGCCACCAGAGAGCGAGACACTAAGAGCACCCACAGAACCAGAGCCACAGAACACCATCACCCATACACCATCCACACACCTTACAGCACACACCTCAACACATCACCCCACATACCCTCACACACACCACACACACTACACCCATGGCACCACAAAGACACCCCAGATTCTCTGAGGAGGAGCTAAGGATCATGGTGGAGGAAATCATCCGGTTAGAGCCACAGCTATTCGGATCACAGGTGCAGCAGACATCCATGCTAGGAAGATGGAGCTATGGCGGAGGATCGTGGACAGGGTCAACGCTGTGGGACAGCACCCCAGAACAAGGGATGACATCAGGAAGAGGTGGAACGACCTATAGGGGAAGATGCGTTCTGTGGTAGCAGTTAGCAGTACAGAGGGCTGGCGGTGAACCCCCACCACCTCCCCAACAACTAACAACATGGGAGGAGCAAGTCTTGTCAATACTGCATCCTGAGGGCCTGGCAGGAGTAGCAGTAGGACTGGACTCTGGTAAGTCAACTCTTTACTACTTTCACCTCCCTACCTGCATCCCATCACATACCCCCACCCCTACCCTCACCCCCATCACTCCACCACCTCACATACACCCCAATATCACAATCCACCCATCCCAATACCAAGCCCTGCATGCACCACCAATGCATGGACATCACTCACAGCCCTGCATGGACACCCATCACTAAAGCATGCACATTAGAGAGAATCACCTAGCCCACAGAATCACTACTCACCCAATGCAAAACTGACAGGGCAATCACAACCATAGAGGGCAACACACCCATGCACAAGATGTCTCACGCAGAAACAATAACACTGCATTTACATCCCCACAGGCCCCCCTCAACATCAACGGAGAGGACGTGCCAGCAACATCCACTCCCCCCATAGAAGAGGCCCACATTGATGACAGCAGCTCTGGACACCTGGATCTGGATGACCAACCTGGCCCATCAGGGATCTCCGGACAGCCGGTTACCCAGGCACAGTCCCATACCACCACAAAGCCTCCCCCCTCAGAAAACACCACCACAGCACCCACCCAGCGGGCCCATAGCTCTGTCCCCATGACACGTCAATCATCAGTGTGTCCACCACTACAGGGACCCTAGGGCACACCACAAACACAGGACGATCAGGGACCTGGGGTCAGTGGCAGTGGGCACACAGTTCAGGGGACAGAGGCACAGGACAACAGGGAAGCTGGGAGGACTGCTGTGCGACAGGGGGAGGACAGGCCCAGGGAACCGATTCTCCAGGAGGCACTCACCAACATCCTGGGAGCATACCACCATTCCCAGGAGACGATGGGCCAGATACTGGACAAGTTGCAGGAGACCCAGCCGCTGCCGGAGCGACAGTACCTGGGGATCAGGGAGGACCTGAAGGACATCCACACCACCCTGGTCACCATTGCAGGGTGGTTGGCAGACATGGCCAACACCATGAGGGAGGCAGTGGCACACCATGGGGCCCCTGACACTAGCCACACCGATGAACAGCACTCCAGACCTTCTTGGGTGAGTAGTACAGGGATCGACCAGTTAGATGGAGGCAGCGAAACCTGGCCTTCAGGAAGCCGAATGTCCTTTCTATTCTTCTTGTTTGCCCTGTTCCTCATTGTAACGTTCCTCGGCCCTTGTCCTGGGATTCCTCACAGGGGTTAGTAGCCATGAGAGGTTGGGTAACCAGAGTCACCTGCAAATATCGAGGGATACCTGTTAGCCACACACTAACCCTTATGACCAACACCATACCTATACACCAACATACCCTGGGTGGGAACCAGGGCTCACCTATTAGCCACACCCGGTGCCTCTGGAGTTGAGCCATCACATATGGGATGCTGCTATACCTCAGGATGAAGGCATCATTCACAGACCCTGGATACTTTCCATTGACGTGGGAGATGTACTGGTCCGCCAGGCACACTATCTGCCCATTCATGTAGTGAAAGGTCTTTCGATTTCTGAACACCTGTGCATTTCTCTGGGGGGGGGCACAAATGCAATATGTGAAACATCGATTGCCCCAGTGATGTTGGGGGATATGTCCCATTGCATAGAAGTCAGGTTTCACTGTGGCCAAATCCTCCACCTGGGGGAAAACAATGGTACTTTTAATCAGGGCAGACAACACTATTGAGAACATTGGCTGTGACATTCCTGCTGCCAAGCCCACTGTTACTTGGAAGGAGCCAGTTGCCAAGAAATGGAGCACAGATAGGACTTGCACAAGAGGGGGCATCCCAGTGGGGTGACGGATAGCAGATATCAGGTCAGGCTCCAAATGGGCACACAGCTTTGTGATTGTGGCCCTGTCCAGTCTATAGGTGAGGATGATGTGCCTGTCCTCCATTGTTGTCAAGTCCACCAGTGGTCTGTACACGGGGGGATGTCTGCACCTCCTAGTCATCCTCAGAGGTTGAAATCTGGGGGCAAAACGGGGAGCAGCTGGTCATTATTCCACATTTGCAAACACTTCACTGCATTGCATGTTGTGACTGTAACAGTATTTTGTAGCATCGGCCCAAATGGTGCCTATGTGTACTGTGATGCAGTTAGGTGCCATGGCCTGCCCTCCACTCCCCCCAAAATGACGTCCGCCTGTCCTGTGTGGATGGACATGTGGAAATGAGGTAATGCCGCTGACGTTGTGCGCCGTTGCTGGAGGCGGTCGAGTACCACCGTGCAACTCCTAATTGGTTGTCATTGGGCTCTATGGGTTACAGTGGCCAATGGTAGGTATGTACGCCGGCGGAGATGGTACGCACCGCCACGGACATGACCACCATTTTCTATCTGTTCACTCACTTACTACCTGACCTGGAACAGGAGAGGACCTACACTGCAAGTGCTGCTGTGACCTGTGTCTGGAACCGACCATGGCTCATGTCACTGGGGAAAGGGCCCCTGCCTTCACCGCTGTGGAGTTGGAGAGACTGGTGGATGGGGTCCCACCCCAGTACCGAATGCTGTATGGTCCTCCAGACCAATAGGTGAGTGTACACTGTGAGCACGATGCACGCAGCATGAATGCATGGAGTGCTGTGTGTGAGGGCCTCGTGTGGGGGGGGGGTTGGTGGAAGGGTTCTGGGCAGCGTGATGCATGTATGGTGGGCAATATCTGTGCGTAAGGGGATGGGAGGGCTATGGTGGGCCATGAGTGTTACAGGCCAGACAGTCTGACTGATACCTTTTTCTATGTTTATTTTTCTGCAGGTTAGCGCCCATCAGAAAAAGGGTACATGGCGTGCCATCGCCAAGGATATGCGGACCCTGGGGGTCTACGGCAGGCGGAGCACCCACTGTCGCAAACGGTGGGAGGACCTGAGACGCTGGGCAAGGAAGACTGCGGAGGACCAGCTGGGGATGGCCTCCCAACAAGGAGGGGGTGCCCGTCAAACCCTGACTCCCTGATGGCCCGCATACTGGTGGTGGCCTCATTCTAGATGGAGATTCATTTCTTGACACAAAATTTATGGTAGTTACAAACATCTTTTCTGCTTGCTTTCAAAAATACTCTGATGTTAACAACTTTCACTTGTGGTATTGGTATACATCCTATCACAGAATTTCTTCTTTAACTTTATGACACTTATACCGTTGACAGCATGTTGGTATAGTGTGTGGCACTGTATGTTTAGGTTGCTATTCTTGTTATTTACGGTAAACAAGGTACAAAATGAACCTTTCATTATTTGTCTTTATCAGCCTTGATAAAGTCCTGTATAAGGACGAAACACGTGTCGGCTGAATTTGGAAGAATTGGACATTTTCTCATTCTATTTGGATGAAGATATTCTTTCTACTTTCTAATCGTTGGAGTGGAGAATTTCTATCCCCCAATATATTCTCTTTTTCTTTCTGGACATTGAATGGATTTTTTAGGGGACCACCGCTCTCGCGTTGACTCAACATTTATTGTGTTTCATGTTTGATTCATTTTTGTATATACTGTACAGATTATTTGTTATCAATTCTAGTTTACTTTTTACATTAGGTTTCTATGGAATGAACCATTTTCTTTCTTGAATCAGATTCATTCTATGTTTCACTTATTAAAATTCACTTGTTTATTTCTAAATTTTGCAACGGTCACATTTGTTACTGATACCACGATTGTGGGAATTCATGATATGATCGTTTTGATAAGATTAAATATTTAAATTTTTTGGATATTGTGAATAGAGGGATTATACTTACCGTCTGTGTGCTCCATTCGCCTTTTTCTTTTATAGTGTCTGTCGACTTGCAGGATGCTTACTTTCATATCCCTATACTCAAGTTGCACAGGAAGTATGTCTGGTTTGTGGTAGAGTCGCAACACTACCAGTTTGCTGTCCTTTCGTTTGGTCTTACTTCAGCACCACGAGTCTTCACAAAGGTGATGGCAGTGGTAGCAGCAAGTCTCAGAAGTTAGGGGGTATTGGTATTCCCTTACCTGGACTATTGGTTGATCAAAGCCAAGTCTCCAGAGCTTGTGTTGCATCACTTGCAGATGACAACTCAGTTGTTGTTCAGTCTGGGTTTTTCGATAAATGTACCCAAGTCTCACCTGGAGCCCTCTCAACACCTCCTGTTCATAGGGGCAGTACTGGATACTACATTGAATCGGGCCTTTCCTCTGCCTCAGCGGATTCAGGATATTCAGGCGTTGATTCCAATGTTTCAAAATGGAGCGGTTGTTCCAGTCCTCAAGGTCTTGCGTCTGCTCGGTCTGTTCGCTTCTTGCATTGTGTTGGTCACTCATGCATGTTAGTACATAAGGGCTCTTCAATGGTGCCTCCGCAGGCAGTGGTTTCAGCACAAAGGGGATCTCAAGGAGTCAATAATGATCTCCAGAGACGCTGCAGCGGAGTTACGTTGGTGGGTTGTGGATGGCAACCTTTCTCAAGGAAGGCCGTTTTCACTGCCGCTTCTGGTGGCCATGGTCATGACGGATGCTTCCACTCTAGGGTGTGGAGCTCATCTGGGGGAACTGGAGATCAAGGGTCGTTTGTCTCCAGTGGAATCAACTTTTCATATCAATCTGTTGGAATTGCAGGCAATACGTTTGGCTCTCAAGGCCTTCCTCCCGTCCCTTCGCGGTCAGTCAGTTCAGGTCCTGACGGACAACACTACCGTGATGTGGTACATAAACAAGCAGGAAGGAGTAGGGTTGTATCTTCTCTGCAGAGAGGCTCTACAACTCTGGTCCTGGCTTCAGGACCATTGGATTTGCTTGTTAGCGAATCATCTGGCTGGAGTGCTCAACGTACGTGCGGACTCTCTCAGTCGACATTTTTCGGCAGATCACGAGTGGCGTCTCCATCCAGATCTGGTCCTGCACATCTTTCAGATGCAGGGCTCTCCAGTGATATATCTGTTTGCCAATCGGGAGAAAACGCACTGCCCGTCATTCTGCAGCCTCCAGTATCCGGCGCAAGAAGCTTTGGGGGATGCGTTACAGGTCTCTTGGTGCAACCGGTTGCTTTACGCATTTCCCCCATACCCTTGATTCCTCGGGTTCTGAGGAAGATTCGCCAAGATCGGGCTCAGGTCATTTTAATAGCCCCGGATTGGCCAAGAAGGGTAAGGTACACGGACCTTCTCCAACTCTCGCTGTGCCCTCCGCTCCGTCTCCCTCTCAGGGGGGACCTCCTCTTACAGTCACAGGGGCAGGCTCTACACCCACACCTCCAGAGCCTGCACCTTCATGCCTGGAGATTGAACGGGGCAACCTGAGTTCCTTTTCTCTCCCACCAGATGTAGTGGATGTTATTTTATCGGCCAGGCGACACTCCACTAAGACCATTTATGCCGGCAGGTGGCCAAAATTCGTGGCTTGGTGTGGAGAAAGACAAATTGATCCTTTGAGGGCCCACCTTTCTGATATTTTATTATTTGCTTTAGATTTAGCAAAGAAGGGTTGTGCAGTGGCTACAGTTAAGGGATATTTAGCTGCTCTGTCAGCCTTTCTTTTCCTCCCGGATCAGCCCTCATTATTTAAATCACCTATTGTGGTTAGGTTTCTGAAGGGTTTAGTTAATAGGTTTCCTCCCACTCCTTTACATGTGCCTCAGTGGGACCTAAATCTTGTTTTAACCTTTTTAATGGGATCACCTTTTGAGCCCATGCACTCTTGCCCTTTAAGGCTTTTAGTGCTTAAAACTGTTTTTCCCGTTGCTATAACCTCAGCTAGGCGGGTTACTGAGCTTCAGGCTCTTTCTGTTAAACCCCCCTTTACCTTGTTTTTCCTGATAAAGTGGTGTGGAAAACCAGGGCGTCTTTCCTGGCAAAGGTTGTCACTCCTTTTCATATCGGGCAGACCATTACCCTTTCATCTTTCTACCCTCCTCCTCACCCCTCAAAGGAAGAAGAGAGGCTCCACTGTTTGGAACCTAAAAGGGCACTTAGTTTTTATATTGAAAGGACGAAAGATTTTCGCCTGGTGGACCAGCTGTTCATGGGGTATATTGGACAGAGGAAGGGCAGAGCAGTTCATAAAAGGACAATCTCCAGGTGGGTCATTCATTGTATCAAGATTTGCTACTTGTTGGCAAAGAAAGTTCCCCATGAGGGTATCAGAGCCCACTCCACCAGGACTATGTCCGCTACTTCGGCCCTGGCAAGAGGGGTTCCAGTGGTGGATATTTGCAAGGCAGCAGCTTGGGCGTCTCTCCACACCTTCGCAAAGCATTACTGCTTGGATTCGGAGGTTAGGAGGGACGGCCATTTTGCGCAATCTGTATTGCAGGACTTCGTAGTGTAACCAGACAGGCTCCCACCTCCAGTGGGGGTACTGCTTTGGGAGTCTATTCATAAGGTGAGGAATCCACAGATAGTTGTATCGATCAGAACAAGTTACTTACCTTTGGTAATGCTTTTTCTGGTGGATACAATAGCTACCTTAGGATTCCTCACAGTCCCACCCGCCTCCCCGTTGCCTGTCTGGTTACACTGAGATATGTGGTTGTATAGGTGTATGTATATATTAATGTCTTGTAGGAAGTTGGCTCTGCATGTACTATTTACAAGTAAGAAATAGCATGCACAGAGTCCAAGGGTTCCCCTTAGAGGTAAGATAGTGACAAAAAGAGATAATTCTAATGCTCTATTTTGTGGTAGTGTGGTCGAGCAGCAGGCTTAGCAGAGGGTAGTGTTAAGCATTTGTTGTACACACACAGGCAATAAATGAGGAACACACACTCAAAGACAATTCCAGGCCAATAGGTTTTTATATAGAAAAATATATTTTCTTAGTTTATTTTAAGAACAACAGGTTCAAGATTTACAAACAATACTTTAAATGAAAGGTATTTCACTCAGGTATCTTAGGAACTTTGAATCATCACAATAGCATGTACAGTTTTGGCAAAAATGGCAATAAGCTATTTTAAAAATGGACACAGTGCAAAAATCAACAGTTCCTGGGGGAGGGAAGTATTTGTTAGGTTCACAGGTAAGTAAAGCACTTACAGGGTTCAAAGTTGGATCCAAGGTAGCCCACCGTTGGGGATTCAGGGCAGGTCAGGTGCAGAGGTCAAAGTGGTGCCCCCAAAAAATAGGGGGTCATTACAACCCTGGCGGATGGCGGAGAACCGGCAGTAAGACCGCCAACAGGCTGGCGGTCTCACCTTGGTGAATTATGACCATGGCGGTCATCCGCCAGTTCTCTGTACCGCCCTCCGTGCTGGAGACCTGTGTCTCCAGCCCGGCGGCGTCAGTATACCTCCGGCGGTATTTGGACCCGGCTTACCGCCGTGGAGTTCATGCGGTTTCAACCGCCGTGAAATCCATGGCGGTAAGCACTATCAGTGCAAGGGAATTCCTTCCCTGGCACTAATAGGGGTCTCCCCCAACCCCACCCCCATCCCGACTCCCTCCCCTACACCCCCAACCACCCCTGCCACCCCCCAAAGGTGGCAGGGCCCCCTCCCCACCCCAACCCCCAACATAACATTACTCACACACACCTGACACGCATGCAGGCACCACCAACACACACACGCACACATCTGACATACATGCCTACATCCACACACACAGTCAGACACGCACACTCACATTCAAACATACATGCACACATCCATACAGCCATACCCACAGCCATACACGCACTCATTCCCATACACACAACACCCCCGCAAGCATACACGCACCCACACACCCCCTCTACATACACACACGCACACCCCCATGCACGCACACAACACACAACACCCCCTGACCCCCCTCCCCTAACGGACGATCGACTTACCTGGTCCATCGATCCTCCGGGAGGGGACGGGAGCCATGGGGGCAGCTCTGCCGACACCACACTGCCAACAGAACACCGCCACGGCGAATCACAGGACGTGATTCGCTGGTCGGTGTTCTGTTGGAATGGCGGTGGAGGTGGAGCAACCTCCACTTCCCCGCCGCCCGCAAGTATGGCTGTTGGCGGCTCTCCGTCGGAATAACAACGGAGAGCAGCCAACAGTCATAATACGCCGAGCGGCAAACCGCCTGCACAGGCGGTCTTCCACACGGCGGTCCCTCTGCGGTCTTGCAAAAAGACCGCTGAGGTCGTAATGACCCCCATAGACTTCAATGGAAATAGGGGTGCCCCGGTTCCAGTCAGCCAGCAGGTAAGTACCCGTGACTTCGGAGGGCAGACCAGGGGGGTTTTGTAGGACTCCGGGGGGGACACAAGCAGGCACAGAAAGTACACCCTCAGCGGCACTGGGGCGGCCAGGTACAGAGTGCAAACAGGTGTCGGTTTTCAATAGGATTCAATGGTGAGACCCAGGGGTCTCTTCAGCGATGCAGGCAGGCACAGGGGGGGGGGGCTCCTTGGGGTAGCCACCACCTGGGCTAGAAAGAGGGCCGCCTGGGGGTTGCTCCTGCACTGGAGTTCGGTTCCTTCAGGTCCTGGGGGCTGCAGGTGCAGTGTCTTTACCAGGCATCTGGTTCCTTGAAGCAGGCAGTCTCGGTCAGGGGGAGCCTCTGGATTCCCTCTGCAGGCGTCGCTGTGAGGGCTCAGGGGGGTCAACTCTGGCTACTCATGGGCTCGCAGTCGCCAGGGAGTCCTCCCTGTAGAGTTAGTTTTCCACAGGTCGAGCCGGGGGCGTCGGGTGCAGAGTGGAAAGTCTCGCGCTTCCGGCGGGAAACGTGTGGTCTTTAAAAGTTGCTTCTTTGTTGCAAAGTTGCAGTTCTGTGGAACAGGGCCGCTGTCCTCAGGAGTTTCTTGGTCCTTTTAGATGCAGGGTAGTCCTCTGAGGATTCAGAGGTCGCTGGACCCTGGGGGATGCGTCGCTGTTGCAGTTTTTCTCAAAGTGGGAAAACAGGCCGGTAGGGCTGGGGCCAAAGCAATTGGTGTCTCCGTCTTCTCTGCAGGGCTTCAGGTTAGCAGTCCTTCTTTGTCTTCAGGTTGCAGGAATCTGTCTTCCTAGGTTCTGGGGGCCCCTAAATACTCAATTTAGGTGTGTGTTTACATCTGGGAGGATAGTAGTGAATGGCTACTAGCCCTGAGGGTGGCTACACCCTCTTTGTGCCTCCTCCCGGTGGGGAGGGGGTCACCTCCCTAATCCTATCTGCAAGATGGAGGATTTCTAAAAGTCAGAGTCACCTCAGCTCAGGACACCTTAGGGGTTGTCCTGACTGGCCAGTGACTCCTCCTTGTTTTTCTCATTATCTCTTCCAGCCTTGCCACCAAAAGTGGGGGCAGTGGCCAGAGGGGCAGGCATCTCCACTAGCTGGGATGCCCTGTGGCGCTGTAACAAAGGGGGTGAGCCTTTGAGGCTGTTACAGTTCCTGCAGGGGGAGGTGTGAAGCACCTCCACCCAGTACAGACTTTGTTACTGGTCACAGAGTGACAAAGGCACTCTGCCCATGTGGCCAGCAACATGTCTTGTGTGTGGCAGGCTGGCAAAAACTAGTCAGCCCACACTGAAAGTCAGGTATGTTTTCAGGGGGCATCTCTAAGATGCCCTCTGGGTGTATTTCACAATAAAATGTACACTGGCATCAGTGTGCATTTATTGTGTTGAGAAGTTTGATACCAAACTTCCCATTTTTCAGTGTAGCCATTATGGTGCTGTGGAGTTCGTGTATGATAGACTCCCAGACCATATACTCTTATGGCTACCCTGCACTTACAATGTCTAAGGTTTTGCTTAGACACTGTAGGGGCATGGTGCTCATGCACCTGTGCCCTCACCTGTGGTATAGTGCACCCTGCCTTAGGGCTGTAAGGCCTGCTAGAGGGGTGACTTACCTCTGCCATAGGCAGTGTGAGGTTGGCATGGCACCCTGGGGGGAGTGCCATGTCGACTTAGTCATTTTTTCCTCACCAGCACACACAAGCTGGCAAGCAGTGTGTCTGTGCTGAGTGAGGGGTCCCTAGGGTGGCATAAGACATGCTGTAGCCCTTAGAGACCTTCCCTGGCATCAGGGCCCTTGGTACCAGGGGTACCAGTTACAAGGGACTTACCTGGATGCCAGGGTGTGCCAATTGTGGAGACAAAGGTACAGTTTTTAGGGAAAGAACACTGGTGCTGGGGCCTGGTTAGCAGGCCTCTGCACACTTTCAAATCATAACTAGGCATCAGCAAAGGCAAAACGTCAGGGGGTAACCATGCCAAGGAGGCATTTCCTTACATGTCTTTTCCTGTATATATAAAAATGATGGTTTTGATTATTTTCATCATGGTAGTTTTATGTATATATGTAATTATTGGAGTTATTGAGGGTCGGTTCTCACCTGTTCGCCTCAAAGGCACGTAAAAAATGGTGAAACTGACATCAGCACGCCAGCGAGGACTTCTTATTGGCATGGTGATGTCACACGGAGTCGTGTGGAGCCATCCAATTGTGACGTCCTCGTCGACGTGGAGAGCTGGGAAGAAGATTTTCCGTCGGATGCTGGTGCATGGGTGAATTCATATGGTGAGGAATCCAGAGGTAGTTATTGTATCCACCAGAAAAAGCTTTACCGAAGGTAAGTAACTTGTTCTTACATCTCCACAGGTATCCCAGCCAGTGTCACCGGAGAGGAGGTGCCAGCAATATCCAGACCCCCAACTGAAGAGGCCCACAGTGATGACAGCAACTCTGGTTTTCAGGATCTGGATGACCAAGCTGGCCCATTAGGGACCTTGGACAGCCGGTTACCCAGGCCCTGTCACAGACCACCACAGAGCATCCCCCATCAGGAAACACCACCACAGCATCCACCCAGTGTACCCACACCTCTGTCCTCACGCACCCCACATCACACACCCCAAAACATCACCCTACACCCTCACCTACACACTTCATACAACACCCATGGCACCACATAGACACCCCCGATTCTCAGAGGAGGAGCTAAGGGTCATGGTGGAGGAAATCATTAGGGTAGAGCCACAGTGATTTGGAGCACAGGTGCAGCAGTTATCTATAGCTAGGAAGATGGAGCTATGGCGGAGAATCGTACACACGGTCCACGCCGTGGGACAGCACCCAAGAACTAGGGATGACATCAGGAAGAGGTGGAACGACCTATGGGGGAAGGTACGTTCTATTGCAGCAAGACACCAACTCGCTGTACAGAGGACTGGCGGTGGACCCCCACCTCCTCCCCCACAACTAACAACAGCGGAGGAGCAATTCTTGACAATCATGCAACCTAAGGGCCTAGCCGGAGTAGGAGGAGGACTGGACTCTGGTAAGTCAACTTTCTACTACTGCTACCCCCCACCTGTATGCCATCACATACCCTCACCCTCACTCCTATCACTCCACCACTTCCCACACACCCCACCATCACATCTCACCCATCCCAATGCCAAGCCCTGCATGCCATACCAATGCATGGACACCACTCACAGACCTGCATGGACACCTATCATTAAAGCATGCACACTAGAGAGAATCAGCTATCCCACCACATACCAACGTACACAAGTGAAAACTGCCATGGCAAATACAAACAAAGAGGCTAAGCCACGGATGCACAATATGTCGGACACAGAAACAATAACACAGCATTTACATCCCCACAGGTACCCCAGCCAATGTCAGTGGAGCGGAGGTGCCAGCAATATCCAGTCACCCCACAGAAGAGACCCACAGTGATGACAGCAACTCTGGACTTCAGGATCTGAATGACCAACCTGGCCCATCAGGGACCTCTGGACAGCCAGTTATCCAGGCCCAGTCACACACCACCACAAAGCTTCCCCCATCAGGAAATACCACCACAGCAACCACTCAGCGTACCCATACCTCTGTCCCCAGGACATGTCAATCAGCAGTGTGTCCGCCTCTACAGGAACCCCAGGGCACACTTCATACCCAAGATAATCAGGGACCTGGGGTCAGTGGCAATGGGCACATGGTTCAGGGGACAGAGGCACAGGCCAACAGGGACACTGGGAGGACTGCTGTGCGCCAGCGGGAGGACAGACCCAGGGAACCAACTCTCCAGGAGGCCCTTCCATAGATCCTGGGAGCATATCAACATTCCCAGGACATGAAGGGCCAGATCCTGGACAACATGAAGGAGAACAGGCGGCTGCAAGAGGAACATTACCAGTGGATCAGGGAGGACTTGCAGGCCATCAACAACACCCTGATCTCCATAGAAGGGGTGCTGTCAGATATGGCCAATATAATGAGGGAGGCAGTCATACAACAGCAGGCCCCTGCCACTAGCCAGACATCTGAACAGCCTTACACCTCCACTGCCGCTAGTGGCCAGGCTGCCCCGCCACAGGACTCACAGGCCACCAGCACCTCTCCCCCTGCAGAAGGAGAACCACCCCACAAACGTTCCCTGCGACCCAATTAGAAGCTAGAGACCCTTGCAAAGACCCCCTCCAGGAAATGGGACTTTCCTGATTGTCACCCTTGTATCCCACTCAGTCACTCTGTCCACCTTGAACTGCCATTGCTCCCCTTCCTATGTCCCCTTGGACAATGCACCTGTGCTACAAATAGACTGGAACAATACCCTGGACTTTCATCTATTATCACCCTATCCCATTGCACTTGCCCCTCTATATTTTAGCACTTCAATAAACACCCTTGGAAAAAAAAAAAGTCTGGAGTATGTCATATTTTCAAATATGTATTAATTGAAACAGGTAAAAATATTGCAATTCAACTGTAGAGAAAATGATCATAGATTAATGACCTGTAGCTAGCTGCAGTGATCACATCAGGAGTGTATGTCAGGTCACCAACATCTGCAAAATGATTTGCCAGAGGGTACAGTAAGTGGGAATAGAAGTGGGAAATAACAGCATGCCAGTGCCACAGAAATTTAAACAAATTTAAATGAAATGTGAAGTAACACTGTTTTACCTGTGTGTCATTGGAAGTATTGTCTGATCACTGATGTTCTGTTGTCCTCATCCTCATCCTCTGCCTCCTCATCTTCACTGTCCACAGGGACCACTGCTTGCACACGGGCATCTGCAGCCTCCTCCTCCTGCAGAAAAGGCACATGGTGTCTCAGGGCAAGGTTGTGCAACATGCAGTATGCAACTACTATCTGGCAGACATTCTTGGGTGAGTAGCACAGGGATCCACCTGTTAGATGTAGGCACCAAAACCTGGCCTTCAGGAGGCCAAAGGTCCTTTCTAATATCCTTCTGGTTCACCCATGGGCCTCATTATAACGTTCTTCTGCCCTTGTCCTGGCATTGCTCACAGGGTCAGCAGCCATGATAGGTTGGGGTAACCTGAGTCACCTGCAAATTTTGAGGGACAACATTTAGCCACACAGTATCCCATATGGCCCTCGCCATACCCATAGACCAACATATACTAGGTGGGAACCAGAGCTTACCTATTAGCCACACCCTGCTCTTCTGTAGTTGGGCCGTCACATTGGGATGCTGCTATTCCTCGGGACAAAGGCATCATGCACCTACCCAGGCTACTTAGCATTCACGTGGGAGATGTACTGGTCCGCCAAGCACACCATCTGTACATTCATAGAGTGTAGAATTAAATTGGTGGAAATATAACTGAAGGAGAATATTTCTATATACTTCAGGTAAGAGTGTACTGTGGGTTGATTTGGGTTGTAACAACATAGGATTTAGGTGAGTTGATTAATAGAGATAGTCTTTTGTATGATTATATTTTGTAGATTTGAGGTGAGGAGAAGTGTTGTTGGAAAAGATTGGTGCCTCAAGAGAGAGGTTGTACTAAGCATGTGTATGGTTAAGGGTAGTCGTGCAGCAATGTGTTATTCCATAAAAAAGAGGTATTTAAGTAGTTTGATTAATAAAAAAATTTGGGGGGATTATTTTAGAGGTCCCCTATTGTTTTAGTCCTGAAGAAGACCCGTGTGTGAACCCGGAATTAGCCCGAGAGCCAGAGAGGGTCAAAATGTCGACGATGGTGGTTGTGCCCGGATGTGATCTTTTTTCCGTACAATGAAGGAAGGACTTTAATGGGGATTCAATACTGTTGAAATTATGGAAATGATTCAATGCGGAAAAGGCTTCACCAACAGGCTTTTCTTTTAATTATTTGTTTTTTTAATTGATAGGTGTGAGATTTACGCTCTCTTTCTTTTTTCTAATCACGAGCACTTGACCTTTTTGCACTTTTTACTGTCCTTCTTCTTTTTCGCAGTTTTGATAGGGGATTTATTTAGAATTTTTATATGAGTATGGAATATATTTTTGTATATAAAATAAAGGATGTTTTCCAAATTAGTATGGATCTATGCTGCATGTAAACTAGATGAGATGTATATGTTGTTGTTCCCTGAGGGGGCAATATAGTTTTGTAACTAGTCTTTACCCAGCCCCCTTTTGGGATTCTTTCTGGGTTACCCTCTGTGGTTTATGACATACAAGAAGGGAAAGGAGCCTGCCGGGGCTGCCAGGAAGATAAAGGAGTCTGCAGCAGCTGCTTAGATGGGAAAGGAGTCTGCCCCAGCTGCCGGGGAGAGCAAGGAGCCTGCACCAGCAGGCAGGAAGAGGAAGGAGCCTGGGGCAGGAACTGTGATGGAGCCCCCAACACCAACCATGGTTGTGCAGCCGCCTGAAGTTGCAGGGGATGGGCAGGAGCCTCCCCCCACCTCAGTAACACCACCACCTCCAGTGAGCAGCCGTCCGAAGTTGCAGGGGTTGGGCAGGAGCCTCCCCCTACCAGCAGCACCACCACCTCCAGTGAGCAGCCGTCTGAGGTTGCAGGGGATGGGCAGGAGCCTCCCTCCCTTCCCCCCCCAGCAGCACCACCACCTCCAATGAGCAGTCGTCACCCCCGGCGGACGGTATGTAATCCTGCCTCCATGGGCTGCTGTGCGGCCTGCCCCCTGCAAATCCAGTGGGTATGACACCCACCTGAGAGACTGTAACCTTGCACTCCCCAGGATTAACAGCACAGGTCACGATGCCCCCTCCAGAACCAGTGGGTAAGACACCCACATACCCAAGACTCCCCAGGATCATGTGCACAGGGCACGAGGCCCCCTCCAGAACTAATGGGTAAGACACCCACTTACCCAAGACTCCCCAGGATCAAGAGCACAGAGCAGGAGGCCCCCTCCAGAACCAGTGGGTAAGACACCCACCTGAGAGACTGTGGCCTTGTTCTCCCCAGGACCAAGCACAGGGCATGTTGCCCCCTCCAGAACCAGTGGTCTTGTTCCATCTCCCAGCTGAGGTGCCCCCGTCCCCCTGAGATGCCTGCCTACTTACCAGCGGATGCCCCTGCAGTGTTTTCTCCGTGTTGATGCAGGTGACATGTGTGGCCTTGGACTGTGGCCGGTGGCCATGTGGCCTACGAACATTATGGACTGGGCTGTATCCCTTTTTCTGTACATATGTATACATCTATTATCTTGCCTAACTTATTTTTCTTGAGGTGTTGCTCTCATTACATTGACTTTTTCTCAATCGTTTGGTCCTTGCATTATTCGTAAAAGTTATGGGGTAAAAATATTTTAGTAATGCAGCTGCTTCTGTGTATGGTGTTGGGAATGTGTGTGTTGTGCATGTGTGTGTGTCACTGTCGTTTCCTTCCCCCCTTGTGTGCTAGGCAGCTGTACTCACTGTCATTGTCTTAGCCGGCTTTGGTGTTTATGGTGGAGCATCATGTAGAAGATCATGGGGAA
This sequence comes from Pleurodeles waltl, assembly GCF_031143425.1. Classification (NCBI taxonomy): domain Eukaryota; kingdom Metazoa; phylum Chordata; class Amphibia; order Caudata; family Salamandridae; genus Pleurodeles; species Pleurodeles waltl. The sequence continues at coordinate 716,962,477 of NC_090450.1, forward strand.
GACATGCAGTTCGGGGTCCATGGCGGCGTGGTTGTTCCCTGTGTCTCCCATGGTGAGTCCTTTCACTTGTGTGCAGTGTTTCCGCCATGCTTTCGATGTCATTGGTACCGCCCCGGAAAAGGTGGTGGATTGCTGTGTCTTAATATGGTAGGCAGAGCATTGACTTCCGACTGGCTGTAGGCGGCACCCTGGCGGTCTGTGTGGTACATTGGCAATCGGAGATCTTTCCGCCATGGTTATAATTTGGCGGTAGTTACCACCAGCCTGTTGGCGGTATTACAGCCACTTTTACACCAACTGCCAGGGTTGTAATGAGGGCCTTAATGACTAACTCCAGGCCAATGGTTTTTATATTGCAAAAATATATTTTGTTACTTTATTTCTAGAACCACAAGATTCAGTTTGGAATTAAGTGCATTTGCAAGTAAGTAGCAAGCATATGTATCAACACCACTTAGTTTCAATTTAGCAAGTACAATGAAATGGTTTTCAATAAAATAGCAAATATCTATTTTAAAAGTTGACACTGCAATTTTCAAAGACAGTTCTAGAGGGGAAGAAAAGTTAGTACAGTTCCAAGTTAAGCAAAAGACTTACAGTTCCAGTCTCCGGGTGTTAGGATGTCCAGAGGCTGGGGTTCAAGTTAACCCCAAACACCTGCCACCAGCAACACGGGGCCGGCCGGGTGCAGAGGTCAAATTTGTTGGAAGATTTAAAATCGGTTCCTATGGAGACAGGAGGCACTCAGAATCAGGTCTGCTTGCCGGTAAGTTCCCTTGTCTTTGGAGGGCAGACCTGGTGGGTTTAGGGGAGCACCGGGGGAGCCACAGGTCAACACCAAACCCACACCATCAGCGGCACAGGGGCTGCCAGGTGCAGGGTGCAAACTTAGTATCAGGCTCCTAATGCTTTTCAATAGGGTGCCCCAGGGGGTCACAAGTAGGCTGCAGGCTGGGTCCAGGGGGTCAGTTCGGAGAAACCACAGGTTGGACAGTGAGGAGGGCCGCCTGCTGTACGTTGCCCGCACCGGATGCCAGGCTCCCCAAGGTCAGGGGCTGCGGGTGCACGGTACCTTTTGGAGTCTGGTATCTTCGTCCGGATCCTTCACAGGCATTGTTGTGGTGGACAGGAGGCGTCATACCAGGGTGGACACTCGGTCGGAATTGCCTGGGGACCAGCCCTAATGCGTTGGGCCACCTGGACATGGGCCGTGGGCATCAGGTGGAGAGTGGGCAGGGCTTGGGGTCCGGGGCGGCTCTGAAGTCTTTTGTTGGAGCTTCTTTCTGGACAGGGCTGATGTCCACAGGAGATCTTGGTCCTTTGGTATGGGGCAGGCATGAGGCTTTTAAAAGGTCCCTGGACCTGCAGGATGCATCACCTTTTTATAGCAGGCGCTTCCGAAGCTGGAGACAGGCCTGTAGGGCTGGCACCAAATCAGTTGGTGTCTTCAGTCCTCTCTGCTGGGGGTCAGCTTAGCAGTTCTTCTTTCTTCTCGAGGTCACCAGTAATCTGGTGAGCTAGGTTCAAGGGTGCCCCTAAATACTAGGTTTAGAGGTGTTACAGGGGTCAGAGGGCAGTAGCCAATTGCTACTGTCCCTGAGGAGGGTGGCGACACTCTTCCTGTGTCCACTCCCTTTGGGGAGGGGGGGCACATTCCTAACTCTATTGGACCCTGTCCTCCGAACTAAGATGAAGGATTCTGCATGGAGGGGGTCACTTCAGCTCTGGACACCTTAGGGGTGGTCCTAGCTGGAGTGGTCACTCCTCCCTGCTTTACCTAATTTTCCAGCCAGACTTGTCACCAAAAGTGGGGCTTTGTCCGGGGCCAGGAGGGAGCGGGCATCTCCACTAGCTGGAGTGCCCTGGGACACTGCAATAGGAGGCCTGTGCCTTTGAGGCTCACCGCTAAGTGTTACAGTTCCTTCAGGAGGTAGGTGTGAAGTACCTCTGCCCAGAGTAGGCTTTGTTTCTGGTCTCAGAGAGCAAAAAGGCCCTCACTCATGGGGTCAGAAACTTGTCTGCTAGTGGCAGACTGGCACAGACCAGTCAGCCCTATACTAAAGGGGTTGGGTAACATACAGGGGGCATTTCTAAGATGCCCTCTGTGTGCTTTTTACAGCAAATCCAACACTGGCATCAGTGTGGGTTTATTGTGCTGAGTAGTTTGATACCAAACCTCCCAGCCTTCAGTGAAGCCATCATTGAGCTGTGGAGTTCGTAATGACAAACTCCCAGCCCATGTTCTTAATATGGCCACACTGCACTTACAATGTTTAAGAACAGACTTAGATACTGTAGGGGCATATTGCGCATGCAGTTATGCCCTCACCTGTGGTATAATGCATCCTGCCTTAGGGTTGTAATGCCTGCTAGAGGGGTGACTTACCTTTGCCAGAGGCAGTGTTTTGTAGGCATGGTACCCTGAGGAGGATGCCATATCGACTTTGCCTTTTTCTCCACGCCAACACACACAATCTGCAATGGCAGTGTGCTTGTGTTTGGTGAGGTGTCTCTTAGGGTGGCACAACACATGCTGCAGCCCTTAGGGACTTATCTGTGTGCCGAAGAGTGCCAATTGTGGAAACAATGGTACCATTTTAGGGAAAGAACACTGGTGCTGGGGCCTGGTTAGCAGGATACCAGCACACTATAATCAAGCCAGCATCAATATGAGGCGGGGGTAACTGCAACAAGGGCAGTTTCCTACACTGGGTGTGTATGCCTGCGAGGAGTACAGAGCATGACGGGTGTAGTGTTGTACAGCGCGCACCTGGTGAATGTGTGTGCTGGCTGCATGTGTGCCTTCAAGGGTCAACACAGAAAGGCTACAGTACTGAGCGGTGGGTGTAGAATGAATGTGTGCCCTGATCCGTATATCTAGTGGCAAAATACATGGAGGTATGTGTGCTGTGCGTGTACACTGAAAGCAAGTGTGCCTGTAATCGTATATTACATGAAGGACCCAAGGTTCCATTTTAGGAGGTCTGCTTGGTGAAGACATGTGAAGGTAGAGAAATACCCTCAGACAGATTTATGTATTGCGGCATTTGTGTGAGCTGGGTGGGACACACTGGACGAAGGAAAGGGAGGCTCCCCCCGTACACTTCAAATGGTGCTCTTTGATTCAGTGAGAGATCACAAGGAAGGGGCCTGTCACATCTTGGAAAGGAAGTGGGGCTGATAAGAGAATTGTAAACAGTGGGATTGAGAGCCTGGGATTAACCTTCTGATGCACATATCATCGTGAGTGACATTCAGGTGTTAACTCTAGTCACTCCCAATACCTATGTTGTGGGACTATCAGCTTTGTAGTCTCTCCTGTTGTGATAGGCAGCTTTGCAAGAGAATTAGAGGGAGAGGAGAACTATGTTCTTCAAAGGAAGCGGAACCCCAAGATGAAACTTTAAAAGACCCAGACTCTAATTCCTATTTGGTGTCTTGAAATGAACTATAAGAAGGCGAGGTTGAGACTCCAACAATTGTTATCTGCCAAGCAGCCAGACAGGCTGTGTGAGGAGAGGAAGCTCTGCAAGACCGTTGCATGTGCCAGAACTGAGGGCCATGGCCTGCTGGTTTCCCTGCTGGGTGAGGGGACATCTTGAGGGAGCCCCAGACTGCTTGCTCATGTCTACCACTGAGAGCCAAGTGAAGAATGGGTACTTGGCATAGTTGCTCAGGATCCATAGTAGGCCATGCCACAGGACATCAGGAGTAAAAGGCCTGAACCACCACAGTAGGTCCTTGTAGCCCCTGTGTGCCCTGTGGAACCCTGAAAGGGAATTTGATAGTGTGGGAGTAGGTTGAGTCTGTGAGGCTGCTCCAGCTATGTTTGGCCAGGCTGGTAGTGGAGGGTTTCATTTGGCGAGGTTTGTTGATCTGGAAGTGGACAATGGTGTAGTCATTTCAGGTGAGAGGCAAGGTTACGATGATTTTTGATGTTGTCAAAGGTGACAAAGACGAGGTTGAGGGTGTCCAGCGAAGTGTATTGGTCTAGTGACATGTTGCGTTATCACAAGATTTCCAAGGTTTTCGAGGAGTGCAGTGGAGTTGGGGTCATTTTGGTTTTCCTTGTGGAAGTTGAGGTCTCCAAGTATGATGTAGGCTTTTGCATCGATAGTGAGAGGAGCAGTGAATTCTGCAATATTGTTGGTGAAACTGGCTTCCTAGTTCCCACACATAGGCCCTCATTACGACCTTGGCGTGCGGTCGCTGGGCGGCCGCCAATGCGGCCGCACTCCCGCCGCAGCCATTTGAAGATCCCCGCTGGGCTGGTAGCCGGAAACTTAGTTTCCGCCCGCCGGCCCAGCGTGGATCTCGGCCGCAACACAGGAGCCGGCTCCAAATGGAGCCGGCGGTGTTGCAGCTGTGCAACGGGTGCAGTTGCACCCGTCGCGCTTTTCACTGTCTGCATAGCAGACAGCGAAAAGCTGCACGGGCACTGTGAGGGGGCCCCTGCACTGCCCATGCCAGTGGCATGGGCAATGCAGGAGCCCCCAGGGGCCCTGCGACTCCCCGTACCGCCAGCATTTTCCTGGCGGTTCAATCCGCCAGGAAAAGGCTGGCGGTAGCAGATTAAAACCGTAGGGGCCATTGTGTCGGAAAACCGCCGGCCCCGGCGGTGTGACCGCGGCGATTCCGCTGCGGTCGTAATGCCATGGGAAGCACCACCAGCCTGTTGGCGCTGCTTCCATCAGAACAGCCCTGGCGGTCTTGGACCGCCAGGGTTGTAATGACCCCCTTAGTTATTTTATGGAGAAGCGATTCTCATGGATGAGTTTCTTCTTGTTTGCAGAGTTTGGTTACATGTTTGAGCTTTATTGGATGAAACCTGGGCCTTTGCCATTAATGGCCCTATGGGTGATTCCCAGTTACTTGAAAGCCAACATCTTTTAAAAAGACAGCAGTCAGCTTTTTAAACAATTGCATACCACACCAAGTAAGTAAGTGAGTGTTCATCATCCTATTTGGGTACCCAAATGAATGCGAATGCCCCAAACAGTCAGGCTGTTTCTTCTAGGACTTTTGTATTTCTCGTGTTTTTAATATCTATATACGGAGAGTATTCAACAGTCCTTCAACTCCTCTCACTACCTATTTACTGTGTTAGCTATCTGTGTTGCCCCGTTACTTCTAGTGTGAAAGAATTGTGTAATGTTCCTCCTCCTGCAACCACCTGTTCTTTACCTATTCTTTGTGTTAGGGGATCTAAATGAAAGAGTGAACTCACACAAACAATATGAGCAGTTTAACTTTCGTATTGTGTAATGGACCAGCCAACTTTGTCGTTTTTTTTAAATGGACTAGACAACTTTTTCAATTTTAAAACACTAGAGAAAGTTGCTCGATCTCACAAAATACCTTTGGCGAATTCTGACATTTTACCCAAACACTTTGCATACTGGAGTTTTAAGCCAATAATGACAATGATAAATTCAAAACTACAAGCATTGTAATGCAACATGCTCTTGGCCGAGAAGCATAGGCCCACCAAGCAAACTTTTAAAGAGCAAAATACAATATAGTTTCTGGCTTTCATCATTTTTTTGTACACAATCAAGGATTAAATAGCTCAATGGGTGAAAGGGCAGAAACAGCCCTTCAAATGCAAATGTGAGCTTCTCGCTGCTAATGGACTAACAATAACACTTTTGTAAGACCAAACAGTTCTCTAAAAAGACATTTAACAGAGCAATGTGAGTAACAGCAGCTGAACGTGTCTAAAGAGATAGTGAGAAAGGAAAAACAATTCTTCAGCATCCTACTCTCTGCCTAGACATTGGTCTAATTTAAGTGGCAGTCCTTCAACATCACTCTGATGTACACTGCCATGAACAGTTGGAGCATGTGCTGCAGGTGCTGCCCCGCAAAGGCTGGACTTGGCCTATCCTTGGTAGGTAGTTAATCCTGTGCTTCTAGGGGTGTGCAGTGCTTTTCTGTATTTAAACACCGGCTCCATCTTGACCACTGATTCCATTTTGTGCCTAGCTTAGCCTCAAGCGCCGTCACATAGCTGGCGGAGGTATTTTTCTGCGCACAGCATGTTAACGTGTTTTTCACTTTTTCCTACCAGGGACGGGAACATAACATGGGGGAGTGTAGGAAGTTGGCTCTGTATGTACTATTTCAAAGTAAGAAATAGCATGCACAGAGTCCAAGGGTTCCCCTTAGAGGTAAGATAGTGGCGAAAAGAGATAATTCTAATGCTCTATTTTGTGGTAGTGTGGTCGAGCAGTAGGCTTATCAGAGGGTAGTGTTAAGCATTTGTTGTACACACACAGGCAATAAATGAGGAACACACACTCAAAGACAATTCCAGGCCAATAGGTTTTTGTATAAAAGAATATATTTTCTTAATTTATTTTAAGTACCACAGGTTCAAGATTTACAAGTAATACTTTAACTGAAAGGTATTTCACTTAGGAACTTTAGGAACTTTGCATTAGCAAAATAGCATGTACAGTTTTTACACAAATGGCAATAAGCTATTTTAAAACTAAACAGTGCAATTTTCAACAGTTCCTGGGGAGGTAAGTGTTTCTTAGTTTTGCAGGTAAGTAAACCACATACAGGGTTCAAAGTTGGGTCCAAGGTAGCCCCCCGTTGGGGGTTCAGAGCAACCCCAAAGTTACCACACCAGCAGCTCAGGGCCGGTCAGGTGCAGAGGTCAAAGTGGTGCCCAAAACACATAGGCTTCAATGGAGAAGGGGGGGCCCTGGTTCCAGTCTGCCAGCAGGTAAGTAACCGCGTCTTCGGAGGGCAGACCAGGGGGTTTTTGTAGGGCACCGGGGGGGACACAAGTCAGCACAGAAAGTACACCCTTAGCGGCACGGGGGCGGCCGGGTGCAGAGTACAAACAGGCGTCGGGTTTGTAATGGAGTTCAATGGGAGACCAAGGGGTCTCTTCAGCGAAGCAGGCAGGCAAGGGGGGGCTCCTCAGGGAAGCCAACACCTAGGCAAGGGAGAGGGCCACCTGGGGGTCGCTTCTGCACTGGAGGTCGGATCCTTCAGGTCCTTGGGGCTGCGGGTGCAGTGTCTTTACCAGACGTCGGGTTCTTTGAAGCAGGCAGTCGCGGTCAGGGGGAGCCTCTGGATTCCCTCTGCAGGCATCGCTGGGGGGATTCAGGGGGGTCAACTCTGGCTACTCACAGGGTCGCAGTCGCCGGGGAGTTCTCCCTGTAGTGTTGGTTCTCCGCAGGTCGAGCCGGGGACGTCGGGTGCAGAGTGCAAAGTCTCACGCTTCCGGCGGGAAATGTGTGTTCTTTAAAAGTTGCTTCTTTGTTGCAAAGATGTTTCTTCTTTGGAGCAGAGCCGCTGTCCTCAGGAGTTCTTGGTCCTTTTAGATGCAGGGTAATCCTCTGAGGCTTCAGAGGTCGCTGGACCCTGTTGAACGCGTCGCTGTTGCAGTTTTTCTTGAAGGGGAGAGACAGGCCGGTAGAGCTGGGGCCAAAGCAGTTGGTGTCTCTGTCTTCTCTGCAGGGCTTTCAGGTCAGCAGTCCTTCTTCGTCTTAGGTTGCAGGAATCTATCTTGCTAGGTTCTGGAAGCCCCTAAATACTCGATTTAGGGGTGTGTTTAGGTCTGGGGGTTAGTAGCCAAAGGCTACTAGCCCTGAGGGTGGCTACACCCTCTTTGTGCCTCCTCCCTGAGGGGAGGGGGGCACATCCCTAATCCTATTGGGGGAATCCTCCATCTGCAAGATGGAGAATTTCTAAAAGCCAGAGTCACCTCAGCTGAGGACACCTTAGGGGCTGTCCTGACTGGCCAGTGACTCCTCCTTGTTTTTCTCATTATCTCCTCCGGCCTTGCCGCCAAAAGTGGGGCCGTGGCCGGAGGGGGCGGGCAACTCCACTAGCTGGAGTGCCCTGGGGTGCTGTAACAAAGGGGGTGAGCCTTTGAGGCTCACCGCCAGGTGTTACAGTTCCTGCAGGGGGAGGTAAGAGGCACCTCCACCCAGTACAGGCTTTGTTACTAGCCACAACCTGAAGTTGGCAGACAAGGGATGATGTCGGAGTAAAGCCCCATGGTGATGCATTTTTAATTCCTATTTTTTGCTTTGCGGTGTGCATGCGTGAATACGTAGTCACCATATATATATATATATATATATATATATATATATATATATATATATATATATATATATATATATCATTGTTGAAGTATTACATTTTCTTTGTTTCTTTGATGATTATTATCCTGCTGCTGTGATTAGTTTGAGAATTGCATGTGTGTTGCTGCATTTAAAGTAAAAGCTCATGTTATTCTTTTTGTTTCAGAATCTTGGGAGGTGCCTTAATAAATTAATTACTCAGACTAAAATTGCTGCATTCTTTGCATTCCTTTCACTTTGTTCCTTTGGTCTGAAGTAAAGCAGAACAGGGTGATGAGATGTGAACAAATAGTGGAAAGTGTAGTGTTTGTGTTGACCCGTTGTCTGGATTATTTGTAGTTGTTTCTGTGATGAGAGTGAGATCCCCTAATAATGTTTGTTTGCATAGTCAAGCTGTGACATAATGATGAAGGCGAAACAAAGATGGGGGAAAATGTGCCTTATGGGACACATGGTGTAGAAGATGCTTCTTTTGACTTGGTTTACCCATGGAACAGGGTAGGTTGTAATCTTTGATCACTCTCAGGTTGGTTGTGCTTTAAGTTCCTGAGGTCAAGAACTTGGTCTGACTGACTGACGAGGTACAGTTAATATCTCCGTTCATCAGAATCTCGGTTTTGGATGAGTTAAGTTTCAGGTGGTTAGTCCATGTCTATTAGTGGATGGCTTATAGATGATGGTCTATTCCAGATATTTCTTGTTTAGTGTGATCAAACTGTATTCTATATATTAATAGTACGTCAAATTGAAAGATTAGGTGAGATACAGTGATGGCTTAGGTAAACATTGAAGAGGAATGGTCAAAATGTATCCTTGAGGAATGTTTGCTTTGATGCTGCAAAGCAGTAATTTACAAGACGTAAGCAAGATTTTGCTTGATATTTTGGAGTGGAATAAAAAAAAGTGGGACAGTTGTGGCTTATTTTCTTAAACCAAGTTCCTGTAGTCCCTGTAAGTTAGTGCTGATATACTCTGTCATGTGGCAGAAAACGGTCAAGTCGAAAATGTGCAGTAACACCATTTCTATCAAACACTGGTCGTCACAGTTGGAAACCATAGAGGATCCCACACCTCTCTCATGAAGACTATTGGTGTGTTCATTTGAAAGCAAATTGTTTTCATTAAGGAAGTTGAAAACCTGAATAAATACTGGTATTAGATCAGATTTCTAAGGCTAGAGATATATAAGATTTGTCTGTAGCTGACTGGCGTGCTCTTCTTGTTCGAGGTGAGCGACTGTAGAACTAATTTTCAATAATTTTATTTAGTCTGAAATTGACACTGCATATTTTATCAATAAGCACGGCCCCATTGGCAACGTGTCTCAGAAAACACACATTTTCACTTACCCTTATGTGGGCTCATCTAATCAAAGTTGTTACTTCGCAGAAAGCACAACAAGGCTTCCAAGTAGTCCTACACAGCATAGTTCCCCTCCTATGGAGATAAATTATGCCCTTTAAAAATAGTGGGTTCGCCCTTCAAACCTATGCAGATCTTCTCATTACTTCAACTTTCATGTACAGCATATTTTGTAATTCAGCTCTTAGAGTGAGTGAATTGAAATCCCATGTTTGCAGAAAAGTTCAATAATTTCTCGCAATATGGAAGTTACGAGCTTCAACTGTCCTGTATTCTGATGACAGTGTTGGATTTACTTGTAAATGAAACTATTTAACCACCTGCGTTCTTTAAAAACCTGACTTTTTATGCAGAGGGAGGCCTTCACCCACTCAACGTGAAGAGTCTTAATTTATGTTCTAGCCAAAACAAATGAAATATGAATTTTCAAGCAATTGTTTGTAAATTATGTACCTACCTGTTACATCTGCTTCCAAGTGATCCATTGTAAGATGGACAGTCTCATAAAGTTGTGTTACTAGAAATCTAAAAAACACCTTCCCAGAGTTTTGTTATTGAGTGTATAACTATAAATGAAGAAACATGATGAAGAAGGAGAAATAATTCTCATTCTCACTCCTGAGAATCTCCTGTGAAATCATAAACAACCCTCTCATCTCCCCAGTGGCAGCAATAAGATAATAATTTATCTAAGATTAGAATACAACTGATTTGTCAAAATGAACTGAAGCACCATATTTTGCAGCAAGACATTATTAAGTCTTTGGAGTTACTGGTTACGTTATTAGTACAGTGGTTTGTTTTTCAGATTCATGAATCCACTTCCTATGTAGACATGTATCTGATAGAGACTTCTAGCTGCAGATTCCTTACCGGAGCCTGTCCCACACAGTCAACCTTCTCTGGCCCTGGGTCAGACGTCAATGCTTCATCTACCACCTGCGCCCACTGGTGGTAGCCCCATCCTCATCCCGGATGATCTGCAGCTGGAGCGACGTTGATCGACGCCGACTCCAACTTCGACGGCGCTGATTAGGCCCAGATCATTGCCTGAGCCTTATTTTGGACAGCCAGGCACAGGAGAGGAGTGGGAGGGGTCAGAAGATCCTTTAGATTGTGAACTGGAGCAAGAACAAGACTGGTATGAGGATCTAGGAGAAGCCAGTGGACTGGATACTTCTCCAGACACTGGCATGCTCTCTCCTCCCAGTATGGGCTTCTTATGCGTGGTGGTGCATAGGGCAGCTGAGGTCTTGGACCTAGACTTGGCAACGGTGCCATTCAGGACAAATCTCCTGACAGAGGTGATTCAGCCGGGGGTGACTACATCGGAGCCGATGTTGCCCTTCAATGAGGCCCTTACGGAAGTCCTTTTGGGAACTTGGTCCAAACCAAGCACAGGGGCTCCTGTGAATAGGACAGTCAGACGCTGCGATAGACCTGCTCCAAATGACCCTAGTTTCCTCACGCAACACCCCATCCTGGAGAGCTTGGTCGTCCAAGCTTCCACTTCCCATGGTACCTTCCCTTCCACTCCTCCGGATAGGGAATCCAAGAGGCTGGACCAACTTGGAAAAAAGTTGTTTTCTTCCTCCAGCCGGGCATTAAGGTCAGTAAACACATCTTGCCTATTGGGCCGTTTTTCCCATACTTTACGGGAGACAGTAGCACAGGTGCTTCCCCAGGTCCCAGAAGGTGTACGGGACACTCTCACCCAGGCTGTCAAGGATGGGAGAGATGCAGCCAAGTTTACAATCAGGTGTGGATTGGATACAAACAACTCTCTGGGTAGAGCAATTGCGCCAACAGTGGTCCTACGTTGCCACGCCTGGCTACATTCTAATGGCTTTTCAGGGGATGTCCAGTCGAATTTGATGGACATACCTGTGGCAGGTTGGCGCAATGAGGACAAGTAGTCAGTGGCAGTGGTGCTAATGGATTTTATTGGTTGTCTATTTTTAGTCTTATACAGTTCAGATTCTCCACGTGGGTACTTGAATGTCTCTTTAGTCTTCTCTCCGTCTTCTCGTTACAGGGCTCCCAGGAGGCGTGTGGGGAAACAAGAAGGAGAGAAATACAGGTAAGTGTTTTGGATATTTGGCAAGGTTCCTAGTTCTTTCCTATCGTTATTTTCTTTTCCCTTTCTGTTCTTCCGTCTTTCTCCGTCTTTTCTGTATCTCTGTCTTTCCCTTTATCTCCTTTCCTGTGCCCTGTTCTGTCAAGCTCCTCTTTTCTTTTCTCTCTTTGCTTGTTGCTCGTGTGTGTGGGTCGCCCTTCCTTTTCTCCCTCTCCTTGCTTTTCTCTTCGTAGGTGTACAATATGGCTACTATTCCTTCCTGTCTTCTCTATATTTCGTGCAACCCCTCCCGTTTCCTGCCTCTCTTCCCTGTCTCCATAATCTGCGGGGTTGCCTGTCAATATATGGCTACCAAGAACTGAGGCTCCCCAGGTTTTGTTTGTCCCACCTCGGTTAACCCCAGCAAATGAAGGAAAATGAGAAAAAATAAAATAAATGACGATAAACGTGCAAAAAATCAAAATATAATGACGACTTTTCTCTCGGGTTCTGTGTGTTTCCCGCACTGCCCTCGCCTCCCTTGCACTCCTCCCTCCCCTCCCACTTCTTGTAGTAATGCACGCACCTGTGGTGGCCACGCTTTCCTCGAACTCGATGCGTAGGTCTTCCTGGTACTCCTCTGTTGTCAGAAAGTCTTGCTCACCTCCATTGACACTCCTCGACTCCTTCGGCCTGCCATCCTCTCTGTCCCCGCCGTCCAGGCCCGGCTCCTCACTGTTGTGCCGGCAAAAGGCACGCTCCGACTGCTCCTGCCCTTCTACACCCGGGCGAACAACGAGATTGGTCGATGTTACGTGCTCTTCTGGGTCAGAAGAGGTAGAGTCAGTTTTCTCTCGACGCGACGGATCCACCTGCCGTAGCAGCGATCCGTCACAATACCTTTTGATGGCTCTCGCCTTTTTGGTGAAAAGGCAGACTCCACGCTTGAGAGGTTCAAGGATTCTCGAGCTACGGACAGATCCTTGGGCCTCTCAATGCCAGCTCGCCAGCAATCTGTCTTCAGTCCCTTTTGAGGCTTCGGAAGGGGCGTGGTACCACGCCAGCCCCTTAGCCACCGTCTTCACAACATCCCTTGCAAGGACGTGGTCGTGGAACCGTCAGACCCAGAGGGTCTGGCCAGAGGTAGGCCACCACACAGTCCCCCTCCACTGCGCCCAAGCCCTCCTAATGTGGTTTTGCATGACCATGTCTGTCCAGTTGGTGGGAAGATTCAATTTCATCTCCCTTTCTGGCAATCCATCACAACGGACAAATGGGTCTTGCAGATCATAGGAAAGGGATATTCCCTCCCCTTCCAGTCTTTCCCTCCTTCTATGCCTCCGATAAAAGAATGGCTGATGGAGGATCATTTGGTTTTGCTCCGCAAGGAGGTTACGGTTCCCTTCTCCAAGGGAGCTATAGAAAGGGCCCCGATGTCAGAAGTAGGCAGTGGTTGTTATTCCCGCTACTTTCTGATTCCCAAAAAGAACAAGGGCCTTCGCCCTATCTTGGATTTAAGGAACGTCAATCTCTTCCTCAAGGAGAAGAAATTCAGGATGCTCACTCTTGCTCAGGTCTTGACCTAGACCAAGGAGACTGGATGGTAGCGTTGGACTTGCAGGATGCGTATTTTCACATCCCCATCCTGCTCGCCCACAGGCGTTACTTGCGATTCAAGGTGGGCCACGAGCATTTTCAGTTTACCGTGCTCCCTTTCGGTCTCACAGTGCCCCTCGTGTGTTCACGAAGGTGATGGCGGTGGTGGCAGCTCATCTGCGCAAGTCAGGCATTTCAGTCTTCCCCTACCTAGACGATTGGCTGTTGAAGGCTCCGATGCCCCAGGCTCTCGCCACCCACCTCCAGATGACGGTGAACCTCCTGCATTCGCTGGGGTTCACTATAAATGTGCTGAAGTCACACCTGACTCCCTCTCAGAAGCTCACTTTTATCGGAGCTGTTCTGGACATAGTGCAGTATAGGGCTTATCCTCCCGAGCAGCGAGTTCAGGATATTCAGGTAATAATAATACCGATGTTTCGCCCTCTGTCCTGGATTTCAGTGAGACAGACTCTGAGGCTGTTGGGACTCATGGCTTCCTGCAACCTATTGGTCAAACATGCCAGATGGCATATGAGGGCTCTGCAGTGGAACCTGAAGCTCCAATGGGCACAGCATCAGGGAAATCTTACCATCGTGGTTCAGATCTCGGAGGTAGCTGCAAAGAATTTGCAGTGGTGGTTAGTGGACTGCGACTGGGTCAAAGGGAGACTTCTCTCCCTTCCCCAACAAGATCTCTCAGTAGTGATGGATGCATCACTTCTGGGATGGGGCGCCCATCTGGGAGAGGTGGAGATCAGGGGTCGCTGGTCCCTGGCGGAATCCGGGCTCCATATCAACTTGTTGGAGCTTCGGGCAATCCAACTAGCATTAAAAGCATGTTTTCCTGTTGTGAAATGAAAGGTAGTGCAGATGTTCATGGACAACACTACCGCGATGTGGTACTGCAACAAGTAGAGCGGTGTGGGGTCATGGACCCTTTGTCAAGAGGCTCTGCGTCTCTGGACATGGCTGGAACAGCAGGGCATAACCCTGGTGGTTCAACACCTGGCAGGTTCTCTGAACGCCAGGGCGGACGAACTCAGCCGGCGATGCTTAGCCGATCACGAGTGGTATCTCCATCTGGAGGTGCCGTAAGGACTCCTTCAGCAGTGGGGATGGCCTTGGTTAGATCTGAACCCCTCCACACAGAATGCGCAATGTCAGCAGTTTTGCTCGTTGGAGTTTCCAAGGGGGCTATCACTAGGCAACGCTTTTCGTCGCAAGTGGAGTTCAGGCCTGCGGTAAGCCTTTACGCCCATACCACTTCTGCCCAGAGTTCTCAAGAAAATCAAGAACGACCAGGCTCAAGTAATTCTAGTGGCTCCAGATTGGGCACGAAGAGTCTGGTATCCAGAACTTCTCAAAATGAGCATCAGTCCTCCAATCAGGTTGCCTCTTCAGGAGGATCTTCTATTGCAGCAGCAGGGGAAGGCTTTTCACCGAACCTGTCAACTCTGCGGCTTCATGCATGGAGATTTAGTGGCGAGAGTTGAAAGTTTATGACCTCCCTCCTGAGGTCTGTGATGTCATTCTGGCAGCCAGGCGTCCCTCCGCTAAGTCGATTTACGCCTGCCGGTGGAAACGTTGTACAGACAGGTCTATTGATCCTCTTTCTTCTTTACTTTCTAATATCCTTCTGTTCATTCTATCACTCGCCCAATAGGGTTCCTCCTTAGGGACTCTTAAGGGCTGTCTTGCTGCCTTATTGGCTTTTCTTCGCTTGCCCGATCAACCATCTTTGTTTAAGTCTCCCATTGTACAGAGATTCTTAAAAGGACTTGTGCATATGTTTCCACCTGTGCCGTTGCCCAGTGGGACCTTAATCTAGTACACACTTTTCTAATGTGTGCTCCTTTTGAGCCTGTTCATAACTGTCCTCTCCGGCTGCTCACTATCAAAACAACCTTCTTAATGGGCGATCATATCTGCAAGGAGAGTGAGTGAGATTCAGGCTTTTTTCATTGAAACCGCTGTATCTCACTATATATCCTGATAAAGTAGTCCTCAGAACTCGTGCCTCTTTCCTCCCCAGGGTGGTCACCCTGCCCACCTTCTTTGCTCCACCACATCCCTCTAAAGAACAGGAGCAACTCAATCGGCTGGACCCAAAAGGAGCATTCTTGTTCTACCTTGAACGCACAAAAGAGTTCCGGGTGGACGACCAACTCTTGATGCAAAGAAGGGTTGAGCAGTCCAGAAACAATCCATTTTGCGTTGGGTGGTTCTCTGTATAAAAATTTGCTATGCTTTGGCTAAGAAGCAAGCAGCCTCCAGAAGGCTTGAGAGCTCACTCTACCAGAGGGAAAGCTGCTACCACTGCATTGGCTCGAGGCGTGCCGGTACTTGATATCTGCCAAGTGGCAATGTGGGCTTCCTTGCACACGTTTGCAAGACACTACTGCCTGGATAGCCAGGTGAGGAGAGAGGGGCATTTTGCCCGCTCGGTCCTACATGACTTTCTGGAGTAAAATATATTATCACAACCCACCACCAGGGGTTATAGCTTGGGTATCTATTCTAAGGTAAGGAATCTGCAGCTAGAAGTCTCTATCAGATGAACAAGTTACTTACCTTCGGTAACTAATTATCTGGTAGAGACTCTATCTAGCTTCAGATTCCTTACACCCACCCAGGCCTCCCCGCTCTGCGATATATACGTGATTTTTCCCTTTCTCACACTCAAGCGATCAAGAAAGAAAAGTAAATAATTGTTAGTTCTTCCATGACTCTGCGCTTCTGGCGTGGGAAGTTGTGGAAAAGAACTGACGTACGCGCTCTTGGGTTGTGCCTATAAAGAAGACCGTGACATCACAGATGGCTCCAACGACGCTGACGATGCCACACCGAGCTGGACGACGCCCCCAGATCCGAAGGATGCCACCCGACGGCACGCGCTGGGTACTGCTCAGCAGAAAAATTCCGAATTTGAAGCTGATGCCAGGGAATTCTAAGGTAAGGAATCTGTATCTAGAAAGAGTCTCTACCAGATAATTTGTTACCGAAGGTAAGTAACTTGTTCTTCTTTTTTACTTTTTAAAAAAAGGCTTTTGAAAACACCACAGGCCAAGCTCCTTCTTTATACCATGTTTTAAATCCTGCTGAGACAGCCGAAAAGTAAAAAGTGATTTGGGAAATGCTAGAATTAATGTGAACCACTGGACGCCTTGTATTTTTAGCTCATCCTGGTTATTACCAGCAAAGATCCATCTTATTCAAATCAGCCTTTCCTATGCTCCGAAAGAGACAGCCCAGCCTGAACATTTAATCCATGTCTCCTAAAAAGGAATGGCAACACAAGCAACTGCATAATAGTTTCAGCATTGCTGGCCGTCAACATTTAGGTGCAGCATATGATCTCTGATTCAACGAACTTGAGCCTATTTAAATTGTTGGCTATGCTCCATAACTGACTTTTTTTAATCCAGTTCAAAAACTGACTGCTACAATTTGTACTCACCTAAATTTCTTTTTTTCTTTGATTTCCATACATTTTCAGGAATCCTTACACTCTTCCAAACTTGCAAGATAAGATGGAAAAGGAAGTTAGCAGGCCTTTGCTCTAGTGATTGGTCTGTAGGCAGCGACACCCAACAATTTTTTCAAGCGTGAATTCCAGCTGGATTCATGGCTGGTGTTAGTGGCACAACCGATTTCCTAACTTCAGAGCAAGGGCTAGGCCCAAGACAACTTGCACTGCAAGAAAGGCGGCAGGCATACCACAGCCTTGACCTTACAACCCCTTCGAGGGCTGCAGGCCTAGATTGAGCCACCTTAATTTTAGAGAGGGCCAAAGATCAAATCATCTACACTTAGAGAGCTGCAGGAACAGACCACTTTCAAGTTAGAACATGTGAGCTGCTGACTACAGACCTTTCTTTTCCACCTGTGGAAGCTGAGCGAGCTCTAGACTAGTACAGAGAAGGATGATCTATGTAGTTGTGTGTTATCTTTTGTCCACCTGATATGGTGTACATATGTGAATTAAATTTTCTCAAATGATTTCTAACGTGTTGAATGAGCCAATGAGGAACACATTGGGGTGATGTCCAGTTAGACAAAAGCGAAAAGCTTGGCAAATGCAAAAAAAAAATGAAAACCTTGGGTTGATGCTCTTCACCAGAAAGTGCGAATTCTCAGATGAACAAGTAATTCATTTCGAGACTGTAAAGGTGAGACGAATTTAGCACCGACGTTATAAGCAGCTGACCAGATATTTCCTTCTACCGAGACAGAGAGCAACTGTACCTTTATCTAGCCTCCTCTCTGCCGCTAGGCTTTTGCTAAAATACATTTTATATTTCCGTGGGCCGCTCGTGTCTGCCCATTGGTATTTTATATGTCTAATTATTTGTGATAAACGGGCCCTCTAGTTCCCAAGGCACTTGCCATTAATCTGCAGACTCTGCATGCAGTTAATTTATCGGAAGGTTGTTTGTTTGGTGACATTTGAATGGTGTGAAACTCTGTGGGATTTTTAGGCACAATCTGGAATATTCTGTTTGATGGCTGGGCCAGGTCTGTGGGGTATTGTGATTTAGGAACCCCGGGAGAGACTTTATTCAGCTCTTATTGTTGAACGCCCAAGCTGTGGAAACGAAGGAAATGAAGTACATGCTCGGCAGTGAGTGCTCGCGCTGCTGTTCTCAGGCGTCGCTTTATCCGTAGGGACACAAAGAAGATCGCGGGAAATCGTCTTTGAGGCATTCGCTTCATCGACGCTGCAGCTGACTAATGTTCGGCCGGCTTGGACAAGTCCAGCCTGAACCTAATCAGTCCTTGGCCTGGGGCCTAGTGGCAGGTTGCCATCCCAAGCTTCGAGAGGAAATTGTAAACTGTCTTTAACCTCTTCGCTGCCAGGCCTTTTCCTACTCAGGTGCTAATTCTTTTTTTGTCTGTCTGGGGCAGTTCACGCTTTTTTCCCAACATCCTAGGGTTTCTAGATGTACCCATATTTTGTCTGTTCTCCTGAAGGAGACCAAGAAATTAGCCAAAATACAGAGAAAAGTTCGGTTTTTTTTCTCAAAAAAGTGGGGAAAAAGGGCTGCAGAAGAAGGCTTGTGTTTTTTTCCGCTGAAAATGGCATCAACAAAGGGTTTTCGGTGCTAAAATCACCATCTTCACAGCTTTTAGGAACAGGCAGACTTGAATCAGAAAACCCCATATTTCAACACAATTTTGGCATTTTACTGGGGCATACCCCGTTTTTACTATTTTTGTGCTTTCAGCTTCCTTCCAGTTAGTGACAGAAATAGGTGTGAAACTAATGCTGGATCCCAGAAAGCGAAACATTTCTGAAAAGTAGACAAAATTCTGAACTCAGCAAGGGGGAATTTGTGTAAATACTTCAAGGGTTTCCCACAGACAATAACAGCTGAAATAAAAAAATATTGAAATTGAGGTGAAAAAAACACCACTTTTTCTCCACGATTTACTCTGTAACTTTTTCCTGCGATGTCAGATTGTTTGAAACAATATACCGTTACGTCTGCTAGACTCTTCTGGTTCCGGGAGTATATAGGGCTTGTAGGTTCATCAAGAACCCTAGGTACCCAGAGCCAATAAATGAGCTGCACCTTGCAATGGGTTTTCATTCTATGACGGGTATACAGCAATTCATTTGCTGAAATATAAAGAGTGAAAAATAGGTATCAAGAAAACCTTTGTGTTTCCAAAATGGGCACAAGATAAGGTGTTGCGAAGCAGTATTTATTTGCACATAATAGCTTGTGAATTACAGGGCATTTCTCAAAAATAGGCATCTTTTTTACACATTGTCTTACATTTGGAAGGAAAAAATGTAGAGAAAGAAAGGGGCAATAACACTTGTTTTGCTATTCTGTGTTCCCCCATGTCTCCTGATAAAAATGGTACCTCACTTGCGTGGGTAGGCCTAATGCTTCAGACAGGAAACGCAACATGGACACATCACATTTTTACATGTTTTTTGCAAAGTGCCTAGCTGTAGATTTTGGCCTCTTGCTCAGGGAAACCTACCAAACCTGCACATTTTCGAAAACTAGACACCTAGGGGAATCCAAGATGGGGTGACTTGTGGGGCTCTCACCAGGTTCTGTTACCCAAAATCCTCTGCAAACCTCAAAATATGGCCAAAAAAGCACATTTTCCTCACATTTCGGTGACAGAAAGTTCTGGAGTCTGAGAGGAGCTTCAAATTTTCTTCCACCCAGCATTCCCCCAAGTCTCCAGATAAAAATGGTACCTCACATGTGTGGGTAGGCCTAGTGTCCGCAAAAAGAAATGACCCAAAACACTATCTGGACACATCAAAATGATCAAATACAAAGCTACCTGTTTTTGTGGGGGGACCTGTGTTTTCGGTCCTAGGCTCAGCCGCCATCTAGGGAAACCTACCAAACCCAGACATTTCTGAAAACTAGACACCCGAGGGAGCCCAGGGAGGTGTGACTTTCATGGATCCCCCAATGTTTTCATACCCAGAGACCTCAGCAAACCTCAAATTTAGCTAAAAAAACACATTTTTCCCACATTTCTATGTGGGATCACCACACCAGGACAAATTTCCTACCACCAAACGTTCCCCTCAGTTTCCCGGTAAAAATGATACCTCACTTGTGTAGGTGGGCCAAGTGCCTGTGACAGGGAAGAGCCAAAAACATGTCGAAATTGAGGGGAAACAAAAGCGGGTCCAAAAGGGCAGTTTGAAAAAAATCATTTTTAGGCTGACAAGTGCAACAGAATTTTTATCGGTATAGATGAGACAATGCTGGGTGGTAGGAATTGTGGGTAAGAAAATGGTGCTGGGTGCATGTGAAGCACACCACCCTGGAATCAACCAGATGTTTAGTTTTCAGATGTGTCTAGGTCTTGTGGATTTTTCTACATGGCAACGACCCAAAGTCCAAAAAGTGCAGCTCTCACCATTCCAAGAGGGACGATTTTGAGAGATGCCAAGCTTTCATGGTCCAAATGTAAAACCAAACCCCAAAGTAATCAAATGTCCTCTTGCTTGCCGTGGGATAAGATGTTTTAATTTTTTTTTAATTCCCTGGCATCTAGTAGACTTTCTGCCCTCCAGAGGTGTGGATTGGGGGTAATTGCCCCATCTGCCCACTGGTGGGCAGAACAACTTTGGCCCCATTTATTTGGGCTGGTATGGCCATACCCCCACCCTCTTATTTTGAAGAAAGAAATCTTCCCTGGTCTCTGGTGGGCTTTCTGCCCCCCTTGAAGGGAGATGGGCCTTCCAAAAATAGGGCTATCTGCCCCCAGGGGGGGCAGAACTGGCCAACAGTAATGTGCCCCCATGCGGAGTGACCCTTGCCCAAGGGGCTTCCCCCCCCAAACAAAACACACATATACACACACCAAACTCCGGTGCCTAAGTGGTTTCTGTCCCTCCTCCCCGGGGGCCAATCAGCCTAATAGAAATAGGCCGATCTGACCCCAAGGGGAGCCGAAATGGCCTAAAATAAATTTGCTCCCCCAGGGGAGCGACCCTTGCCTAAGGGGTCGCTCCCCTTGCGTGAAATTGATGCAAAAAAAATTATAATCCCTGGTGTCTAGTGGTTTTGGCCTAACAAAAATAGGCCGATCTGCCCCCAAAGAGGGCAGAAATGACCTAAATTCAATTTGCCCCCCAGGGGAGCGAGCCTTGCCTAAGGGGTCGCTCCCGAGATATAAAAAAAAAAAAAAAAAAAAAAAATTTGCCGTGGTGTCTAGGGGGCTTCTGCCCGGGGGGGGGGCAGAAATGGCCTAAAAATAATTTGGCCCCCTGGGGAGCGGCCCTTGCCCAAGGGGCCGCTCCCCTTATTAGTAAGTATCACAAAATAAAATCCCTGGTGTCTAGTGGGCATTTCTGCTGCCCGATCGCATTGCGATCGGGCAGCAGAAATGTTTGCAGAGACATGAAAAGAAAGGAAAGGCCTTTCCTTTCATGCCTCTGCCTGCCCCCTCCTCCCGAGCGGAAGATAAATGCTGAGCATCGCATCGCGCTGGAAGCATGCTTCCAGCGCGGTGGGACGTGACCTCTGATGAGACGTCACGGGGGGGATCAGGGGTGGAAGGGGAAGCGATTCTCCTTCCAACCCTGCCCTGTGGGGGTAGGCCCTCGGGGGGAGTGCGAGCGCTTTTCCCAAGGGCCTGTACCAGGACGTAGTGGTTACATCCATGGCGCCTCAGTGCTGCGCAACTGGATGTAACCACTACGTCCTTGGACTGGAAGGGTTAGCGAGAAAACATTTCTTTAGACATCTAGTAACAGGTTGTTCAAGAAAAAGTTCTGCATTTTTGTGCCTATGATTTTGGTTACAGAGCAGATACATTTCCTGGTATGGTAATTTGGGGCAGCCGTACCTGCCACCGAGGTGAATAATTCAAAACAGGTGGTCCAATTGATACATCACATGCATAAAAGACGTTTTATATATTTTAAAAAGCCATGCAACTATGGCGGGTACAAGGTGATTTTTGGCAGATGGTAGGTGGGCTCAGGGCGCCTTTCTCCACAGGGGCAAAAAGAACTGCCTCCATTAAGGTCATTCAAACAGCAGTGCCCTTTTCACTTTGCTCCAATGGTCCCCATTAAAATACAATGCTTTTATTCACTAACATGGCGAATGTGTTTTTTTTAATTAGCTATTTTTATTAATTTTTCAAGAAAAACAGCACAAAGAAAAGCACATCCATCCTCTCGTCCCAGACCAACATTAGGCAAATATCTGTGCAGTTCAAGTTTGAGCAACTCCAGACATTGAAAGCCCTTATACTCAGGAACCTCAAATCTCTGGACACTCTGGATTTCATTTGAGTGTCCCAGTCATTTCCCCATCACTCCTGTATGTTTGCGGGGGCATCTTCTCTTTCCTTAAACAAGCTTTTCTGGTCTTGCACACCTGTCTACCCCTCGCCTCCATTTAGTGAGGGACTGCACAGTCAAGGAGTTCCAATTGTTTGCAATGTCTCTTTTTGCCACCAATAAGGCAGTTCCAACAAAATCAACAGTCAGCTCGTGAACTCCCACACCCTAACGTAATACTTGTAATTGGAGAGTACCGGCAGTTCTCAGAAACAAGCAGGTACTCTGGTTCAGATTACCTGCAATTTATGTTTCCATTTCAAGCATTGCATCACACCAACAGAACCATCATTAGGGACATCAGGAGCGCCCTTCCCAGTATTTCTGCCATATCTTGTAGGAGTTTCTACCAGTACTAGGCAATGTGGGGACATTCTCAAGTCATCTGAAAGAAGTCTGCAGAATTCTCAGAACATCTAGGGCAGTGAGAGGTAGGAAAAAGTCCTGCCGGGTGTAGTCTGGTAAGTGAAAAATATGACCCATACAGATATTAATATAGCATTGTTACTACCCATGGTGCCATGGAGGTGTCTCTCCAATCTGCACCCTTCAGAGGACCTAACCATCTAGCTCTAAAGTAAGGCAGGTCACCTTGTGTAATATTAATTAACACTTTATAGATCTGGGAAACTCCCCCTCCCTATGTCCCCTATTAGCAGCTTAGCTTCGAGTGGGCTATACTCTGGAAGAGTACCAAGGCGGGACAAGTGCGTGCTGAGGGCATGGCGAAGCTGCAGATACTTGTTAAACTGGGTGTGGGATAATTGATATGTGGTTTGCAAGTCCTGAAAGAACTTCATGACAGTTCCGGCTGTTGAGACGGGGCCACTCACCTGAAAAGCAGGATATCTGCAGGGGCGATGGTATGCGCCCGGCCTCCTGGAACACCTCTCAGCATTTCCTGGTGTCCCAAAAGGAAAGGGGGAGTCGAAGAGAAACAAACAATGCCACGTCTTGCCGGCCCAGCCAGGCACCCTGTATCTTCGGGGGGGCAGGTCGTTGTTGACAGAGTGATAGTAGAGTTAGTACACTCAATTTCCTTGAAACTGAATCTCTCTTTCTGATATGGGCACGGGAGCGGTAGAAGAACACCGGGATGCTTATGCACTTTTCTTGGATAAAAATAACTGTTGGCACAATTACTAACACTGCATTACCAAAAACCCAAACCGAGTACCATAACAATAAGTACTGTGACACTAGGGCTGGCTTCACAGAGATTCACTGTTGCACACTGAAATCAGAACTGTGGTTGCACTTATTATGCACAAGAAAGACAAACAAAGGCAATAATTATATCACATATAACTTTCATGCATAAGGTTAAACTAAAAGGAACAAAAAGGAACAAAAACAATCCAAAAAATACAAGTTGCGTATCGATGGTTAAAATGTCGCAACCAAGAAAATCCGGTATAAATTTAAGCCTTGTAACCAGTGCGGGGGTCAAATGTCGGGTTACTGATCCCCATGAGAATTGCCTCTGGTGCCTTAGTTCCGACCATGAGGTCGAGTCATGCGGCTCCTGCCAGCGCATGAACCCTAAGGCGCTTAAGGAAAGAGAGGCTAAATTATTTTTGGCCCGTTCTAAGAAAAAGAAGGAGAGGCGTCATTGGAGAGAATCCTCTTCGAGATCTTCGAGGGCTCATCATCGCCATGGAGACTCTCGGCGCCGTCACGACTCACGGCGCAGATCGAGTAAAGGACGGTCCAGGTCCAGATCGGCATCTCCGTCAGCTCGGCGCCGTCCGACGTGGGAGATTAGCCCGACCGTCACTCCTCCCCCTCCTACAACTCCGACTTCACCTGGGTCGGTTTTCGAGGTAGAGCCTCTTCAGAGGCCAGAGAGTTCTCCTAACCAGGAGTTGCCTAGCCCATCTTTGGCTTCTATACTGGCACCGGTGCAACAGCAATATCCGGCTTTCCCGGCGCCGGGTACGGATCCTGCGGCTTTTTTTAATGCCATGTTTAACATTTTTTCCACCATGGCGCCGGGTGGAGGACAAGCAGGTCCGTCGGACCCTTTGGCCTTTAATTTGGGTGTTCCGGCCTCTTATAAGTCGACGCCCTTCATGCCATTTTTGTCTGCTGCAGCCGAAGCGGCGCCGATGCCCTTGACGTCACTCAGGAGACCTGCAACACCTGCTATGGCGCCGATGGATTCGCCTCGGATCCAGTCCACAGTCAAATCTAGACTTCGATCCAGAAGTCTGGCTTTGTGCCTTCTGGAGGAGGAAGAGTACAGCAGACAACACCTGGAAGAGGGTAAAATCTTGGAGCCTTATGGTGACTTTCAAGGACTGGATACTGCGAGTGGCATCGGTACTTCCCCTCAGTGGGATCTGGCTTCCCCTGGGGAGTATACTGAGGAAGCTGCATATCTTAATGCAGTAATACGGAAGGCTGCAGACTTCTTAGATCTTCCTCTTCCGGCTGCAGAGGTGAAGAGGAACCTTTTGACAGAGGTGCTAGATCCAACTTCTGTGACGGCAGAGCCTCTCTTGCCTTTTAATGAGGCTCTTCTGGACCCCATCAAAGACATTTGGAAGAAGCCTGTGTCTTCTGCAGCTGTCAACAGGGCGGTAGCACGACGCTATCGAGCGGCACCAGGTGACCCTGTCTTCCTCTCCAAGCACCCGACACCGGAGAGCTTAGTAGTTCAGGCCTCCTGGTCTTCCCGGTCCTCTCCTGGCTCGTTCCCCGGAACCCCTGCGGACAGGAAATCGAAGAAAATGGACCATTCTGCCAAAAAGGCCTTTTCTTCATGTAGTATGGCATTGAAGTCAACCAACGCAACCTGCATTTTGGGACGTTATATTCATGCCCTTATGGAGGAAGCAAAAGGCCATCCGAACTTGTCACAGGAAGTGTTACAATTGCTGACGGACGCTCAGGCGGCGGCGACCCAGGTGATCCAGTCTGGGTTAGACACTTCGGACTCAGTGGCAAGAGATATGGGCACATCCATAGTTTCGAGACGACAATCTTGGCTGCGTTCGTCTGGCTTTTCAACGGATGTGCAGGCGACTCTCATGGATCTGCCTTTTGATGGTGAAAAACTCTTTGGGACAAAGGCAGATTCTGCTCTTGAACGATTTAAAGAGAGCAGGGCCACAGCGAGGTCGTTAGGACTTCAGTCAGCCTCCTTCTCCTCCTTTAGGTCTTATAGGAGGTTTAGGGGTTTTGGACGTGGCTCCTCCTTTCGTGGAAGATTCCAAGGACCACAACAATCTGCAAGCTCCCTGCCATACAGATCCTTCAGGGGCGGGGCAGAGTCCGTACAAGAGGAGCCACCCAGCAGCACTCTGCCTCTTCCTCTTCCTCAGGAGGGGTGCAGTAGGGAAAGCAACCTTAGTCCTCCACCACTCCCTGTTCACTTGTCT
The DNA here is from genome assembly GCF_031143425.1 of Pleurodeles waltl. Taxonomy (NCBI): domain Eukaryota; kingdom Metazoa; phylum Chordata; class Amphibia; order Caudata; family Salamandridae; genus Pleurodeles; species Pleurodeles waltl. Next base: position 716,987,821 of record NC_090450.1, read on the forward strand.
CCGGTAGGGGGGAGACTTGCCCAATTTCTTCCAATGTGGGAGCTTATAACAACAGACTCTTGGGTCATTGACATTGTGAAGAGGGGGTATGCTCTTCCCTTTCGGGAGTTCCCTCCTCCCTTCCCTCCCCGCCCATCCTTCTGTTCGGAAGACCATATTCTGTTACTACAACAGGAGGTGTTATCCCTATTGGCAAAAGGCGCAGTAGAGTTGGTTCCCGAGCAGGAGAGGGGTCAGGGCTGTTATTCAAGATACTTCCTGATCCCCAAAAAGGATGGTCGTTTAAGACCAATTCTGGACTTGAGGATTTTGAATTGGTTCCTCAGGCAGGAAAAGTTCAAAATGCTGACCCTTTCACAGGTTCTTTTGGCGTTGAACGAAGGAGATTGGATGGTGTCTGTCGATTTGCAGGATGCCTACTTCCATATTCCGATCCTCAAATCGCACAGGAAGTATCTCCGGTTTGAGGTGGGATCGCAGCATTATCAGTTTGCGGTCCTCCCGTTTGGTCTTACTTCGGCACCTCGAGTCTTCACAAAAGTGATGGCGGTGGTAGCGGCAGAGCTCAGAAGAAGGGGGATAGCGGTATTTCCCTATCTGGACGATTGGTTGATCAAAGTGAAGACTCTGGAGCTCGTGCGGCGTCATCTCCAGTCGACAACTCAATTGTTGTACGACCTGGGTTTTTCAATCAATGTGCCCAAATCTCACCTGGAGCCCTCTCAACGCCTCCTGTTCATAGGGGCAGTATTGGACACGACATTGAATCAGGCCTTTCCTCCGCCCCAGCGGGTTCAGGACATTCAGGCGCTGATTCCAATGTTTTGAAATGGAGCGGTAGTTCCAGTCCTCAAGGTCCTTCGTCTGCTCGGTCTGTTTGCTTCTTGCCTATTGCTGGTCACTCATGCACGCTGGCACATGCGGGCTCTTCAGTGGTGCGTCCGCAGGCAGTGGTTTCAGCACAAAGGAGATCTCGAGGATTCGATCAGGATCTCCAGAGACACTGCAGTGGATCTTCAGTGGTGGGCAGCGTCGACAACCTGTAACAAGGAAGGCCGTTCTCGCTACCGCCACCAGTGGCCACAGTGGTAACGGATGCTTCCACTCTAGGGTGGGGAGCTCATCTGGGGGACCTGGAGGTCAAAGGCCTTTGGTCTCCAGTGGAACAGAGATTTCACATCAATCTGTTGGAATTGCGGGCAGTACGTCTGGCTCTCAAGGCCTTCCTCCCTTCCATTCACGGTCAGTCAGTCCAGATCCTGACGGACAACACTACTGTGATGTGGTATATAAACAAGCAGGGAGGAGTGGAATCGTATCTTCTCTGCAGAGAAGCTCTTCGACTCTGGTCCTGGCTTCAGGACCACAAGATCTGCTTGGTAGCACATCATTTGGCCGGAGGTCTGAACGTGCGTGCGGACGTTCTCAGTCAAAGCAGCTCGGTCGACCACGAGTGGCGTCTTCATCCAGATCTGGTTCTGTACTTATTCCAGATGTGGGGATATCCGCAGATAGATCTGTTTGCAACTCAGGAGAATGCGCAGTGCCTGTTATTTTGCAGCCTCCAGTATCCGGTGCTAGGAGCATTGGGGGACGCGTTTCAGATGTCCTGGAAGAGTCAGTTGCTTTACGCGTTTCCTCCCATACCCTTGATTCCTCGAGTTCTGAGGAAGATCTGCCAAGACCAAGCCCAGCTCATCTTAATAGCTCCGGATTGGCCAAGAAGGGTGTGGTATTCAGACCTTCTCCAACTCTCTCAGTGCCCTCCGCTCCGTCTCCCTTACAGGGTGGACCTCCTCTCGCAGTCGCAGGGGCAGATTCTACACCCCCACCTCCAGAGTTTGCACCTTCATGCCTGGAGATTGAACGGGGCAATCTGAGTGCTTTTTCTCTCCCACCGGATGTGGTGGATGTTATTTTATCGGCCAGGCGACACTCCACCAAATCAATCTATGCAAGTCGTTGGGCTAAATTTGTATGTTGGTGTGGAGAGAACAGAATTGATCCCTAAAGGCTCGTTTGTCTGACATATTGTCATTTGCTCTTTTCCTGGTGCAGAAAGGTTGTGCGGTTGCCACAGTCAAGGGTTCTTTATCTGCACTGTCGGCTTTTCTGTGCCTTCCTGATCAGCCTTCCTTGTTTAAGTCTCCTATTGTTTTAATGTTTATTAAGGGGCTCACTAACAAATTTCCACCATCACCATTTGTTATGCCTCAGTGGGACCTTAATTTAGTATTAACATTCTTAATGGGATCTCCATTTGAACCGATGCATTCTTGTACTTTGCGGTTGCTAGTTCTCAAGACTGTTTTCCTGGTGGCCATAACATTGGCCACAAGGGTCAGTGAGCTTCAGGCTCTTAGTGTAGAGTCCCCATACCTTTCTTTCTTTAGAGACAAAGTGGTGTTAAGGACCAAGGCGGCTTTCCTCCCGAAGGTTGTTACACCCTTTCATTTGGGGCAGTCAATTACTCTCTCTTCCTTTTACCCTCCGCCTCATCCATCCAAGGAGGACGAGAGGCTCCACCGGCTGGATCCACGAAGAGCGCTGAGCTTCTATGTCGACAGGACAAAGGAGTTCAGGCAAGATGATCAGCTCTTCGTTGGATATGTGGGGAAGAGGAAAGGTAGAGCAATCCACAAGAGAACGCTATCCAGGTGGGTCATTCTGTGTATCAAAATTTGTTATTCTGATGGATACAACTACCTGTGGATTCCTCACCTTATGAATTCGATCCTTGCGCCAGCATCCAACGGAAAGTCTTCTTCCTAGCTGTCTACGTCGACGAGGACGTCATAATGGCACGGCTCCACGTGACTTCGCCTGATGTCAACGTGCCAATAAGAGGTCCTCGTTGGCGTACTGACGTCAGTTTTTCCTTTTTCCGTGCTTCGACGCCAACGGTTTTTCTTCCTGGCCCGTTGGTAACTGTAACGATTTCTCAAAGTTACAATGTCGCCTCCGAAGAAGTCCGGTTTTAAGCCGTGTAGGGAATGCAGGGGTCGGATCTCAGTGACCGACCCCCATTCGGACTGTATTTGGTGTTTAAGCTCCGAACACGATGTGGAGGGTTGTTCTTCGTGCCAGAGCATGAATCCGAAAGCTCTGAAAGAACGCGAGGCAAAGCTCTTCTTAGCCAAGGCAAAGAAGAAGGAACACAAGAAAGTTTCCTCCCATGCTTCTCCCAAAAAACATAAGAAGCTGCGTCATCATGACTCTCGGCGCCGTCATGACTCTCGGCGCCGTTCGGAGCAGAGCCGATCGAGGAGTCGTTCGAGGTCGAGGTCTCGTTCATCACGGCGCCAGAAGACGTGGGAGATGAGTCCTACTGTCATGCCTCAACCGGAGAGTCCGGGGTTGTCACCGGCGCCTTCAGTCTATGAGGTCACTCAAGGTAGTCCTCACTTTTCACCGGCGCCGAGGGATCCTGATGTTCACCAGACATCTGCACAGCAGTACCCGGCTTTCCCGACTCCAGGTACGGATCCGGACGCTTTTTTTTAATGTGATGTATGCGTTTTTACAATCCATGGCCGCTGCTGGTGCACCGGCGGGTCCCACGGGGCCATTGGCATTCAATTTGGGCTTGCTGGCGTCATACAGGGCTGCTCCATTCATGCCCTTCTGCCCTACAGAGTCTGGTGGTCTGGCGCCGGGGGTCTCCCCTGGCAGGAGTCCTTCGCCTGGGACCGTGGATCCGTCGGCTTCTTATCCGACTCCTTCTCCGCGCCATCCGGCGTCATTGATGACCTCATCCAGACCGGCTCCATCTCCTTCCGTTCATTCGGCGTCGAGGAGGTCATCTGCCGACTTCGGGCTGGCGCCGGCTCCGACGCCAGTTGAATCTAGGAGCCTTCCTGAACCGGTTCGGGGTCTGAGATCGTCGGCGTCGATGGAGTCCTTGTCAACGCCGGCTCTGGAAACTCATCTTAGATCTCGAAGGAAGGCGTTGAGGCTTCTGGAGGAAGAGGAATACAGAAGGCTTGAGGAAAGTGAGATAGAGCCTTCTGATGACTTCCAGGGGCTTGCCACTGCAAGTGGTTTGGATACTTCCCCGGAGTGGGACATTGCTTCTCCGGGGGAGTTTACTGAGGACGCCGCCTCCTTCCATGCTGTGGTGAGGAAGGCAGCTGATTACCTGGATTTGCCTCTGTCCACGGCAGAAGTAAAGACTAACCTGCTCACAGAGGTTCTTCATCCATCTTCCTCCAGTGCTGACCCTTTGCTGCCTTTTAATGAGGCTTTGACGGAGCCTATTTTAGACCTATGGAAAAAGCCGGTGACATCTCCTGCTGTAAACAGGGCAGTGGCGAGGAGGCTAAGAAGTACCCCAGGAGATCAAGTTTTTCTGTCTCGTCACCTGACTCCGGAGAGCTTGGTGGTTCAGGCATCATGTTCTGCAAAGTCTGCCCCCGGTACATTCCCAGGTGTTCCGACGGACAGAGAATCCAAGAGGATGGAGCAGTCCTCGAAGAAAATGTTCTCCTCTTGCAGCATGGCCCTAAAAGCTACCAATTCCACCTGTGTGCTAGGCAGATATATCCATGCCCTAATGGACTCTGCTAAGGAGATGGCAAAAGATCTGCCACAGGAAATGCAAAAATCTTTTGGGTCCCTTTTCTTGGATGCACAAGCTGCTGCGCAGCAGATTATACAATCTGGCCTGGATACCACGGATTCCATTGCCAGGGCCATGGGAACATCGGTGGCTACGAGAAGGCATGCCTGGTTAAGGTCTTCGGGTTTCTCATCAGATGTACAATCCACTTTAATGGACCTTCCATTTGATGGGGAAAAGCTATTTGGAGACAAGGCAGACTCTGCCCTTGAACGGTTTAAGGACTGTCGGGCTACAGCTAAGTCCCTGGGTTTGCAGGCCCCTTCTACTACATTGTACAGACCTTTTCGTAGGTTTCGAGGATTTATTAGAGGCTCTGCCTTTCGAAGGTCTCAATTTTATGCCCAGCAACCTGCCAATCTGCCCTATCGTGCCTTCAGAGGGCGGGGTAGGGCTAGAGGTCCAGCCCAGCAGCTTTCTTCTTCTTCATCCTCCTCTGGTGGACAACAGCAGAAGCAGCCCTAGTTTTCCCCACTTTATCAGTCATACTTCTCCTGTAGGGGGAAGATTGAGGGGGTGATTCTGACCTTGGCGGTCTTTTCGCAAGACCGCCGAGTTACCGCCGCTGTAAAGACCGCCGACCGCGGCGGTATGCCGCGACGCGTATTCCGACCGCTGGGAGCGTTCCGCCGGAAAACCGCCAGCAGCCACACTGGCGGTCGGCGGGAAAGTGGAGACTGGTCAACCTCCACCGCCACGCCATCAGAACACCGCCCACAGAATTACGACCCACATTTCTGTGTGGCGGTCTTCTGTTGGCGGTCTTCTGTTGGCGGTCACGTCCCTATGGCTCCCGTCGCCTCCCGGAGGACCAACGCAAGGTAAGTTGATCGTCCGTGAGGGGAGGGGGTGGGGGGGTGTTGTGTGATGTGTGCATGCATGGGGGTGTGTAGAGGGGGTGTGTGAGTGCGTGCATGCGGGCGGGGGGTGCTGCTGTGCCTATGGGCAATGTGTGTAGTTCGGCGGGTGCGCATGTTGGCATGTATGTGTGCGGGTATGTGCCCCCGTTGTGTATGTGTGTGTGTAGGGGGTGTGCATATGTGCATGTTGGGGGTGCGTGCATGTCGGGGTGCGTGTATGTGCATGTCGGGGTGGGGGGGGCAGGGGGTTTGTAACATCTCTGGGGGGTGGCAGGGTGTGGAGGGTGTGGGGGGGGGACTCGTGGGGGGTAGTGGGGGGTGGGGGAGACCCCTATCAGTGCCAGGGATGGAATTCCCTGGCCCCGATAGTGCCTACCGCCATGGTTCGCATGGCGGTTCCCGACCGCCAAAAACCGCGGCGGTAAGCAGGGTCATGATGCGGTTGGCGGTCTTGGGTCGACCGCCGGGCCGGAGTGCGCAAACTCCAGCCCGTCGGTCATGACCGCCATGGCGGTCGGAGTGGGAAAGTGGCGGTTGATCGCGGCGGTGCCCGCCGCTGTCAGAATGCCATTTTTTGGACCGCCGGTCTGTTCGCGGTCCGACCGCCGCCTCTCCGCCGACCGCCGGGGTTAGAATCACCCCCTGAGTCTTTTTCTACAGAAATGGAGGTCAATTACAATAGACTCGTGGGTGCTAGGTATTGTGGAAAAGGTCTATGCTCTCCCCTTTCAGGAGTTTTCTCCTCCCTTTCACCTCGTCCCTCCTTTTGTTCAGAAGACCATCTTCTGTTGTTGCAACAGGAGGTTGTCACCATGTTGGCAAAGGGCGCTATAGAGTTGGTGCCGTTGCAGGAAAGAGGTCAGGGGTGTTATTCAAGATATTTCCTGATTCCCAAAGTGGACGGTCGGTTGCGGCCGATCCTAGACTTGAGGATTTTGAATTTGTTCCTCAAGCAGGAAAAATTCAAAATGCTGACCCTAGCGCAGGTGCTATTGGCGTTGAACGAAGGAGACTGGATGGTGTCTGTCGACTTGCAGGACGCATACTTTCATGTTCCCATAATCAAGTCGCACAGGAAGTATCTCCGTTTTGTGGTCGGATCACAACATTACCAGTTTGCGGTCCTTCCGTTTGGACTTACTTCAGCACCCCGGGTCTTCACAAAGGTGATGGCAGTTGTTGCAGCACATCTCAGAAAGAGGGAGATAGCGATTTTTCCCTACCTGGACGATTGGTTGATCAAAGCCAAGTCTCCAGAGATTGTGTTGTCTCATCTGCGAATGACAACACAGTTGTTGTTCGATCTGGGTTTTTCAGTGAACGTACCCAAATCTCACCTGGAGCCCTCTCAACGCCTCCTGTTCATAGGGGCAGTACTGGACATGACAAAGTTTCCGGCCTACCCCCTGCCTCAGCGGGTACGGGACATTCAGGCGCTGATTCCTTTGTTTCAAAGTGGCGCGCAGTTCAGTCCTCAAGGTCTTATGTCTGCTAGGTCTGTTTGCTTCTTGCATTCTGTTGGTCACTCATGCTCGCTGGCATATGAGGGCTCTTCAGTGGTGCCTCTGCAGACAATGGCTCCAGCACAAGGAGGATCTCAGGAATTCAATAAAGATCTCCAGGGACGCTGTAGCAGATCTTCTTTCGTGGGCAGAGGACGGCAACCTTTCCCAAGGAAAACCGTTTTCACTGCCTCCTCCAGTGCCCACAGTGATTTCGGATGCTTCCACTCTAGGGTGGGGAGCTCATCTGGGGGACCTGGAGATCAAGGGTCATTGGTCTCCAGCGGAACAGATGTTGCATATCAATCTGTTGGAATTGCGGGCGGTACGTTTGGCGCTCAAGGCCTTCCTCCCTTCCCCTTGCGGTCAGTCAGTTCAGATCCTGACGGACAACACTACCGCGATGTGGTATATAAACAAGCAGGGAGGAGTGGGGTTGTATCTTCTTTGCCGAGAAGCCCTCCGACTCTGGTCCTGGGCTCAGGACCATCAGATTTGCTTGATGGCAAATCATTTGGCCGGAGTGTTAAATGTACGTGCGGACGTTCTCAGTCGTCACTTCTCATTAGATCACGAGTGGCGTCTCCATCCGGATCTAGTTCTCCACATCTTCGAGACATGGGGTACTCCTCAGGTGGATTTATGTGCCACTCGGGAGAACGCGCATTGCCAGTTATTCGGCAGCCTCCAGTATCCGATGTAAGGGGCGATGGGGGACGCGTTTCTGATGTCCTGGAGCGGCCAGTTGCTTTACGCGTTTCCCCCCATACTCTTGATTCTTCGGGTTTTGAGGAAGGTTCGTCAAGACCGGGCCCAAGTCATATTGGTGGCACCGGACTGGCCGAGAAGGGTATGGTATACAGACCTGCTTCAACTCTCTCAGTGCCCTCCGCTCCGTCTCCCGCTCAGGGCAGATCTCCTCTCTCAATCGCAGGGGCAGGTTTTACACCCCCACCTCCAGAGCCTGCACCTTCATGCCTGGAGATTGAACGGGGCAACCTGAGTTCCTTTTCTCTCCCACCGGATGTAGTGGATGTTATACTACCGTCCAGGCGACACTCCACTAAATCTATTTATGCCGGAAGGTGGGCAAAATTTGTGCTGTGGTGTGGAGAGAACCAAAAAGATCCTTTAAAGGCCCATCTTTCAGATGTACTTTTGTTTGTTCTTAGTTTGGCGAAGAAAGGCTGTGCTATAGCTACAGTTAAGGGTTATTTGGCAGCTCTGTCGGTGTTTCTTTGCCTTCCGGACCAGCCATCTTTATTAAAGTCTCCGATTGTACATAGGTTCCTTAAGGGTTTGGTGAATAGCTTTCCTCCTACTCCTTTTCACATGCCTCAGTGGGACTTAAATCTTGTTTTAACATTCTTAATGGGTTCGCCTTTTGAGGACATGCATTCATGTCCATTGAGATATTTAGCCTTCAAGACTGTTTTCTTAATCGCAATTACTTCTACCAGGAGGACTGGAGAGCTTCAGGCACTTTCCGTAAAGCCTCCTTTCACCATGTTTTTCCCTGATAAAGTGGTTCTAAAAACCAGGGCTGCTTTTCTACCGAAAGTTGTCACCCCTTTTCATATAGGGCAAAATATCACTCTTCCTACGTTTTACCCTCCTCCCCACCGGTCTAAAGAAGAAGAGAGACTCCATAGGTTGAACCCTAAGAGGGTCCTGAGTTTTTACCTCGAAAGGACTAAGGACTTTCGTTTAGATGAGCAACTGTTTATTGGATATGCTGGTCAGCAAAAGGGCAGAGCGGTTCAGAAAAGGACACTCTCCAGGTGGGTCATCCTGTGTATCAAGATCAGTTACTCTTTGGCAAAAAAGGTCCCTCCTGAAGGTATCAGGGCCCACTCTACCAGAGCAAAATCTGCATCCTCGGCTCTGGCGAGGGGAGTTCCATTATTAATAGATATATGTAAAGCGGCAACTTGGGCGTCCCTCCATACTTTCGTGAAACATTACTGTTTAGACTCTGAGATGAGGAGGGACGGTCATTTTGCTCGCTCGGTATTGCAAGATTTCTTAGTGTAATCAGGCGGGCACCCACCACCGAGTGCGGTACTGCTTGGGACTCTATTCATAAGGTGAGGAATCCACAGGAAGTTGTATCCATCAGAAGAACAAGTTACTTACCTTCGGTAACGCTTTTTCTGGTGGATACACTAACTACCTGTGGATTCCTCACGGTCCCTCCTGCCTCCCGTTGCCTGCCTGATTACACAGTTATCTTGCAGTCTTTGGTTTAATATTTCTTCTTCTATTTATATATTTATATGTATATATATGCGTGTATATATATGTATATAGTGATATTTCTCTGTATATTTTTGTATATTTGTGTATTTAAGCTCTCAATAAGAATGGATGGTTTAAATGGACAAGGTTTTTGTGTGCGTATATCTTTCTATATTAATTATCATTTTTCATGGTCGGTTTACTCCTGCTTGCTTTAAGAGCACGAAAAAAGATGAGGTGAAACTGATGTCAGTACGCCGACGAGGACCTCTTATTGGCACATTAACGTCAGACGGAGTCACGTGGAGCCGTGCCATTATGATGTCCTCGTCGACGTAGACAGCTAGGAAGAAGACTTTCCGTTGGATGCTGGCGCAAGGATCGAATTCATAAGGTGAGGAATCCACAGGTAGTTAGTGTATCCACCAGAAAAAGTGTTACCGAAGGTAAGTAACTTGTTCTTCTTTGGCGAAGAAAGAACCACCTGTGGGGCTTTGTGCTCATTCCACCAGAGCTAAAGCTGCTTCTTCGGCTTTGGCTAGGGGTGTTTCTGTGGTTGACATCTGCAGGGCGGCGACTTGGGCATCCCTCCATACTTTTGTCAAACATTATTGTTTGGATTCTGAGGTTAGGAGGGATGGCCATTTTGCACGCTCAGTGCTGCAGGATTTCTTGGTTTGACCATTCGGGCACCCACCTCCGGAGGTAGTACTGCTTTGGGACTCTATTCTTTAGGTGAGGAATCCACAGGTAGGTGTATCCATCAGAAGAATAAGTTACTTACCTTCGGTAACGCTTTTTCTGGTGGATACAGTAACTACCTGTGGATTCCTCACGGTCCCACCCGCCTCCCCGTTGCCTGACTGGTCATACCATGAAATCCATGGGTGAGCATCCCTTGTCTTGTATATATGTATATACCTTGAATTATGTATATAGTTGGGGCGTGTATATATGCATTTCTTTCACCAATTTAGTTAGTTCAGGAAAAACATTTTTGGACTTGACTCACATATTTTACTTTCATATAGAGCACTTATTGCTGTTACCAAATTTTATCTTTATTGTAATAAGTGTTGTGATTTAATTCCATTTGATGTGACTATGTTCTCTTTAAGGTCAATGTTCACCTGTTCGCCTTTATGGCACGTAAAAAATAGTGATAACTGACGTCTGCATGTCGGCGAGGGCTTCTTATTGCCTAGATGACGTCATACGGCGTCGCGTGGAGTCGGGCGATTGTGACGCCATCATCGACGTGCAGAGCTAGAAGAAATTTCCGTTGAGGCTGGCGCGAGGGGGAGAATTCTTTAGGTGAGGAATCCACAGGTAGTTACTGTATCCACCAGAAAAAGCGTTACCGAAGGTAAGTAACTTATTCGTTGGTCCCGCCTTGGGCCGGTTTTGTTACCGCCTTGCCGACTGACCCTGTTACATGTAGTATTGCACGATTGCTGATATACTTCAGCGTGGGTGAGCTACTTTTTTCTTTTGTCTGCGCTCCGTGGCTGCCATGGTGCTCACAGTGTTCAGAGCGTAAACTCAGTCAGCAGTATTGGAGCGCTGCTTACATTGTTTACACTGTTACCTAATAAGAGTCATTTAATTTTTGCTTTTGGCTTTTATTTGCGTGATCTGTAGGTTACCGACTTACCTTCTTGGATAAAAGATGGTAAAAATGTATGTATGTATTATTAGCAGTAGTGCTTCCAGGCACATCAGAAAGCATGATTTTCTTTTGTCTGCACTCTGTGGCTGCCATGGCGCTCAAAGCGCAAACTCGATCAGTGGTTCTGGAGCGCTGTTCACATTGTTTACACTGTTACCTAATAAGTTTCATTTAATTTTTGCTTTTGGCCTTTATTTGCGTTATTGGTAGGTTACCTGATTACCTTCTCGGATAATGCATGGTAGGTTTTTTATTAGCGCAAGTGCTTCCAGGCACATAGAAAAGCATTTCTTTTTTTTGTCTGCGCTCTGTGTCTGCCAGGTCCCTTCAGCGCTCAGAGCACGAACTCGATCGGCAATATTGGAGTGCTGCTCACATTGTTTACACTGTTACCTAATAAGAGTTGTCTAATTTTTGCTTTTGGCTTTTATTCGCGTGATCTGTGGCTTACCAGATTACCTTCTTGGATAATGCATGGTAAATATTTATGTATTTGTTTTTATTAGTGCTAGCACTTCCAGGCACATCCGAAACCAGTTTCTTTCCATGTCCTGAGGTGTGTTGAAAGCACCGTCACCCTTCATGCCCGGGCAAGCCGTAGGCAGGTGTCATTGTGTGGAGTGTGGGAAATTAGGTCTCTATGGAGTCAAAGGCAGGGGGTAGGGATCATGGACAAAACAAAGGGTCACCAGGACACATAGCAGAGGCCTTGAGTGACTTCATAGTTCAGATTTGACCTGGAGGCGGGAATACAAAGCCGTTCTCTTTCCAGAAAGAACATTTAATCACCAGAGTTATTTTGACATTTTTACATAATATGCACTTCGTGATTTGCATAGTACACGTTCTTTGCAGGAGGCACATTAACCCTCTGCACTACCTTATGATGACTCCAAGCTTCCACTAGACAAAAGTAAGTTCCCTCTCCAGAAAGAACATAAATCACCAGTTATTTTGACATTTTTACCTTGTATGCACTTTGTGATTTGCCTAGCACACGTTCTTTGCAGCCGGCACATTAACCCTCTGCCCTACCTTATGACGACTCCAAGCTTCCACTGGACAAAAGTATGTTCTCTCTCCAGAAAGAACATTAATTACCATAGTTATTTTGACATTTTTACATTAGATGCACTCTAAACAGAACAACGTCACAAATGGAAGGAAACCCAGCTGTGACAGTGAGCTGAAGGGACAGAGAGTTGCTGAACATGGAAAATATAGGCCATATATAGCTTTAAAATTACATTGTCTCAGTATTTATTGCTTTAACATTTATATGCATCAGCTGTGTTACTGCATAGCGCTTTAAATCTATTTTCTGCTTTGAGGATGTTTTTTTTTTTTTTGGGGCCTCCAGGAATAATGAGTTATTTGTTTGAGCACAACATTACAACTTTACTGAACTTCTTAATAAATACCTTTCAAATGTGGGCACTGTGGCCGCTTCCAAACCCTGTGCAGGCAGCCAACCCTAGCTATTGAACTATAGCTGCAGTTCGTGATGAAAACAGTCTTTTAAGGTGCTAAAATACTGTCTTTGACGTGTTTTTACTATGATACCCTACTATTCAATAGGGCATCCCAACTGTAATATTGTAAAGTTGAAAGCCAGCCCTCGGAGTAGTATTCATAGAGTTGTCCAGGTCCCTACTTCAAAACGTGATTCGCTCATTTAGTTTATGTTTTGCTTTGCCTTGTGGGACTTGTAGGTTTATTTTTATAATGTGATACAAGCTGGAAACCAGCCCTTGGAGTAGTATTCGTAGTGTTGTTCAGCTCCCTAGTTTGATGCCTGATTTGCTCATTTAATTTGTTTCTGCTTTGCATTCTGGGACTAGTAGTTTTATTTTTATAATGTGATACAAGCTACAAATACAAAGCAAAAACCTGACTAGATGAACTACACACGTTTGAGACTGTGAAACATGAGCGGTGTGTACGTGTATTTATAAAACTAACCTGGAGGAGACCGTACAGTTGATTATGCTGTACTATGGTCAATATTTTACAACTAATATTTCAGTTCAAGACTAATTGAAGATCATTAATATCATGTGAGATGGCTCTCCTCAAACGTGTGAAAAATCATGAGCGTTTTGTTCGATTCCTCAGACTGCAGTAAAGGGAAGGCGAGTTAGTAAGCACAAATTCTTGCAGTACAATTATTCATTCATTATTTATTCATTGCCCTGTGGTCAATGTCACCTCTACCAACTGCCAAGTATATATGTTTTGCACCTGGGAATAGTTTGAGTTTTTTTTTTTTTTAAACATATTCCAGAAGCCTAGTAGCCCTTTGGTTATATACTGGGCCACTGGAATTGGCAAAATATGAGGCACGATTGACCAATTAATGTGGCAAAAAAGTCCAGTTATGCATTTATGATATCAATATCTCCAACTCAAGTAACTGCGAGACCTATTGCACTGCACATGCTTGTTTACTTTATTAAAGTACGCAAAAAGTGATGGATGGAATGCTTGAGCTAATCTCAGCCACTGTGTCCATTGTTATTTTGCACACCATACCATCTTGGTTTAGATCCAGCTACATGCAAATCAGTATTGACCCTGCTCCAAAGGGAACAGTTCAGCTCAAGCTGCCAAGACAGCTCGTCCCTGAACCAGACCACAAGCAATCAAAGATCATTTTTGCCCTCATTTATAAGTTCATTGGCAGCGTATAGCTTGGTTCCACTGAAACAGGTTGCACGGGACTCACATCTGGGCATAGCCATCCCACTTTGGGGGTCATACTAAAGTATACAAAAAGTGATGGAGGAAATGCTTGAATTAATTTCAGCCACTGGTATTTACTCTGGACCATGTCCCAAGCCATTGTTATTTTGCACACCATGCCACCTCAGTTTGGACCTGGCTATATGCAAATCTTTCTTGACCCTGCTACAGTGGGAACAGTCCATCCCCAGCTACCAAGCCAGGTCCTCCCTGAACTGGAACACAAGCAACCCAGGACCGATTTTGCCCTTGTTATAAGCTCATCAACCAGGTCTAGCTTGGTTCCAGTTACAAAGTGTGCACAGGATCTGTGTTTGGGCATACCCGCCCCACTATTTTATTTTTCAGCAGCAAGAAAGAGTGCCACATTTCTTCCCTCCTCAGCAAGAGTCGGCTCTGGTGATTATATTGTATCGTATTGTAGAATTTGTATAGGTATTACCCTCTGTGGGAAATTTAAGTCATCCTTGCCCGCTCATATAGTACACTAAATCCTACAGGGCCTGTGTCTTTGTTTTGATCTTGTGTGTAAAATGTTTCTGTGTCATTTGTGATGACCCCCAAGGTGAGGTTAATCATGTTACGGGATGCAGAGCTCAGCAGTGTTATGAATAAAAAAGTGTGAGTAATAGACATTCTTTTATGGCTTTCAGTACACAATATGTAGCAGGCAACTATTATCGACTCTTTGGTTACCTACATGAGGTTCTGATTTTCTTTACTAACAGTATGCTGGTTAGATTGTCCAATCTGAGATCTTATGGACCGGGACAGACATGGTTGGGCAGCCAACCAGGACATATTGTTTAGTGCCAATGAGAACAAGTTTTCATGGTTATTGTATCGCTGGGACAAGTAGGCCCAACCCCCCTGCAGCACAAACCCTTGGACTGCCAGTTTATGTCTAAAACAACTGTCTGCAGTGATATCTTATTGTTGTTCAAACTTGTATTTATGGTTGATTAATAAAAGTCCTTCATTATTAGGGTGACCTCCTTAATAAATGTTATAAGCTCAGACTGCACTACTGACAGTAGTTCCAGTAAAATAAAATGTGTACGCACACGTTTGAAAAGTTTTATAATCTGAGGCTACGTATGGTGCTCCCTGTTTTATAATATGAGGCTACCTATGATGCTCCCAGAATGCTCTTTGACTAAATGCAAATGTTTGCAGATGTTTGTAAGCAACATTGAAGATTAATTGCTTTCAAAATACAATGCTCAGAAAAAAATGCAAGTAGCAAAAAAAATGTTTTTGCTAAATTACTGTGAACTTATAGGTACTATAGGCCAGATGTAGCAAAGGGTTTTACCCATTCAGTGTCTATGGGAAAATGCGTTGGTACATATGGCCCTATTTCTTTGAAGCGCCATTTAGTAAATATAGTGATGCATGCTAGTATTTCCAAAAATATTCATCATGGAAAATAACTGTAACCAGATTCAACAAGATTACGGGAACCATGAAAATAAATAAGTCTTGGCACAGCCAACAGAGTAAATATTGGTGGTCAGTCTTTTGGTTTTGTCAATGCGTGTCTTGTTTTGACATTGTTTTTGTACAATATTATTATTGTGGGAGCTGCCAGGTGTTCACCATTGTAACAAACACTGGAAAATAGCAAAAATAATTTTGATTTTAAAAAGCACGCATTGCCACAGGAGTTCCTAGCACTGAACAACACTACTGTGTGCGCGAATATTCTACCTGTGGAAGAGCAGAATGCTGACACTCATAGTAAAGACAGCCGATAGATGGATAGAGAGAGAAATAAAATTTTAATAAAAGCAAAAGGTCTTGGTTAACACCAGACCTATTTAGGAGCCCAATTCTTAAAGAAAGTCACAAAAGTCCACCCATGGTATATGCCTTTGCATTAGTGCAGAATTATGGCTTCCATTAATTCACAGGAATTTGTAGAAGTAGACCAGGAAATAGTACTCCTGGAAAATATCTGTAAACTGTACTTTAGCATGAGCAAATATGCATGTGTAGATTTTCTCATTCGAAAATCTATTAAGCATTTGCAAGTTCACTTTCCCTCCCACCACTTTTTTTCCCAACCCTGGAAGAACTTCCACTTCTATCCTTGTCAGGAATAAGTTTCCAACCTTTCTCAGTATGGGAAAAGTTTAGAAAAGAGCTGGTGAGAATCCTTAAAACATGCAAGTTAGTAGGTTTGCACAGACTCAAAGGCATTCCAACCCTGGAACTGTTGCTTACTCCATCTTCCAGCCCAGTACATAGATCAGCGGAAAGGTGGCAAAATAGGGGAATTGTTAGTATTCAACCCCTACTATTGTATCAGCCCTGGCACAACCAGAGTGACTATTAACAGAGATCTTATATAATCGGATTGCCACTATAATTTGTTGCTACACTACAAGACATCAAAGGGACAAGTAGCTTTTTATACAGGACAAGTAGATTTATGAAGCAACCTGTCCCATGGACAAGTAGATATTTTATTAAATTATACACACACCTCTTATATCTTCAAAGATCTCTCAGTGTTTACTACGTTACAGTAACCCCTCATTTCACTGCCACAATAAGAAGTGAAGTAGTGATAAAAGTATATAGATGAGTCCTTAAGCGGGAACTGCTGGGGGGTGGTGTGCTGTGTTAAAGTCCTTTTGTGGTCAGCAGTGCATAACATATCTCACCAGTCTGTCCAATTGGTATGGAGAGACCAGTTGCACTAAACTGTTATTTATATAGCATTGGATGAAAAATATGTGCTGTAGATTTCCTGACTTGTGTCAGTATAACTGCACCATTTAATGTAATGTAAATGTTATGCAACCACTCTTCTCACACCTGAATAGGTTGGCAGTTTTGCTGTGTTATTACTCTGTGGAATGGCAGGCACTAAAGTTTATCCCTTCATCTTGTCAGCTTGAACGCAGATGTTTACCTTTTGGTGGGTGTGTCTCTTGCTCCATGAGAAAAAATAATTTGCAGCTGTTTGTCTGTTTATTATTTTCCATCTGTATGCCTAGATCAGTTCTAGGTCAGGGGCAGGGTGGTCCAGCTGTCTGTCTTCTTAGCTTGGTTGTCTGTCCCGCAGTATCCCATAGCCCCTGATCTTTCTTGTACAGGTACCTACATTGTTGTTATGTCTTGCTTGTTCTAGGTATGGTAGTTGAAGTAGATGTCTAGGGAACAACTAAGGTTTTATCTATCTTCTGACCTTTAAGTGTTCTTGGATGCACCAGATCTTTGCTAGTATGGAGTTCAAAAGGTTGGCTGGTTGGACAGATGTGGAGGATCCTCCTATGGATTGTTTATTCTAAAGTGGTATGATGTCAGTCTGAGATGCTAGTTTGGAGATTTGAAATTCGTCTGTGTTGCTTAAACTGTATTTTTAGGTACAATACAATTATCTCTTTCCTTAGAATACATAGTGCCTTGGACATTGACCTACTTGCTATATGTAGCAAGTAGAGTGCTTGAAGCATGGTGTGATGTGTTCTCTGGGGTGAGGGCAGAGGAGGAGTCATGCAATAGCGTTCTGGGTCTGTTGTAGTTTGTGTACATTGTACCTGGTGGCTACTGTACTACATGCCATTGGCATAATCAAGCTTGAATATCTGTAGATTTTGTTGGTATCCAAGATACAGCAAGGTGCAACTCAGACGTTAACTGTGGGGAATGTGCCCCAGTGACCTTTTTGACATGTGGTATCAGGGATAGGTTTGAGTTCACAATCACTACTAGGTTTTTCACTTCTCTTGGAGTAGCTGGCAGGGCATCAAGTTCCTTTCACCTTGTAGCCGTAGGATGGTGTTTATGCCATTGTCCACAGGTCAGGATCTCTGTCTGCAGTATTTAGCTTCAAATGGTTATTCATCATCCATGCTTCTGTGGCGCAGAGGCTCTTGTTGAGTCTTGATTTGCATAAGTCTTCTGGGTTATCCATTCTAAAGATAATTTGTATATTGTCAGTTTGGTTGTGAGGTGAGACTAAATAGTAAGATCAGGTCCAACAAGAAAGTTAGGTAAATATTGCAAAGGAAAGGGGTATAATGAATCCCAGAGGAACTCAACCGTATTGAGTGTGAGGGGTGGTTGAGAAATGTGGTAGAGCATAAGGCTTTTTCCCACTTTGAGGCAGGAGACAATCCATTTTAAAATGTTTTCCTGTATGATTAGATAATTGAAGCTGTGTAGTGTGGTCTAATGGTGAACAGTGTCAAAAGTTCTTGATAGATCCAGAAGTGGTAAGACAGCCACTCTGTTCTGGTAAGACAGCCACTCTGTTCTTGTCGACTATAAGTTTTAAGTCACCATAGATATGAGCGCAGACTATCAGTGCTTAATTGGTCAATAAAAATGTGCCAGTGCTCCAGTGCTTAATTTGTAAATAAAAATGCACTTATGCCCAAAACCTCCTCTTAAACATGCAGCTGCTGCAATTAGATGTGCGAGCCCGGAATACTGAGGCAGGGTAATCCTGAAGCCAGCTCGGGCCTCTTCAATCCATTAACAGCCACACCCTGCCATTTCAGCTCACTCTTGGAGCTTTCTGCTTTCTCCCTTTGTGACGCTTTTTTGTTTTTCTCTTCCTCCGTCTCTCCCATATGTGTCTTTTGCTCTCAGTAAATGCTTGTTGGAAAAAAATAAGTGCCGGCCCTAAAAAATAAGTGCCGGTGCTCAGCACCGGAAACAACAAGCACAAATCCAACATCAGATTTTTATCCTCAGTACAATTGGAGAGCTGAATTGTAGGAAGTTGGCTCTGTATATACTATTTCAAAGTAAGAAATAGTGTGCACAGAGTCCAAAGGTTCCCTTTAGAGGTAAGATAGTGGCAAAAAGAGATCATTCTAATGCTCTATTTTGTGGTAGTGTAGTCGAGCAGTAGGCTTATCAGAGGGTAGTGTTAAGCATTTGTTGTACACACACAGGCAATAAATGAGGAACACACACTCAAAGACAAATTCCAGGCCAATAGGTTTTTATATCGAAAAATATATTTTCTTAGTTTATTTTAAGAACCACAGGTTCAAGATTTAAAAACAATACTTTAAATGAAAGGTATTTCACTCAGGTATCTTAGGAACTTTGAATAATCACAATAGCATGCACAGTTGTGGCAAAAATGGCAATAAGCTATTTTAAAAGTTGACACTGCAAAAATCAACAGTTCCTGGGGGAGGTAAGTAAATGTTAAGTTCACGGGTAAGTAAAACACTTACAGGGTTCAAAGTTGGTCCAAGGTAGCCCACTGTTGGGGGTTCAAGGCAACCCCAAAGTTACCACACCAGCAGCTCAGGGCCGGTCAGGTGCAGAGGTCAAAGTGGTGCCCAAAACACATAGGCTTCAATGGAAATAGGGGTGCCCCGGTTCCAGTCTGCCAGCAGGTAAGTACCCGCGACTTCGGAGGGCAGACCAGGGGGGTTTTGTAGGGCACCGAGTGGGACACTAGCAGGCCCAGAAAGTACACCCTCAGCGGCACAGGGGCGGCCGGGTGCAGAGTGCAAACAGGCATCGGGTTTCCTATAGGAATCAATGGGGAGACCCGGGGGTCTCTTCAATTATGCAGGCAGACACAGGGGGGGCTCCTCGGGATAGCCACCACCTAGGCTCGGAAGAGGGTCGCCTGGGGGTCGCTCCTGCACTGGGGTTTGGTTCCTTCAGGTCCTGGGGGCTGCAGGTGCAGTGTGTTTTCCAGGCGTTGGGTTCCTTGAAGCAGGCAGTCTTGGTCAGGGGGAGCCTCTGGATTCCCTCTGCAGGCGTCGCTGTGGGAGCTCAGGGGGGTCAACTTTGGCTACTCACGGGCTCGCAGTCACCGGGGAGTCCTCCCTGTGGTGTTAGTTTTCCGCAGGTTGAGCCGGGGGCGTCGGGTGCAGAGTAGAAAGTCTCACGCTTCCGGTGGGAAACGTGTGGTCTTTAAAAGTTGCTTCTTTGTTGCAAAGTTGCAGGTTTGTTGAACAGGGCGCTGTTCTCGGGAGCTTCTTGGTCCTTTTAGATGCAGGGTAGTCCTCTGAGACTTCAGAGGTCACTGGACCCTGTGGGATGCGTCGCTGTTGCAGTTTGTCTCGAAGTGAGGAGACAGGCCGGTAGGACTGGGGCCAAAGCAGTTGTCGTCTCTGTCTTCTCTGCAGGGCTTCAGGTCAGCAGTCCTTCTTCTTCTTAGGTTGCAGGAATCTAGTTTCCTAGGTTCTGGGGGCCCCTAAATACTCAATTTAGGGGGGTGTTTAGGTCTGGGAGGGCAGTAGCCAATGGCTACTGGCCCTGAGGGTGGCTACACCCTCTTTGTGCCTCCTCCCTGTGGGGAGAGGGGCACATCCCTAATCCTATTGGGGGAATCCTCCATCTGCAAGATGGTGGATTTCTAAAAGTCAGAGTCACCTCAGCTCAGGACACCTTAGGGGCTTTCCTGACTGTGGAGTGACTCCTCCTTGTTTTCCTCATTATCTCCTCCAGCCTTGCCACCAAAAGTGGGGGCAGTGGCCGGAGGGGCGGGCATCTCCACTAGCTGGGATGCCCTGTGGCGCTGTAACAAAGGGGGTGAGCCTTTGAGGCTCACCGCCAGGTGTTACAGTTCCTGCAGGGGGAGGTGTGAAGCACCTCCACCCAGTACAGGCTTTGGTCCTGGCCACAGAGTGACAAAGGCACTCTCCCCATGTGGCCAGCAGCAGCATGTCTGGTGTGTGGCAGGCTGGCAAAAACTAGTCAGCCCACACTGGAAGTCCGGTATGTTTTCAGGGGGCATCTCTAAGATGTCCTCTGGGTGTATTTTTACAATAAAGTGCACACTGGCATCAGTGTGCATTTATTGTGCTGAGAAGTTTGATACCAAACTTCACAGTTTTCAGTGTAGCCATTATGGTGCTGTGGAGTTCGTGTTTGACAGACTCCCAGACCATATACTCTTATGGCTACCCTGCACTTACAATGTCTACGTTTTTACTTAGACACTGTAGGGGCATAGTGCTCATGCACCTATGCCCTCACCTGTGGTATAGTGCACCCTGCCTTAGGGCTGTAAGGCCTACTAGAGGGGTGACTTACCTATGCCACAGGCAGTGTGAGGTTGGCATGGCACCCTGAGGGGAGTGTCATGTCGACTTAGTCATTTTCTCCCCACCAGGACACACAAGCTGGCAAGCAGTGTGTATGTGCTGAGTGAGGGGTCCCTAGGGTGGCATAAGACATGCTGCAGCCCTTAGAGACCTTCCCTGGCATCAGGGCCCTTGGTACCAGGGGTACCATTTACAAGGGACTTACCTGGGTGCCAGGGTTGTGCCGATTGTGGAGACAAAGGTACAGTTTAGGGAAAGAACACTGGTGCTTGGGCCTGGTTAGCAGGGTCCCAGCACACTTTCAAATCATAACTTGGCATCAGCAAAGGCAAAAAGTCAGGGGGTAACCATGCCAAGGAGGCATTTCCTTACATGAATAAAGACTACTCTTTCAAATAGTGTAAACAAGAATGTATCACAAGGCATTGACCTGTAATATGGTGGATTGCATGGGGCAAAGTTCTTCCTCTAGAGTGGTTTGATATATGAGGCTTTCAACTCAGATGGGAAAGATCTTAACTACAATAACTTGTTCAGTATGTTTCTGATGGATACAACTACCTGTGTATTCCTCACCTAAAGAATTTTCCCACGCCAGTTTTCAACGGAAATTTTCTTCTAGCTCTGCAAGTCGACGATGACGTCACAATTGCCAGACTGCCACGCGACGCCGTATGACGTCATCCAGGTAACAAGAGGTCCTTGTCGACGTGCAGACGTCAGTTCGCTTTTTTCGGTGCCTTCGAGTAAAGTTTTTTTCCTCGAGGCTACCAGGGAGCTACAGTTTCACTTTGGGGCAACAAGGTCGCAGCCAAGGAAGTCGGGTTTTAAACCCTGTAGGGAGTGCGGAGGTCGGATGTCGGTCACGGACCCACACGAAAATTGGTTGTGGTGTCTCAGTTCTGACCACGAGGTCGAGGCGTGTGGTTCATGTTAACGCATGAATCCAAAGGCCCTGAAGGAACGGGAGGCCAAGTTGTTCCTGGCACGGTCCAAGAAGAAGAAGGAGAAACATCATCACAGGGAATCTTCTTCTAAGTCCTCGAGATGTCATCGCCGTCATCGGGACTCTCGGAGCTGGCGTGGATCACGGCTGGTCGAACAAGGACCGCTCCCGTTCGAGGTCGCCATCGGCTCGATGTCGACCGACTTGGGAGGTCAGCCCAACTGTTACGCCTCCGCCTCCGACGCCTCCACCTTCACCGACGTCTCCACTGTCAGTTTATGAGGTTGATCTGCATCAGGAGCCGAGGGCTTCTCCGGGGCAGATGGAGATGGCTGAGCCGACGCCGGCTTCGCCTGAAGCACCGGCTTCACAAAGTTATCCGGCGTTCCCGGCGCCAGGTGCTGATCCGGCTGCATTCCTCATGCAATGTTTAATATCTTCGCCACCATGTCGCCGGGATGTGTGCATGCGGTCCATCAGGTCCATTGACCTTCGACATGGGTGTTCAGGCTTCTTATAAACCGACACCCTTCATGCCATTTCTTCCTTCAGGAAGTACTGGTTTGGTGCCGGTACCTATGGCGTCGCCTAGAAGACTGGTGACGCCGACTACGTCAGCCGCCCCAGCGCCGATGAGTTCGCCACAGATCCAATCGACATTAAAAAAAACTGTGGCACCGACAGATCCGGTGTCGGATGACTCTGAGGATTGGCGCCGTCCGAGGTCTTCGGCGTCAGCTGACGCCTTATCGACGCCGGGGATCGAATCCAAGCTCCGGTCCAGAAGGTTGGCTCTGAGGCTGTTAGAGGAGCAGGAGTATGAGAAGCAGCACTTGGAGGAGGGAGAGATTATGGAGCTGTCAGGGGACCTGCAAGGATTGGACACGGCAGGTGGTCTAGACAGTTCTCCGGAGTGGGACTTGGCTTCTCCGGGGGAGTATGCAGAGGAGGCTGCCTCTTTCATGCCGTGGTGCGGAAGGCAGCTGACTTTTTGGACCTTCCTCTTCCAGCTGCGGATGTCAAGACCAACATCCTTACTGAGGTGTTACATCCAGCATCGGCTGTGGCGGAGCCACTTCTTCCATTCAATGAGGCACTTATGGACCCTATTAGGAAGGTGTGGAAAAAGCCTGTGCCTTCGACTGCCGTGAACAGGTCGGTGGCAAGAAGATATTGAGTGGCCCCAGGTGATCTGGCGTTTTTGTCCAAGCACCCGACTCCGGAGAGTTTGATTGTGCAGGCTTCGTGTTCCTCTTGCTCTGCTCCGGGATCTTTTCCAGGAGTTCCCGCAGACGGAGTCTAATAGAATGGACCAATCAGCTAAGAAGGAGTTCTCTTCATGTAGCATGGCTCTGAAATCCACAAGTGCTACTTGCATTTTAGGAAGATATATTTATGCTCTTATGGACGAGGCCAAGGGGCACCCTGGATTGTCTCAAGAGGTGCAGAACCTTTTGTTGGACGCTCAGGCGGCGACCCAGGTGATTCAATCTGGACTAGACACCTCGGACTCGGTGGCCAGGGCTATGGGCACGTCCATAGCGACGAGGCAGCATGCCTGGCTGCGATCGTCAGGGTTCTCTCCTGATGTTCAGACAACACTCCTTGACCTGTCATTTGATGGAGACAAACTTTTTGGAGCAAAAGCGACTCTGCCTTGGAGCGGTTTAAGGAGAGTAGGGCCACAGCAAGATCTTTGGGACTGCAAGCAGCCACCTCCTCTTCTTTAAGATCATTTAGGAGGTTTAGGGGATTTGGTTGTGGCTCTTCCTTTCGTGGCAGGCTCCATGCAGCAAGACAGCAATCTTCAGGAGCTCTCCCTTATAGATCCTTCAGGGGCAGGGGTAGAGTTCGCACTAGAGGGGCCGCCCAGCAGCACTCTGCCTCTTCCTCTTCCTCCGGAGGGGTGCAGCAGGGAAAGCAACCTTAGTTCCTCATCACTCCCTGTTCACATATCTCCTGTAGGGGGGGAGACTGTCTCACTTTCTTCACATGTGGTAGTCAAAACATCGGACTCCTGGGTCACCGATATTGTGGGGAAAGGTTATGCTCTTCCCTTTTGGGAGTTTCCTCCTCGCATCCCTCCCCGCCCATCCTTCTGTTCGGAAGACCATCTTCTGTTACTGCAACAGGAAGTGCTATCCCTTTTGTCGAAAGGCGCAGTGGAGTTTGTTCCAGAGCAGGAAAGGGGTCAGGGCTGCTATTCAAGATACTTCCTGATCCCCAAAAAGGAAGGTCGGTTGAGGCCAATCTTGGACATGAGGATTTTGAATTGGTTCCTCAAGCAGGAAAAGTTCAAAGATGCTTACCCTGTCACAGGTTCTTTTGGCGTAGAACGAAGGAGGTTGGATGGTGTCTGTCGACTTGCAGGATGCTTACTTCCAAATTCCGATCCTCAAGTCGCACAGGAAGTATCTCCGGTTTGTGGTGGGGTCGCAACACTACCAGTTTACGGTCCTTCCATTTGGTCTTACTTCGGCGCCTCGAGTCTTCACAAAGGTGATGGCAGTGGTTGCAGCAGAGCTCAGAAGAAAGGGGATAGCGTTATTTCCTTATCTGGACGATTGGTTGATCAAAGCCAAGTCTCTGGAGCTCTTGCGAGATCACTTGCAGTCGACAACTCAGTTGTTGTTTGATCTGGGCTTTTCGGTGAACGTGCCCAAGTCTCACCTAGAACCCTCTCAAAGCCTCCTGTTCATAGGGGCAGTACTGGACACAACTTTGAATTGGGCCTGTCCTCCACCGCAGCAGATTCAGTACATTCAGGTGTTGATTCCAATGTTTCAGAATGGAGCGGTCGTTCCAGTCCTCAAGGTCCTTCGTCTGCTCGGTCTGTTCGCTTCTTGCATTCTGCTAGTCACTCATGCACGCTGGCACATGAGGGCTCTTCAGTGGTGCGTCTGCAGGCAGTGGTTTCAACACAAAGGAGATCTCGAGGACTCAATAAAGATCTCCAGAGACGCTGCAGCGGATCTTCAATGGTGGGCTGCGGTCGGCAACCTTTCGTACGGAAGGCCGTTCTCACTGCCTTCTCCGGTGGCCACAATTGTAACGGATGGCTCCACTCTAGGGTGGGGAGCTCATCTGGGGGACCTGGAGGTCAAAGGTGGTTGGTCTCCAGTGGAACAGAGGTTTCCCATCAATCTGTTGGAACTGCGCAGGCGATACGTCTGGCTCTAAAGGCCTTCCTCCCTTCCCTTCGCGGTCAGTCGGTTCAGGTCCAGACGGACAGCACTACCGTGATGTGGTAGGCAGGGAGGAGTGGGGTTGTATCTTCTCTGCAGAGAAGCTCTTCGGCTCTGGTCCTGGGTTCAGGACCGTCGGATTTGCTTGGTAGCAAATCATTTGGCTGGATTTCTGAACGTGTGTGCGGACGATCTCAGTCGGTGCATCTCGACCGATCAAGAGTGGCGTCTTAATCCATATCTGGCCCTTTACATCTTCCAGAGGTCGGGATATTCACAGATAGATCTATTTGCCACTCGGGAAAACATGCACTGCCCGTCGTTTTGCAGCCTCCCGTATCCGGTGCAAGGAGCTTTAGGGGATGCGATTCAGATGTCCTGGAAGGGTCGGTTGCTTTATGCGTTTCCTCCCATACCCTTGATTCCTCGGGTTCCGAGGAAGATCCGCCAAGACCGGGCCCAAGTCATCTTAATAGGCCCAGATTGGCCAAGAAAGGTGTGGTATTCAGACCTTTTCCAACTCTCTCTGTGCCCTCCGCTCTGTCTCCCTTACAGGGCAGACCTCCTCTCGCAGTCGCAGGGGCAGGTTCTACACCCCCACCTCCAGAGCCTGCACCTTCATGCCTGGAGATTGAACGGGGCAATCTGAGTTCCTTTTCTCTCCCGCCTGAGGTGGTGGAAGTTATTTTATCGGCCAGGCGACACTCCACCAAATCGATCTATGCAAGCAGGTGGGCCAGATTCGTGAGTTGGTGTGGAGAGAACCAAATTGATCCCTTGAAGACCCACTTGTCTGACATCTTGTTATTTGCTTTATCCTTGGCACAGAAAGGTTGTGCAGTTGCCACTGTTAAGGGTTATTTATCAGCGCTGTCGGCTTTTCTGTGCCTTCCAGATCAACCCTCCGTGTTTAAGTCGCCTATTGTATTGAGGTTCTTTAAGGGTCTCACTAATAAGTTTCCGCCCACTCCGTTTGTTATGCCACAGTGGGATCTTAACTTAGTATTGGCCTTTCTTATTGGAGCCAACGCACTCTTGTCCATTGAGGCTTTTGGTTTTGAAGACTGTTTTTCTGGTGGCTATAACATCAGCTAGAAGAGTGAGTGAGCTCCAGGCTCTTAGTGTACAACCCCCATATACTTCCTTTTACAGGGACAAAGTGGTGTTAAGGACCAAGGCGGCTTTCCTTCCGAAGGTTGTTACACCCTTTCATTTGGGACAGCCCATTACTCTCTCCTCCTTCTATCCTACACCTCATCTATCCAAGGAGGAAGAGAGGCTTCACCGACTGGATCCAAGAAGAGCGTTGAGCTTCTTCGTCGACAGGACGAGGGAGTTCAGACAATCTCTTCGTTGGTTACGTGGGGAAGAGGAGAGGCAAAGCTGTCCACAAGAGATCGCTGTCCAGGTGGGTCATTCTTTGCATCAAGTTATGTTATTCTTTAGCAAAGAAACAACCTCCTGTTGGGCTCCGAGCCCATTCCACCAGGGCTAAGGCTGTTTCATCGGCCTTAGCTAGAGGTGTTTCTGTGGTTGACATCTGCAAGGAGGCAACTTGGGCATTCCTCCACACTTTTGCCAAGCATTATTGTTTGGACTCTGAAGTTGGGAGGGATGGCCATTTTGCACACTCAGTGCTGCAGGATTTCTTGGTTTGACCATTCAGGTACCCACCTCCGGGGGCGGTACTGCTTTGGGACTCTATTCTTTAGGTGAGGAATCCACAGGTAGTTGTATCCATCAGAAGAACAAGTTGCTTACCTTCGGTCTTGCCTTTTCTGGTGGATACACTAGCTACCTGTGGATTCCTCACAGTCCCACCCGCCTCCCCGTTGCCTGTCTGGTTATACTAAGATGTTTGTTTTTACAAATATATAGATTTTGGTGCTTATGTGTATATATAAATAAATGATGGTTATAATTCTATTGCATCATTATAGTTTTATGTATATATGTATTCATTTGAGCTATTGTGAGATCGGTTTTTACCTGTTTGCCTCAAAGGCACGTAAAAAATGGGTGAAACTGACGTCAGCACGCCGGCGAGGACCTCTTATTGGCACGGTGACGTCAGACGGAGTCGTGTGGAGTCTTGTGGAGTTGTGCAATTGTGACGTCCTTTTCGGCGTGGAGAGCTGGGAAAAAGATTTTCCGTTGAATGCTGGCGCAAGGGAGAATTCATAAGGTGAGGAATCCACAGGTAGCTAGTGCATCCACCAGAAAAAGCATTACCGAAGGTAAGTAACTTGTTCTTTTTTACTTTACTGTAGTGGCTCGATGATCTCCTGTGCCTGTTAGATAGTGCGGAGGACATAAACCTTCTCTGCACTAAAGTTAATAATTTGTATAAATAGCACCTAACCCTACTCAAATGTTGCCAGTGCGGTTATCCAGTATTGGATCTTTCATAAATTCACATGCTTGAATCATCCCCGTCGTCGAAGTGGGAGTCCAACGGTACATAAAATAGCAATAAATAATAAATAAAATTGGAGCCAGCACTTGCTCACATAGCCTATCCATGTCCTTTTGTGAAAGGACCCAAACCTGCCTGCTGTCCAATCAGGCACCAGCACCCTCTAGAACCTTCTCCAGAGAAGCTCCCTTCCTCAGATTTTCTACCGCACGTCGTGTGAAGGGAGTCTCCCTGAGCTCTGCTCAGTTTTTTCTTCTACTTCAGAATTTTTTCTCACAAAAGAGTTGAAAATATGTCAGATTCTTCTAGGAAAGGCCTTTTCCGCCCTTGCAAGACCTGTGGGAAGAAAAGGCTCCATGTGGATGACCCACATAAAGACTGTTTGTATTGTCTCTACCCACAACATCAGGTTAAGGACTGCAAAATATGTCGCACCTTCTCCACAAAGACCCTCAGAGACCGTGTGGGCAGGCTCCTGACATGGTTACAGGCCAAATCCTGTACTTCAGGTGAGGAGAGTGGGTCAGAGAGGCCACACAAAAGGTCCAGATCTGAGGACCTAGGCCACATAGAAAAATCCAGGAAGAGGCAGAAATCACATCATGGGAAGGGCTTACAGACTTCAGTCTCCTCTGAGCCTTCCTCTCCTCTTCAAAAGAAGGAGTCCTACCATCTATCTCCTTCCTCAGAGCCTTCCACTTCTGGAAAAATGACTCTAAAAATTAGATCGACGACGACAACACCGTCGAGGACCGTGACGATGACGACGGTATCTACAACTACCGTCTCCACTACATCGTCGACGAGACCGTCGTCAGCGTCGACGACCTTAACATCGACTGTAAGGGATCCGATCCCCTCTCTCAAGACTCCATCGGCACCGTCGACGACTGCCCCGTCAACTATAACGTCAGCGACGCCATTGTCATCGGCGCTTTCGCCATCGACGGGGACACAGTCAAAGAAGCTACCGTCGACTACACTATCGTCGGCGAAACCATCGTCGGCGAAACCATAGTCAGCAAGACCATCGTCGGCGAAACCATCGTCGGCGACACCACCGTCGATGAGGCCACCGTCGACGAGACCACCGTCGATGGAAAAATCTGTACCATCCACGGCTGCATCAACTTTCACGCCATCGACAGCAGTGGTGCCTAGTAGACAGGTTGAGACCACTTCTACCTCTTCCAGGTCTCCAGATCTCCGAGCCATGGTCAGGATCAGATCTCTACCTGCACAGGACATTTATCCAACCGACACATCTCCAAACAAGGTGTCGGCTTTACTACCCAGTCATCTTCTTGACTGGGAGGAATCGGACGAAGGTCCTTTCGGAGATGCACATAGCCCCTCGCAGCTCCATGTCAAATACCAAGATGAGGATGAAGAGGATGAGTATGAACAGTATCAACCATACTACTCTCATCAGGAGCAATACTATGAAACACGAGCGCCTCAACACAGAGATACCGTACAAATGCCTTCCTCCTTAATCCAGGATTTACAATCCATGCTTCAGGATTATAGGAGGAGGTTCCCAGCGGAAGATCAACCACCAGCGCCGGTCTCTCCGGTGACGCCAGTTAATGCTCCTCCTCCTCCAGCTACTCTAAGATTAACATCACACTCGGTGTTAGCTGCACCCCCCAGAGATGAAGGTTCCACTTCAGGGGAAGAAGAACAAGAAGAAGGAGAAATTTCCACTCCACAACATCCTACCGAGGAATGGGATGATTACTTGGCCCCCACTCCTTCTCCACCACCTCCTCGCCCCTCTAATTCTCCGCCCGACGACATAGGGGGTTTCCATAATCTTATGGACGGAGCCGCAGTACGTTTCCACCTCCCAACATGTCTCCCAATCGGAATGTTTCCTACATGATTTCAAGGAGCAATCACGGAAGTCGGTACGGTCCATTCCGATTATTGATTACATATGGAGCGAGGGCACAAAGCTTATGCGAAATCCGGCTACGGTTCCTCCAGTTCCACAAAAACTGGATAAAAAATACAAGGCAACCCAAGATTCTCCGGCATGCCTTACTGGCCATCCAAAGCCTGACTCAGTCATCTCACAGGCTGCTCAAAGACGCTCCAAAAATCCATCAACGCCTATCTCTACTCCTCCAGACAAGGAAGGTCGCAGACTGGACAATATAGGCAAGAGATTCTCCTCCATGTCTGCAATCACTGTCAGGGCAGCAAATTCGTTAGCGATTTTAGGCCGATATGACCGCCAAATGTGGTCCGACATGCAACCTTTCCTGGACCTCATCCCGGAAAATAAACAAGCAGAGGCACGAAAGATCCTACAGGAAGGTGAGCGTACGTCGGAAGAAATTATCGACTGCGCTCTTGACATAGCCTCTACTGGTTTCCGCCAACTAGCGGGTGCCGCTGTCTTACGATGACGACAAGGTTGGCTCAAGGCCACATCTTTTAGACCAGAAGTGCAGTCCCGAATCCTAGACATGCCTTACGATGGGGAATCTTTATTTGGCAAACATGTGGATGACGCACTTCAAGCCATTAAGACGGACACAGACACCGCCAAGTCCCTGGGTACCCTGCAGTACCAGAAGCAGCCCTTTCGAGGGGCTAGAGGGAGAGGTTTCACCTCATTTTGAGGTTCCTTCCATAGACAATACCAGCAATCCCAGTACAGGCCTTCATACCACCAGCCGTATAGGCAATCATCGACTGCCTCCTGTCACGACTCACGTGCTGCTTGCGCCTGGAGTTTGCAGATCTTGAGGCGTGGATCTTGAGGGTTCGACTTTGGCCCAAAAAGGGGCGACTCTTTCTGGTAGCCACGGTGCTGTAGGCGAGGAAACGCCAAGGACAGACCGTGACCGTGAGAAAGTAGCGCCAGAGGGAAAAAACCCCTTCAGAAGAAGAGGAAAAACCTCCCAGAAGATTCGCAGGGGATTCCTGGAACAAGAACAGAGGAACAGGAATCAAAGGAACTGACGTAACACAGAAATGGCGAAGTCCAGAGCCAGGGGCTAGGAAATCAGGAGCGAGGACACTAACTGAAACAGAGAGTGTTGCAGCGCAAAGAGGAAAAGAAAAACCACCCTTAAATACCATAAAACAGGAAGTGACCCACAGGAAGAAAAAGGACACCATCTTGAATAGGGAAAAGTAGATAGAATAGACTGGAGCAGAAACCATAGAGAATAGGGAAGGAGGAATGCTGGGAAGACAGAGGTAACCTGGGAAGGGGAAAAGACATAAAGGACAGAGGAGAAAACAGACCCAAAAAGGAAGAAAGACAGAAAAGAAGAAAAAGGAGCCCCAAACAGGTAAGAGGGGTCAGGAGACCCCAACAAGACGGAGGGAGAGCGCAGCGCGAGGCCCCTAGTAAGTCCTGGGACCTCGCAGGGTGCAAGAAAGGCTCGGGGCGCGCCGCGACTTAGAGACGCGAAGCGCGGCCCGAGCCGAACGCGCGGCTTGTGCCGAATGCTCGGCTCGGGCCGCGCGGTGCGGCGCGACAGTAGGCCCCCCTCCCGAAGGCCCTGGTTTGAAAGGAAATAAACGGTGAAAGTGCTGAGTCAGAAGAGGAGCATGAACAGAAGATGCATCTTCCCAAGAACACTCACTGAGAGGATAACCCTTCCAATGAATCAGATACTGCAGACGGGTGTGAAAAAGACGAGAGTCACAAATCTCCTGAACCTCATATTCAGGAACATCATCCACTAAGACAGGAGGAGGACAGGAAAACTGACGGGAATACGGATCTGGTACATAAGGTTTGAGTTGGGAGACATGGAAGACTGGATGAATCTTCCATGTGTGAGGCAAGTGAAGACGGACAGTGACAGGATTAAGCAACTGGAGAATACGGAAAGGCCCGTAATAGCGAGGTGTGAATTTGTTCTGAGAAAGACGTGAGGGTAAGAATTTAGAAGAAAGCCAAACTTTATCCTGTGGATGGTAGTCCGGAGTGGCCCTACGTTTCTTGTCTGCTGCTTTCTTCATATATCTCTTGGTGTGTAAGAGATTAGAACGAATCAGTCTATGGATTTGTAGAAGACGTTTGGAAAAATGAGTAATAGCGGGTAAGGGAGTGGGAGACAGAGAAGAAGTAGGAAAAGAGGTAGGATGAAAACCATAAGAACAGAAAAAAGGAGTGGTCTTGGAGGCACTATGGACTGAGTTATTATAAGAGAATTCAGCGATAGGGAGATAAGTGTTCCAGTTGCTTTGAGTTGAGTTGCAAAAACAACAAAGGTATTGTTCTAAGCCTTGGTTCAGACGCTCGGTCTGTCCATTGGTCTGAGGATGGAAGCCCGATGACAGAGCTCTATCGATGTTTAGTGTCTTACAAAAATACCTCCAAAACCGGGAAATGTACTGAGGTCCTCTATCAGATATAAGAGTATGAGGAAGTCCATGAAGACGGAAGATATGTTCAATGAATATCTGGCTTAATTCTTGGGATGTAGGTAGCTTTTTCAAGGAAGTGAAGTGAGCCATCTTAGTAAAAGAGTCCACAGTGACCATGATTACCCGGTTTCCTGCTGAGAGTGGTAACGAACACATGAAATCGGTGGAGATGGTGTGCCATGGAGTTGGCGGAACCGGCAAGGGCTGGAGTAAACCCGCAGGTCTGGTTCGGGGAATCTTGACTTGAGCGCATGTGGGACAAGCCTGAACGTATGTTTCAATATCCTTTTTCCAAGTAGGCCACCAGAAAAATCGTGATAACAGTTCTTGTGTGGCCTTGATGCCTCTATGACCAGCAACCGGTGAATCATGACACATTTGTAATGCCTTTTCTCTCACTCTGTTAGTGGGGATGAATAACAGATTGTGATAATAATAGTATCCTTGTCTCTTATGTAAAAGAGTCCTTAAGTTCTCTATTTCATCATCAGATAGATTGGGGTACTCCAGTTGTACCTCCTCCAGAAAAGACTGGGCTACCCCAATGATCTTACTAGGTTCCAGTAGGGGTTGAGCTGGGACAGGAGTACAATCTGGATAACGACGCGATAGAGCATCAGCCAGAATGTTTTGGGAGCCAGGAATATATGTAATGTAGAAATCATACTGGCTGAAGAAGAAGGCCCAACGAGCTTGACGACTATTTTGGCATACGAAATTTTGTAAACATTGTAAGTTTCGATGGTCTGTTCTCACTTCAAAAGGTTCCTTGGAACCCATCAGAAACTGCCTCCATTCAATACAAGCTGTTTTCAGAGCCAACAATTCTCTTTCCAATACGGAGTAATGTTGTTCTGCAATAGAGAGTATATGAGACAAATAGAAAACAGGATGTTCAAGACCATCGTCCTCTTGTTGTTGGAGTAGAACGGCACCAATGGCTTTTTCAGAAGCATCGGTGACGACAATAAATCGTTTGTTGGTATCTGGATGTCTTAAGATGGGAGCTTGTGTAAATGCCTTCTTTAATTCCTGAAAAGCTGTTTCAGCAGTTTTAGTCCAGACAAACCCTTTAATAAGATTTTCCTTCTTTAAAGTGTGAGTTATATGGCTAGTTTGTTTAGCAAAGTCTGCGATGAATTGTCGATAGAAGTTCGCCAATCCTAGAAAGCATTGTGTTTCTTTAATGGAAGATGGAGAAGGCCAATCTAGGATAGCTTGTACCTTTTCTTGATCCATGGCTACTCCGGTGGTACTTAAATGATATCCTAGATATTTGACTTCCGTCTGGTCAAACTCACACTTTTCGGGTTTGCAAAATAGTTGATGTGCCCGGAGTCGTTGAAGGACTTGTTTAACATGGGAAGAATGGAGTTCGGGATTTCTGGAATAAATAAGAATATCATCAAGGTAGATTACAACTGTCTGATTCAGGAGATCCGAGAATACTGAGTCCATAAATCTCTGAAAAATTGCCGGGGCATTAGTAAGACCGAAAGGCATTACCCTGTATTCAAAGTGACCAAATGGAGTCCTAAAGGCCGTTTTCCACTCATCTCCTTCTTTAATGCGTAAGAGGTGATAGGCTCCCCGTAGATCTAGTTTGGTAAACCGTTGGGCCCCTCTGACTGCCTCTAAAATGTCCCTTATGAGAGGCAAAGGATAACGATCTTTAATAGTTATTTTATTCAGGCCTCGAAAATCCAGGCAAGGGCGAAGGTCCTTTGTCTTCTTGGGTACGAAAAAGAGAGGAGCCCCGGCCGGAGAAGACGATGGAACAATAAGACCACTTTGAATATTTTCATCCAAATACTCCTTTAGTACTTCCTTTTCAGTTTCCGTGAGGGAATACATCCTGCCAAAAGGAACGATAGTGCCAGGTTCCAAGGGAATAGCACAATCGTAATCTCGATGTGGAGGTAACACAGGTTTGGAAGGTTTTTGGAAGACATCTTGAAAATCCAAATAGTGTTCAGGAACTCCTTGGACTGTATTTATGGTCGAACCGGTGGTACCCTCCGTGATTATTGACCTCTTAGGTGACCAATACTTGTCTGAAGCAAAACAGTGCTCGTGACAGAACTGTGAAGACAAGGAAACCGTCCGGGTAGCCCAGTTCACATATGGATTATGTCTGATGAACCACGGGATTCCAAGAATGATGGTATCTTTGGGGGAAGTTATAAGATCAAAGGAAATGTGTTCCTGATGGTTACTGATCTGTAGATTCAGCATCAGGGTAGTTGTATCTACTGGACCCGATGATATCAAAGATCCATCCACCGTGTGAACTTGTTCTGGAACCTCCTTAGGTTGTATAGGAACTTGTTGAGTGGTGGCCCACTTCTTATCCATATAAATGCCACTAGCTCCACAATCTAGTAGTGCCATAGTCTTCTCTTGACGGCCATCAGGTAATTGTAACATTACTGGTAAAATGAACATGGATGTGGTATTGTCGTTGAAAGAACTGATGGAAGGTATAGCTGCTAATCCCGTCCCCTCCCTTCCTACAGAGGACGGGAAGCGGCGTTTCCCGATGGCCTTGATGGACGTACTGGACAGGTACGCAGTATGTGGCCGGCAGATCCGCAGTATAAACACAAACCCTTCTTTCGTCTATCTTCTCGTTCGCTAGGGGAGAGAGGGCCTCGAGTTGTATCCACCTGCATGGGTTCTCCTTCGGTGTCTCTGACAGGAGGGCGAGGTTCCTCAGAACGATGCGGAAAAACTCGTGAGGTGCTTGGTTGAAAAGACCCTCTGCTCTTTCTCTTCTCTGTTCTCCGTTCCTGAAGGCGATACTCGATGGAGAGGGCTTGATCCATCAGGCCACGAAGATCTTCCACTCTGGTGGAATGTACTAGTTCGTCTTTGATTTCTTCTTTGAGTCCTCTACGAAACAAAGTCACCAAAGTACGTTCCACCCAGGTGGTCTCTGCCGCTAGTTGACGAAAGCGTGTGATGTATTGAAGGACATCTTGTGAACCTTGATGAATATCGCATAAGGCCTCTTCTGCTGAAGCCTCCAATCCCGGACGACTAAACATCAGCTTGAAGCGGTTCACAAAGGCGGAATAATCCGACAATACCGGATCGTTAGATGATACCATCGGGGTTGCCCAGGCCAAGGCAGGACCAGATAAGGCACTGATGAGATAACCCACCTTTGTTCTGTCATGGGAGAATTGGGTGGGTCGGAAGGCAAAGTACACTGTCAAGGAGTCAAGGAACTCTCGCAGCTTGGTTGGTTCACCCGAAAAACGATGGGTAGAGGCGGAGAGCGTCGGGACATCACCACTGCGGAAAGCCAAGGCCTGTCGCAGCGCAGCATTCTCACTGCGTAGTTGCTGTAATTCTTGAGCTTGTTGCTGAATTGTAGTTAGCAGAGTTTGATCCGGATCCGCAGCAGCTACCACCGTGTCTTCCATGGTGTTAGAAGACGTCGGGATGGTTTGGCGCTGCAATCTGTCACGACTCACGTGCTGCTTGCGCCTGGAGTTTGCAGATCTTGAGGCGTGGATCTTGAGGGTTCGACTTTGGCCCAAAAAGGGGCGACTCTTTCTGGTAGCCACGGTGCTGTAGGCGAGGAAACGCCAAGGACAGACCGTGACCGTGAGAAAGTAGCGCCAGAGGGAAAAAAAACCTTCAGAAGAAGAGGAAAAACCTCCCAGAAGATTCGCAGGGGATTCCTGGAACAAGAACAGAGGAACAGGAATCAAAGGAACTGACGTAACACAGAAATGGCGAAATCCAGAGCCAGGGGCTAGGAAATCAGGAGCGAGGACACTAACTGAAACAGAGAGTGTTGCAGCGCAAAGAGGAAAAGAAAAACCACCCTTAAATACCATAAAACAGGAAGTGACCCACAGGAAGAAAAAGGACACCATCTTGAATAGGGAAAAGTAGATAGAATAGACTGGAGCAGAAACCATAGAGAATAGGGAAGGAGGAATGCTGGGAAGACAGAGGTAACCTGGGAAGGGGAAAAGACATAAAAGACAGAGGAGAAAACAGACCCAAAAAGGAAGAAAGACAGAAAAGAAGAAAAAGGAGCCCCAAACAGGTAAGAGGGGTCAGGAGACCCCAACAAGACGGAGGGAGAGCGCAGCGCGAGGCCCCTAGTAAGTCCTGGGGCCTCGCAGGGTGCAAGAAAGGCTCGGGGCGCGCCGCGTCTTAGAGACGCGAAGCGCGGCCCGAGCCGAACGCGCGGCTTGTGCCGAACGCTCGGCTCGCGCCGCGCGGTGCGGCGCGACACCTCCTATATCAGACAAGGAGGTAAACGAAGGCAGGGTTCGCAATCCAGAGATCAACACAGAAAACAATGATCTTCTACAGGCACCGGCTATGCTCCCCCAATGCCCACAACATCAGCAAATAGGAGCAAACATTTCCAACTTCATCCAAGAGTGGAAGAAAATAACATCAGACAAATGGGTGCTGGATATAGTGACAAGAGGTCATGCACTGGAATTCACACAAAAGCCACCGCTTCACCCACCAACATCAGGCAGCTCTCTCCATCTTCGTCTGCTTCAAGCGGAAGTCTTCAGCCTTCTGGCCAAAGGGGCTATAGAGACAGTTCCTCTGCAACAACGGGGTCTCGGATTCTACTCCCGGTATTTCCTCATAAGGAAGAAGTCAGGAGAGTGGCTTCCTATACTAGACCTCCGGAAACTCAACAAGTTCCTTCGGAAACAATCCTTCAGAATGATCACACTGTCAGATATCTTGCACCTCTTGAATCATGGAGATTTTATGACAACTCTAGATCTCCAGGACGCCTACTTCCACGTTCCAATACACCAAAAACATCACAAATATCTCCGTTTTACAGTAGCCGGTGCCCATTATCAGTTCAGAGTCCTACCATTTGGCCTCAGATCAGCTCTGAGAATCTTCACGAAATGCCTTGCCCCAGTCGCAGCCTCCCTCAGAAGCAAGGGTTTCCAGGTGTTCCCATACCTGGACGACTGGCTCATAAAAGCTCCGTCATCTCTACTAGCCTCAAAAGCCACAGACGCCTTCCTAAAACTATTCAACAGTTTGGGTCTAACAGTGAACCTACAGAAGACAGTCGTGCTTCCCGCACGCAGGAGAGTTTTCCTGGGAGCAGAATTAGACACTATCCAAAACAAGGCATATCTTACCCTAGCAAGGCAGCAGAAGCTGACCCAATTGGCTGTCACAATCCGCAAGAAAGTTCGTTTCAGTACGACTATTCAAATCGCTTCTGGGCATGATTTCCTCAGCCATAGTCCTAGTACCGCTAGCAAGACTCAAAATGAGGCCGCTGCAAGAAGAACTGCAACTTCAATGGACCCAGTCGCAAGGATCCTCCGACGACTTAATAACTATCACACCAAAGATTCGGCAGGCGTTAGAATGGTGGTCTCACATCAACCACCTCTCCCACGGTCTAACTTTTATGGCACCAATAGCAGATTTCGTCATCACCACGGACGCCTCCTTGGAAGGATGGGGAGGCCATTTACAGGACATGCGCATTCAAGGCAGATGGTCCAAGCTCCAAAAAGAGATGCACATAAATCTGTTAGAGCGGAAGGCGATTCATCTCACGCTCAAAGCTTTTCTGCCACGCATCACAGGATCATCAGTGTTAGTCAGAACAGACAACACAACAAGCATGTTCTACATCAACAAGCAGGGAGGAACAAGATCCCTCTCCCTCTCAAGAGAAGCTCAGTCTCTCTGGAACTGGCTCACACTGAACAACGTCCACCTCAGGGCAGAGCACCTGGCTGGGGTCAACAATGCTCTAGCGGACTCTCTCAGCAGGACAGGCGACAACTTTCACGAGTGGGAAATCTACCAGACCATACTCTAGGACATATTCCAACGATGGGGTCGGCCGATCCTACACTTGTTCTCCACCAATCTGAACGCCAAATGCCAGTTTTACGCCAGTCGATACCCACTCCCGGGGTCGTGGGGAAATGCTCTTTTGATAAGATGGTCCGGGATCTTTGCATACGCTTTTCCCCCCATTCCACTGATTCCCAGGCTCCTCAGGAAAATGAAGACCGAATGCTGCAAGATCATTCTCATAGCCCCCAAGTGGCCGAGGCAGTACTGGTACACGGAGCTCCTCCTCCGGTCAGTAGCCAATCCAGTCCGCCTCCCTTGCAACCACAATCTTCTAAAGAAGAATCAGGGTCTCATCTTACATCCTGACCCAACTTCACTGCACTTGCATGCTTGGCTCTTGCGTACAGAGAGTTCCAAGATATGAACATCGATCAAGAATGTAGGCTCATATTATCTAAAGCACGAGCAGAGAGCACGAACAAGACATACAAACTAAAATGGAAGAGATTCTGTGTTTGGTGTTCTCAAAACAATTTTCACCCATTTCAAATTAATCCTGAGCAAATTCTTTCTTACCTGCACTCCCTCTCCAAAGCTGGTCTTTCCCATGCATCAGTCAAGATTCACCTAGCAGCTATAGCCTCTTATAGACGATCGGCTGACATGCCGTCTATTGGCTCAACCAGAGTCATCAAACAGTTTATGAAAGGGCTGTTCCGCACCTTTCCTCTGGGACGCTTACCTCCGCCAGAGTGGCACCTTAATATTGTTCTCTCCCAACTCATGAAAGCTCCTTTTGAGCCCATTCATAGGGCGGAACTCAAGTACATCACCTGGAAAGTGTCAACCTTGCTCGCTCTCACCTCTACCAGGAGAGTCAGTGATATGCAGGCGTTCACTACTAAAGAACCCTTTTTAGTTTTCTCTGAGGACTTCGTTATGCTCCGAACCAATCCCAAATATATTCCCAAAGTTCCATCTCTGTTCCACCTCAATGAACGTCAGGGAACAGCAGTAACCAAGGCCACTATAGCCCGATGGATTTCTTCAACAATCCAATTTTGTCACACCAAGGCAGGAAAACCCTTGACTAGGCGTCCGAGAGCCCACTCCACAAGAGCAGTCTCCACATCGGCTGCTTTGTTTCAAGGTATTGCCCTTGATAAAATTTGCCAGGCTGTGACATGGAAAACTACGCACTCCTTTACGCAGCACTATTGTCTGGAGTCATCACAAAGAACAGACTCTCTAGTAGGGCAAGCTGTGCTACGCCATCTCTTTCATTAAGGTGAGACCTTTCCTTAGTTATAGTCATATGGCTTGAGATGCAAATAACCAAGTTTCTATTATGCTTCCATGTGAATATGTAAGGTGTATGTATGTATTTATGTATATATATATAAATATATATATATATATATATATATATATATATAGATATTTATATCGGTATTTACAGCATGAAATTTACTATACATATACACGTACTTAAAGTATCTGTATTCTTTCGTAACTCACGTTCAGAAATGTATGAGTTTACTATGATTATTATTATTATTATTATTATTATTATTGATATTTGAGACAGAGGGTCTTCATGCTCGCACCCTCCACCCACGCTGGATACAATGTTTATCAACCATACTGCTGTCTATTCAGATTCAAGCATGTGAATTTATGAAAGATCCAATACTGGATAAGAAAACAAGTTACTTACCTGTAACTACAGTTATCCAGTATTGGTATCTTTCATAAATTCACATGCGACCCACCCTCCTCCCCTTTGATGCTCGCATTTCCTCTCAGGTTTTAATTTTTTTCACTCTCGTGCTGGAAAATCTGAGGAAAGGAGCTTCTCTGGAGAAGGTTCTAGAGGGTGCTGGTGCCTGATTGGACAGCAGGCAGGTTTGGGTCCTTTCACAAAAGGACATGGATAGGCTATGTGAGCAAGTGCTGGCTCCATTATAGCCTATGGCAAAAAAAAATTATTTATTATTTATTGCTATTTTATGTACCGTGGGACTCCCACTTCGACGACGGGGATGATTCAAGCATGTGAATTTATGAAAGATACCAATACTGGATAACTGTAGTTACAGGTAAGTAACTTGTTTTCTTTCTTTTGATGATGACATAATTGAGTTAGATGTCTTTGTGGCAGGTAGTCATGGAATCATTGCTGAACCATGTTCCTCTGAAGAATGTGAGGGCTCATGCTGGTTCCAAAAGTAGATCATATATATTGAAATGGTTCTTGTTCATGGGTTGCGCGACGAAGAGCAGGCAGTTTAGTTGCTGGACATTGATCTTCTTGTTGTGATGAACCTGCAGGGATGTAGTGTCTGGTGCAGAGTAGGGGTGAGCGCAAGAGGGTATTATTGGGTGTCAAATACAAGGGTGTTCTGGCTGTGGACTATAGATGGCAGGCTGAATTATTACTGAACCCTGGTGATTAGAGGGATCAGGAACTCTGAGGGTATGGTCGAGGAGGCTGTAAATGGGAGGATTTGGGTTGTAGTCAAAGAATTGTATTTTGGATTGAATGAGTTGGATAGGGAGTAGGGAGGAAAATGCATCAAGGGATGTAGTGGTCATGTTATGTTGCCTTCCTCTAGTACTTAATCTCCTAGTGACATTGTGGCTTTCCTCTTCTTAGGTGAAGCTCTCGTGGGTGGCATGTCCTTAGGTCAGCTTTGTGAATCTTCTGTGGATTTTGGTTGTAACTTTATTTTGAATAGTGGTGGTGTGGTGATCTGTATAAGCATGGGACATCTTGACATCATTGCCATGATGTCATGGTGTTCCATGTTCTATGGTGACAGTTGGAGCGACAGAGAGCTTTGTGCCCCTTATGATGGATACACGTCTGTTTTATGCTCTACATCTTCTTGATTAAATTCATTTTAAGTCAAATGCTGCTTTGACCGCCTTACTTCAATGGCGACGAGGATCAAAATGGATTGAAAACTCTGGAAACTGTTCGTTTGAAGCTTTCTACTTATATTTCGGTCTCCACCAAAATATCATCGGTGTTTATGTAAGCTATTTTTAGTACATTTTCAACTTTCAAGGGGCACAGAGCGTGTGAGCGGTGGGCTATACTGATTGAACAAAAGACTTTAATTTTACTGACACGTTGAGCATATTTGCTCGTGTCATTGTACTAATGTGATCAGTTTCATGCGGTGGTGCAGTGCGGCACGAGTACAACCAGCTTCAGGGCGGCATGTTATACCGATTGAACAAAAGACTTTAACTTTGCTGGTACGTAGAGCATATTTGCTCGTGTCACTGTACTAACGCGACCAGCTTCACACGGTGGCGCAGTACGGCACGAGTACAATCGGTTTCAAGTGGAGATCGAATGTTTGTAATCGCGCGTCTGCTTGAGCGCGTGCAACCTTCATTTTTATATTGTGTACGCGTCTCGATACGAGCGCGTGTTAGTTAAAAAAAAAATAAAAAATTATAATAGAAGGAAGCAAAAACTCTTACCCGACACCGGTCATTGTTCACCTTGAATAGTCCATTGAATCCTGAGATCGGCGATCGCTCAAACTTCATTAAAAAAAAAAAAAAAAAAAGAGTGATAAACATAGAAAAGGGGTTCAGTGTTAACCCTGGCATTGTAATAGATGAAGGACTTTTATAGGTTGTTCATTCATTTTTCAGCCATCTTTTAGTTGGTAATTTTGCCTGTACGTTTAGAAGTAACAAATATAAAAGAAAAAGTAATATAAGAAGCAATACAAATTTATTGAAATAAAGAAAAACATGCAAAACGTTTTACCACCGGCACCTTTTCTACAGGATCCTGGTGATCCACCTCTTGAATGGAAATTGTGGCAACGCTCGTTTAAGGCGTATATTGGTGCCATAGATGGCCATAAATTTAGACCAGAAAGAAAAAAAAGTTTATTATATTATCATTTGGGGGTTGAAGGTCAGAACATTTTTTATCATCTACCGGCTTATGAATTGGCTGAAGAGGAAGAGCTGGATGAGTTTGAAATGGCTATTGCACAATTAGATAAATATTTTATTAAAACAAAGAACATTGTAGTACATCGTTACAAGTTTTTTACAAGATCACAGAGCTCCAGTGAAAGCATTGACTCTTTCATTACTGCGTTGAAGGTGTTAGCAGCTAAGTGTGAATTCGAGAACTTCACATCACAACTCATCAGAGATCAGTTAATTGCCAGGTGTCATTCGAAAAGGATTCAAGAGAAATTATTAACATGCAAGGATCCTTCATTAGACAAAGCCATTGACATTGCTAAGAGCATTGAGTGTTCGATGGAAGACGCCAAACAATTGGAAGCTTCTATGTCCAATACAACTATTTCTGCAACAACTATTTATGCACAGAACAGCAACAACAAGAAACAAGATCATTTTGTTAAGAAAACAGACAATTCTTCAGTCAAGAATAAGTTTAATCAGAGACCAATTTGTTATAGATGTGGTTCTTCTATGCATGTGTCATCTTTTAAAAATTGTCCAGCAATTCATCAACAATGCAGAAATTGCAACAAAATTGGGCATTTTGCGAGAGTATGCAGGAGTGCTAGAAAGAACAATATTAGCTGTGTGTTGAGTGATGAAGCTGAATGTGTTGTGGAAGAACAAATGAACGAGTATGTGTTAGTTGTCAAAGATGTTAGTGGGGTCAACAAGGTTGTTTTTGATCCGGATGTTGATGTCATTATTGAAGGGACTAAAATTAAATTATTAGTAGATACAGGAGCTCGTTTAACTATAATAGCACAAGACAGGTACAAGGAAAGTTGGGCTTCCAAGATTCTTTATCCTCCAGATGTGGTCACTATTGCATTTGAGGGCAGTAAAATTGACTTATTAGGTTACTTTTGGGCTTCTTTGACTATTTTAAACAAGACTTTGCAAGGTAAGATTTATGTTGCCAAGAAAGGTATCAATGTTTTAGGGCTGCTTCATCAAGCAGAATTCAACCTTACCATCAAGCCGGGTCAAGATAAGCCTGTTGTAATAGAAAAGGGAAATTTGAGTTCTATCAAAGTTGCTTCTGGTCATGTACTTGATTGGCAACAGAAATTTAAAAAACTATTTTGTGAACGGCTAGGTAAAATCACCAATTATACACATAAGATAAAACTCAAGCATGATTCTGTTCCTGTTAAACATAAATTAAGAAATGTCCCTCTAAGCGTCAGATCTGAATTGTCTAATCTATTAAAAGAAATGTGTCAACAAGGGGTGATCGAAAAAGTGGAAGCAACATTATGGTTATCTCCTATAGTTTTAGCCAAGAAAAAGACTGGTGATTTAAGAATGTGTGTGGACTTGAGGAGTGTAAATGAGGCAATATGGGTGGACAGTTATCCTTTGCCCAGAATTGATGATTTAATCACTAAGATCGGTTCGGCAAGGTGGTTCACCAAACTGGATTTAAAGTCGGCCTACCATCAAGTAGATTTAGATCCGGATTCTAGACATCTAACAGCATTCATCACTCCTGATGGAACTTTTCAATTCTGCAGATTACCCTTTGGCTTAGCTTCGGCGGCCGCAGTGTTTCAAAGATTAATGTCGGACATGTTTCCTAATAATTCTAATGTGGTAATTTTTCAAGATGACATTTTGGTGTTTTCATGTGATGAATTGACACATGATAAGATTCTAGAAGAAGTTCTATGTACTTTAGAAAATAGAGGCGTGACATTAAGAGGAGACAAATGTGTGTTTAAAGCCAGGGAAATTGAATATCTTGGCCATGTTTTTTCAGAGGGTGGTGTTAAACCTAAACCAAGTTTGGTCAGATGCATTTTAGAAGCACCTGCTCCAAAATCTAGAGACCAACTGTTATCTTTTCTTGGGTTATGTGAATTTTATGCTAAATTTCTTAAAAATTTCGCCAAAAATACAGAATGTTTTAGAGTGGCTTTGAAGAGTTCTGTATTCACGTGGTCTGATGAATGTAACAGAATGTTTGAACAGATCAAACGTGAAATTGTTCATGTTCCTGTTTTACAACCGTTTTCGGAAAAAAGAAGTACTGTTGTAACTGTTGATGCATGTGAATATGGTCTTGGAGCTGTTCTTTCTCAATTATCTGATGATGGGAGAGAAAGTACAGTGGGTTTTGCATCAAGGACACTAAGACAAGTTGAACGCAAGTATTCTGTTATAGAAAAAGAACTTCTAGCTTGTGTGTGGAGCATTGAGAAATTTAAGCAGTATCTGTGGGGTAGACCCTTCACGCTGAAAACGGATCACAGGCCTCTGGTGGAAATACTATCTGGCAGGAAAAGGAAGCGTTCAACGGCGAGAATTGCTAGATTGTCTGCCAAGTTACTGGAGTTTACCTTCAGAGTTGAATA
The DNA here is from genome assembly GCF_031143425.1 of Pleurodeles waltl. Taxonomy (NCBI): domain Eukaryota; kingdom Metazoa; phylum Chordata; class Amphibia; order Caudata; family Salamandridae; genus Pleurodeles; species Pleurodeles waltl. The sequence goes on from NC_090450.1 coordinate 717,031,614, forward strand.
TATACCTGGTGGGAAAAATAGGAGGGCAGACTGTTTATCTAGATTACCTGTAGAGGATAGTGAGGAACAGGAATGGGAAACAGAGATAGAGGAATGCTTTGTTGCCTGTGTAACTGAAAGTGATATGCCATTAGACGAAAAAGAATGGACAAAGGCTGTGTTGAATGACAAGATGTTGTGTGAGGTAATGCGCAAGGTCAGAGTAGGATGGCCTAAGGAAAAATGTCTACCTTCAGAGCTGCAACCTTTTTGGAAGATCTCTGACGAGTTGTCCATCGAAGGTGACAAATTAGTTAGAGGGAAGAAACTAGTTCCACCTTTATGTTTGAGGAGGAATTTGATTACTGCATCTCATGCTGGTCATCTAGGGGCCACGATTACTAAAAGAAGGTTAAGATCTGATTTTTGGTGGCCAGGGATGGACAGAGAAATTGATGATTTTGTGAGAAACTGTACGAGATGTTACACCAGTGATAAGGTGTTAACTACTGAAGGTGTGACTAGTGCATTTGTTCCATCTCCCACAAGAGCTTGGCAAAAGCTTGGTCTAGATTTTCTTGGCCCTTATCACATTCTGCCTCCCGATATGAGATATTTTGTAGTTATTATTGACCATCTATCCAGATGGGTAGAAGTTGAACCAGTTAGGTTTCCTACTACTCAAGTGGTGATTAACTGTCTTAAGAAAATTTTCAGTCGTGAAGGTTTCCCGGAGCAAATTCTAACCGACAATGGAGTTCAATTTGTGTCATCAGAGATGTTCCAATTTTTAAGTAAATGTGGTATTAAGCACATAAGAACTCCACTTTATCATCCACAAAGTAATGGCATGGTGGAGCGATTTAATCGTGTCTTAGTAGACTGTATTCAAGCTTCTTACAGGAATCACTCATCAGTAGGTCAGGCTATAAAGGAGCTAGTTTGGTCTTATCGAACCACACCTCATGTTGCCACAGGGAAATCCCCTTTTGAGCTGATGAGAGGAAGATTAGCTTCTACAGAAATATGTCCTTTTTGGATGATAAAGTTATTCCATGAAGGGAGTAACATGAAAGAGGCCTGGAAAGCTGCAGAACATCATGCCAATTTGAGTAGTTTACAGAGATTAGATGAGAATAACAGATTTAAGATTAAGGAGTTGCAAGTGGGAGATTGGGTGAGAGTAAAGAATCCTGTATTAGTTAAAAAGGGTTTATCCAAATATAAAGACTCACAACAAATCTGTGAAATACGTAAGAATGCGGTAAAGCTATCTGATGGGAATTGGTGGAGTACTTCACGTATCGCATCAGATCCGGTTGTTCGGACACAGGTTGAGAATACGAAACGGCTTGAGAATACTCATTTTAGAAAAATAAGTAGTCCAAGTGGTGGGTACTATAAAAATAGAATGAGTACCAGAATTTGCCACAAACCTAAGAAATTTCAAGACTTTGTTGTGTATTAGCAATATTAGCATGATATTTATATGCTTGTTTTATGTATTTCAACATATATATATTACAGCAAGTTACAGTAATGTGGAAGTAATGTTTTTTTTTTTCCTTTGGTTATGATGTTGTTTTATTATAGTCTTCATTATTTCAGTCTTTAAAAAAAAAAAAAAAAAAGGGGAAATAATGTGGTGATCTGTATAAGCATGGGACATCTTGACATCATTGCCATGATGTCATGGTGTTCCATGTTCTATGGTGACAGTTGGAGCGACAGAGAGCTTTGTGCCCCTTATGATGGATACACGTCTGTTTTATGCTCTACATCTTCTTGATTAAATTCATTTTAAGTCAAATGCTGCTTTGACCGCCTTACTTCAGGTGGCTTTGGGTAGCTAGCTGTACAGGGCTTCAAATTCCTATTTAGGTGGTGTTTATCTGACCTAAGGTGAGTCCATTGACTTTAAATATTTAATTGCATTTATTAGAATCAAATAACTTTAAATAATTAAATACATTTATTTATCTAATAGTTTTGTGTAGCACAGTCAAGAACATATGGATGTCAGATTGCGATATAGAAGGACTGTTATAATACATAAGCACTTTAGTTTTGTTACTTTGAAATTTACTGAGACTAGGTTACAGGCAAAGTAAAGCTGAGTTTCCATAAGTCAATATCCACAAAAGGCAGCTCATGCATACGTCGCCATGTCATCATTCCTAACCTTCTACTTCATTGGGGCAGACCAGAGGGATCACTGCATCAGGGGTTAGCATTTCAGGCCAGAAACTGTAGGGTGCAAGTGTCCAAACGAAACGCTTCTGTTAATATCGATGCAACATTGTTTTAAAATGCCTTGCAATGCTAGTGGTTCCTCACTCTTTGTGTCTGTGGAATGAAATATTCTACTGAGAGCAGTATCCGATCTATGTAAACATGCCCTGTCAGTTCCAACTATTTACATCTGAAATAGGAATGTGTAGTCTTGTACGAATTATGCCAGTCCACTTAAAGATTTTAATACATATACTTTAAAGATATTTAAAATATTCTCCACCATTACTCGCGCTGATATTTACAAAAGTCTTTGCTGTGCTTTTAAAGTGTGAGGGTACTGATTGGCAACCGTAGAGGGAAGCGTTGCACATTTTGGCTGAATTACTTTAATCAGGAAATGGTATTGGCTTTCTGACTCATCTATAAGACTTCTGTAGCTCGTATACCTTTCTTGGGTCACCGCCTATTAACTGCAAATTTGAACTAGGGTGGTTTGAGCAGACATTTAGGCCCTCATTCTGACCTTGGCGGGCGGCGGAGGCCGCCCGCCAAAGTCCCGCCGTCAGGTTACCGTTCCGCGGTCGAAAGACCGCGGCGGTAATTCTGACTTTCCCGCTGGGCTGGCGGGCGGTCTCCTTCAGACCGCCAGCCAGCCCAGCGGGAAAGAGGCTTCCACGATGAAGCCGGCTCGGAATCGAGCCGGCGGAGTGGAAGCTGTGCGACGGGTGCAGTTGCACCCGTCGCGTATTTCACTGTCTGCGCAGCAGACAGTGAAATACATGTAGGGGCCCTCTTACGGGGGCCCCTGCAATGCCCATGCCAGTGGCATGGGCACTGCAGGGGCCCCCAGGGGCCCCGCGACCCCCCCTACCGCCATCCGGATCTCGGCGGTCCGACCGCCGGGATCTGGATGGCGGTAGGGGGGGTCAGAATCCCCGCGGCGGTGCAGCAAGCTGCGCCGCCGCGGAGGATTCAATGGGGCCGCGGTACACTGGCGGGACCCCGCCAGTGGTGCCGGTCCGACCGCGGCTTTACCGCCGCGGTCGGAATCCCCATTGGAGCACCGCCGCCTTGTCGGCGGTGCTCCCGCGGTCCTCCGCCCTGGCGGTCAAAGACCGCCAGGGTCAGAATGAGGGCCTTAATGTTTTTAGGGCATTGCAAGCACGAATATGGGTTGGAAGGTAGTTTTATGGTATGGATTCTTCAGCAAAGAATCAGTTACATTGAGAAGAGAGTTTAAGTGTGAGCAGTGCTTGATTTGAGCCGGTGGATTCTGGTGCTCAGCACCAGCACTTAATTCTTAGCATCGGCGCTTGTGACCGTCTGCCATATGATGGCGCTGTCTGCCAAATGTGTACTTCAAAACAACAACAGCTGTTTATTAATTTAATATACATTAACAGTCACTAATACGTGCCACCCAACCCATTCTTATAGCTTTAAGGAGCTTGAATATTATGAATCGTCACATTTGTAGGAGTGTGATGGTTAGTAGTTGTGTTGGTGCTGTAATTGGCTGAGCTGGCTGGAGCAATGGATGGTGCAAGCTGTTGTGTCCTCCTGATGAGGGCCCTAGCCCTTATTGTTTTACAAATTAACCACTGAGTGCAAGTGTAGAAATGTAGTCACTTTGTCAATTACTGAAAGATTGTAAGGGATTGTAACGATTTACGAAGCAAACAACCTCATTCTGAGTTTTGTGTTGTCATTGGGTGCAAAATATACCCAATGAAATGCTGTTGCCCAGGAAGTCATTCTGTCCTCCTGATTACTACTTTTGGGAATTCGAATGGGGTTTGACTTGCAAAACCAACTTTTTATTACTGCCACTTTCAGTTGGGATCCGGAGAAAATTGCACGTACAAACCTCATGACGTTATCGCAATTTGCACTAATCTGTTAGTGGGCACAAAATCAAAACTGAGTACAAAAAGTTTGCTCCCAATTTTCAACGCTACGTTAACCTTGGAAAGAGCATTCATATAGCCATCTGCTGTAGTAAACGACCGTCAATCTTCCAAATGTTCAAACGCGCACCTCGGTCCAAATACCATTTCAGTGCTATCATGCTTTAGACAGCCCATCCGGCCTCGATGCTGAAAAGCAAACTGGAAGTCATGTTCAAAACATAATTTTCTGGCATTTCCCTCAAGTGAATGCTGTAGTGAAGGGGGCACGCTCTGAATTCTGATGGATGTAGCGTAACGGTCAGATCTGCGAACTTTAGAGCTGGGGGTAGCAGGTTCGAGCCGCGGCGTCCGTGCAACATCATGTGATTCTGGGCCAATCACATAATCTTCCTGTGCCTAAAAACAAACAGTAATGAATGTCACTGGTGCTCATGAAAAGTGCTCCAATACCTTCAGGTAAAGTTCATGCTATATAAAACTGTAGCAAAAAGATAAGAACTCTACAAGGTAACCAGATCTTTCCATATACTGACTTTCCAACAAAAAATGAAACAGGAACAAACATCCACATATAGGTAGAAAAACTGTGCCACCCAGCCCCTGCTTGGTGTTTTAACTCCAATGGATTTAACAATCTGTAAATCCACTGGAAGTGCTCCAGAGTTTTTGCTTATGTTCACCCCATCACCCAAAGTTTCCTACCTCCCACAGTTGACTATGACTACTGAATCTCATGAAAGGAAACGGGGAGCCTGGCATTGGTGAAAACGGATTGTGTTTCATGAGTGCCTGCCTTTTAACTGTACCCCTGTAATGGGGAGTGAGCTTACCCACCCTTCTTTGAAATAATCGGTGCTTCTCCACTTAATGCATCTCCCTTACTTTTCTCCCAGTGGTGTCTGTGCAGTGGTGTGTTGTTTTTGAGTGTGGGTGTGTGTGTGTGTAGTATCTTACACAACTATTTGTGACTGGGTGACTATGTACTAAGTACAAAGTACTTACTACAAAATGAGGCTTTTCACTAAACGATGGCTCTGACTTATATAGTATTTTTCTTTCTGTAGATGTAAGTACCCTGCATGCTACTGTCACTGAGTCTCCACACCAGAAGCCCTGTAGGTGTCTGTTTGGTGGAGGAGGCATATTTCTGCCGCTAAGACAGCTAACGTTTTCCCTCAACAGGACCCAAGCTCCCCTTCCTCTATTATTTTATGCTGGGCAGCCAAGACTTGTCTAGTACTTAGGAGTCATTGAGTGAGAAAGTCTGGGTGTAGTTCACATTCGTTTGTCCAGTTGCTGCTAGCCCCCTGCCTTCTGATAAGCAAAAGTCTAGAGAGATGCACTCTGCCTTGATTGGAGACATTTTTAAAAAACACATCCAAATCCTGCCCTCTTCGGCTCTTGTTTCCATCAACTGCCCACAAAAGATCAAAACTCGTTGCCCTATGTCCCAGAGTTTTTACTTCATCTAAAAGTCTGAGGGAAACTCTGCATCAGCCTAGTGGGATGTTTTCCAAAGCTGCAGGATATGTTGCTTCAATGCCAGCCGCAGGGCTTGGTTTCCGTACAGTCATAATGATGCAACCTGCCCTGGCAAAAAAGGACACCATATTGCCTGGTGAGAGGAGAGGAATAGGCCACTGACCAAGGAGGGCAAAGAGAATGGAACACTGAACTTAAGTATGTATGGGGTTGTCTCGAGGATCTGAAACACCAGGAGCCACAAGAATCTTGCAGGCCAGCTGGCCAGGAGCCAACCTAAGAAGCATCTTTGTGACTGGAAGTGTGAGGACCTGTGGAGTTCGTTCCAGAAATGGAAGTAGAGTGAGCCCACATTGTCCTGGCCTTCTCAGAACTATCCCAATGTTTGTGGGAGACAGCATCTGCCACTGTCACTAGTTTCAGATGGACAGAGAGTTTTTTTTCTCCATTTTACAATAGACCTTCTGGTAGTGCCCCTTTGACTGCCTCATTCTCCCTGATCCTTGATTGTGACACTGTTTGAGTTGTCATTTAATTTTTTATGGTTCTGAAGATACCATTATTATCAATTGCAGATGGGCCCTAACTGTATACTCCAGTTTCCCTAAAGCAATAATTCCACAGGAGCAGATGCCTTTTACCTAACTCCTTCCAACAGATGCGTGCTCAGACTTTAACTGATTATCTGAACCCTGCATCCGCTAGGGGGAAAGGGGAATGGGACTAGAGAAGAGAAACCGTCTCCAGATCCAGTTCCAGCCTGTGTTTCACACTTGAAGATAGGATATTCAGTGAGTGTCTCTGAAAACCTGCACCTTTCTTCTTATTGGGATTTCCTTAAAGGAAGGACCTGCAGTCGGGTGATAAGAGCATAGATAAGTACATTCCTACTGTGCATTCAACTGTTCAGCCATTCACATTCACTCAATTCTGTGGTTCTCCTAACCTGGATCTTTTGAGACACTAGCCTTTCTCTAAGAGATCAATGTTAACTTAATATCTTATTTTCTCCAGGAGTCAGAGGTTTCCAAGGTTGTCTGGAGAACAGTTCAAAAGTTCACAAATATACAAACTACTAATGTATTTTACAGGATACGAAAACTCCTTCTCAAGGTTCAGTTTTCTCAATCACAGTCTCTAGGAATTAGTTTGAGCACTGAGGGTTGTCTTTAAGACTGACAAGTCTGCAAAGCAAAGAGTTCTTGAATATATATATATATATATCTATATATATATATATATATATATATCTATAGGCAAGTCTGGAAATCATACAAAAGGATTCCTTACTGCAGATGCCTGAAGTTCTGTTAAGTTCTGTTAAGCCAAAACAAATTCTCCTCAGAAAGCTGATAGCTAGTTGTTGGAAGAAGGACAAAATTCTGCTTCTTCAAAAGGGAAAAAGTAGATGCTGTGCACACCTTAACAAGAAAAATAATTAATTGCTGAAAATTGGAAGAATTCTCTATGAAACGAAGCGCCTCAGGAACACTGCTCATTCTCCCAGAGAGAAACAGCTGGAGGGAAGCTTCAGCACGAGACTAAGGTAAAAACACTAGAGCGCTGATCTCACAAAGATTTGCTGCCACCATCTTAAGTGGCAGTTAAACCTGAAGAAGTTATTTCTAAGAACAGCCTCCGCAAGAGCCACCGGGAGTGAGGACGCCGCTGCAACCAACGTGGGTACAAGGAAAAGGGGAATCATTTTTGCTGAGGGAAGAACTTAACAACGCTAGCAGTAGTTTTCCTGACAACATCATTATACAATCACATTGTTCCATCCAAGCACAGCCAACACAATAACTTAATATCTATCCACGAAAAGTGAACTTTGATGCAACTCTCCACAGCTCTCCTTAGACCCTCTTCAGCAGTGTTCCACATCTCGCAGGGCACATATTCTCTTACAGCCAGCCACCATGCCTGTTGCGGACACTTAGCGTCCACTCTCTTTTCTGGTCCCTTCTGGTGAATTTCTTGCACTTTCCCCAGGCCAGACCATGTTGAGCGGGTGGGGTACCACAGAGCCCATTACATGATGGCAACACTTTGAGTAGGCTTCTGTGGCTGGAACTGGTAATCTGCCTTAATGTCTGCGTACCATTGTAATCAAGAACCGTATTCACTGGAGTAGGTGGCGAGGACCCTGCAGTTATGAATTTGGTCACCCTTGTTCCCGATCCATTGCTGCAAGACCGTGCATTGAGCTGGAGGAAGGCAACACATGACTGCTCACTAGTCAGGGCTGCTGTTTACCAGCTCAGTGGGCACAGTGGGGCTAAATCTCTGGAGTAGCAGAGGAGACTTTGGTGTGTTGCGGTATGCTTAGTCCGCGTGGTGGCCGTGATTTAGCAAGTCCCATAGTGGTCCCCCTAGAAATGGATAGTAAAACATGCCAGCATGGGGGCATACAGGCCCAGTTATGGAGATGGAAAGCTGCTGGTGCTTGCAAGTGCAAAGGCTGCAGAAGATCAAATACTGCTTCCATAAAAAACATATTAACTACACACACTAGCAACTTCAATATTTTGTTGCATCATGTGGAGCTACAATTTGAGGCCGCCTACCTAATTTATAAATGTCCACTAAGCAGGTGGTCATTTATAAAGATTGACAGGAACCACCACGACAGCGGATCTTGTCAATGCATTTTACTGTTTGACAGTGTTGGAAGGATGCAGCCCTTTAACAAACAATATTCCTTTTTTCTTTTCAAGAACAAAATCCTGAAACAGGATTTTATTTTTTGAAAAAATAAAAAGTGATTCTCCTCTCGCCAGGGGAGGCTTCTCCCATTGCAGGGGGATCACTAAAAAATGTTTTACTGTTCCTTACAGTCAGGTTTTACCTGGCTAAGTTAAAGACAGCCCCCAATTTGATTTTGGATATCCATTCTGAAAGGATTGAAAACCTGAAAATGTTTTTTTTTAATAACCCCCACCTCCCCTCCAGATAAGAACCTCCCCCAGAAGGCAGGCCCTACATGGTGCGATCTTCTTAGTGCCCTTAAAAGAGGAATACAGCAGACTATAAACTAACCTTGAAACAAGCAAACTCTACATGGAATACAGCAAGTTTGAATGATATTTTGCTTGCAATGCGCTCAGGGGATCAGGTAGGCTTCTGGCATATAATAGCACATGGTGCCAAGACACATAGGATGAAGCCACAATCACACATTCTTCCCCAAGACTGGGTGAACCGTTTTGAATCCTTATATAGTAGCTCCCCTGCGACACTGGCAAATTCTGATTACCCTGGTTCTATGTTAGCTCCAGCACCCAGTGAGAACTTGTTTAAACCAGATACTATTAAAGATGGTTGGATATTTATTACATGGTTGATGGTTGGATATATATTTACAAAAAACAAAGAGGAGTAAAGAGGTTGTGGGGCAGGGTCTGTCCTCCTTATAGCCTATATAACAATACAAAAGAGGCCCAGCTAAAAGAACTACCACAGGATGGACAGGAAAAATCATTTTCCTGCTAGAAAAGCCCTCACCCACCAGGGTTACTCCTTGGTGGCATGCTTCATCATAGGATTTCTTCCTGTTCCGCTGCGGAGCGGGCGTGCTACAACCTACAGGATACGTGGGAGCACGGATGTAGTCTTGTCAATGTGAATCACAGGAGGAATTGGAGTGGTGGGGTCTTGGTGAGTTAAAAATACCTGTCTCCTAGTAATTCCAATGATTTAATAGATCTCTTGGAGGCGGTATGATTAAAAAGGGGCTGCGGAAGTGGGGGATGTAATGTACCTGACTTCCTAGTCTACATGTTTCTGAGCCTTACCCCTAGGCTCCTCTTCAGAACCAAGTTGGACTCCCTGGTGCCACTCCTTGTTAGAATACCTCTCATGAAAGCATAAATAATACATGCTCTGTGATATGGTGCAATTCACCTTACTGTGTTGTTATAAGATGATACCCATCGTTCATTAGCACCTGAATGAGACAAACAGTGCTGTACTGCCTTTTAATGTTTATTCCTTGTCTCATTGTGTTCAGTCTGACTAATCACAATAGTTTGTATTTCCTTAGTCAATTTCATTTGTAAAGGTATTTCAATAAATAAAGAAATCTGTGAGGTACTCAGCTTGGTTATAGTGAATAAGCAGCTACCTGTGTCATTATCATATTAAATATATTTATTGATGTCATAACTACAGTTTCACAATTGCTTTAGTAACCTTCTTTCTTTCTCAAACTTGCTTAAAAATGCACCATTTGGCCACTCTTTTTTCAGAATTTCCCCCCTTTTGACAGAGCACTCATCCCACACTTTTACACCCCACCACTTTCAAATGTCACCAGCTGCCACTGTCTTTCTCAGTAGCATATGCCATAGTTTAGGTTAGCATATGTCTTGCAGGGTTGTTTCCTTTGATCTTCTGGATGGAGGAAAGTTTGTACTTGTAGAACTTAATATTGGAGGCAAATATTTTACTGAACATGCCAATTTTATTAAATTAAGCGAGTTATAGCACATGGATGCATTGATTTGCTGAGGCTTATAAAACTATTAAATCCAGGACTACCACAGGCTATCCTCTTACATAACAATTCTTTTACCTCAAAGTCATTTCTCATCTTTGAATTCAAGAGTAATCTACATTATTCAAATATTCACTGATTTGTTCTCGCCTTTTTTGTCTTTCAGGTGCCTTCCTCAAACAAGATGCAGGTCAGGTAGGGATGCGCAAAAGAGATTACTTTTTAGAGGACTTACATAGTATATACCATTTTATATAATTATGTAAATCTGGCAAGACTATCCTGTCTGGGACTGTGAGGGGCAAGATAGTTTGGGCAGCGGAGAGGGCATGCCTTGTATGAACTTTCTTTTCCATCTAACTTTGTTTGCTCTCTACAACTTCAGCCACAACCTTTATCCACATTAACATAAGCCATGATACGAATGGCTTCCTGCATACTGAGCCATATGAAAGGCAGCCTGAATTAATCTCTAAATTCTATAGTTGTCTTCTTTCAGTGACTTCAAAGGTTAAGAAAAATGTGCCTTTCAGGGTTTGAGCAGGAGCTATTATTAGGTCGAGCATAGCAGTACGCATGCTCTGCTTTTCCAACATGTTGGTATGTATCTGGGCTTTTACCCGCGCCTACCGCACACCCACCACTGTCACTTGTTTGTGTGCTTGTCTTTCAAAAATACTTTCATTTAGTTGGTAACTGCTTTATGTTTGTCCCTCCTTAGTGCGGTTTTGTTTCCGCCTTGGCCATCGACAGTGTTACATGGATAATTGTACTTTTGCCGATAACTTTGACTGCGAGCAAACTTCTTTTTCCTTTTGTGTGTCTCCTTCACGGTCACAGCGGCGCTTTGAATTGGTTGGCTTATGTCAACTGTTTTACTTTTTATTGTCAGTTTGTGTGGCGAGAAAAGTCCAGTTAATAATTTTCAATGCAAATAGCTCTAACTCGAGCAAACGTGAGACCCATTGCATTGCAAATACTTGTTTGTTGGTTTATTGTCAGTCAGATGTCTTTTATGTCAGGACTGTGCATTGGAAGCCCATAAGGGTTGTGGCTATGTCAGTTTTTGAGGATACCTGGGTGGGGCTCTATTTAGAAATTGGTGGGTGCAGGAGGTCTGCCAAAAAGCAGAAGATGCCCCCCACCCCCCAGTTAGAGTGTGTTAAAGCCCTATCCCCTCTAAATGCATGCACCAAACTTTAAATAGGATCCCTAATCCGCAAGACATTAAAAGTTACTTTTATTATTTGTAGATGTATCTTGGATGGCTATCGTGAAAACCTGGTGTTGCAATCCCTTTTAAATAAAATAATACAGAAGACATGAACTCTTGGGGATCTAGGGAAGGTTTAGTTTGCTTAAATGGCTACTGGAGTACAGACAACATGTAGTGTCCTGTCAACTGGGCCTTTTGTCAGAGTTTAGAAAGGTCTTGATTTTCCATTGGTGAGATAATATGGAATATGTTTTTGAATAATGCACATAGTTGGAGCAGGTTCATTGTGTTCAACAAATAAATGATCTAATATATAAATTGTGCAGGTATCTTTCATAGGTGGACAATGGACTAAATGTTTAGATTTAAATGATAAAAGAATTTCGCCACACTCTAATCTGTAGAGGGCAAGTATAAACGTGTTGACTATCATGTAAGTTCCATAGCTTTGTGGTTGAAGTTACATAGCTCATTATCATAGTAATTGATTGCCCAAAAATAAGGACATGCAGTAACTCAGTTATTGGATAGGGTAACATTTGTCCTATGACGGATGGGAGACACAAGGACTTTTTCTGTTCTTAAACAACCTCTAGAGGTATTTTTGTTTCACTCATACTTCTGTCTGTAGATTCCTCATCTGTAGAATCTTTCCAGGTATCAGAATACATCCAGAAAACTGACTAGCAACTCCCATGTGCTGGTAGGTGGCACCACAACTCCTTCACAGCTCCAGTATCATCCCACATACGACACGACTGAGTCACACAAGGCTCACTTCACCACACCAACACCTATTCCCTTTTAAGCACCCTAGGATGCGGATCTGGAGTTGCTCTGTTCAAACATTTTGTACCAAAACAAATATAAATGCTTTGTTCTTCAGATGTGTTCACCAAAGTTTCATACTTTAAATTTGCCACTGCATTGGCAAGCGAATGTGGCTTGTGGATCCACAAAAATTCTGCTTATGGTGTTTTGGACAGGCATGACTCCATGTCCTGCCACAGATGTCAGCCAACCAGAGATGAACGCCAAGCTCAGCTGCTCTGTTCTTCTTCTAGGACCCACTGGAAAACCTCCAGGCAGGCCTTGTCTTAAGGGAAGAGAATTTGAGAGGTCACACAGGCAGAGCAGAAGGCCCTTTGCCACTAAGTGTCAATCTTGCTCTAGGGATAGTTAGTTGTTTTGTCGGCATTTTGCTTCCTGACCTCGACCTCAAAGTTAGACTTAATGATTCCAGCAATGGATTTGGGCCCAGAACAGAAGCTGCAGCCAGGACCTGTGGAGGGGTTTCCAACCTTTCAAGCTCCTGGAGCTCAGCCCCTCTCAAATCACAACTTTAACCAAGGCAGTGCTGGCATTCTTCAAAAAGAACTCCCCCCTGGCTCCATCTGATATACTTGCATGATTATGATGCCTTAAGGAGTCAGGCCTGTCCATTGCCGGTGGTTCCGGCCCTGGCTTGTCGACCCCATTTTGACACCTCATGATATATTGCTATCCCAACAGGAGGCCTGATCGGTTGCTACTTTATTGTCCCAAGTACCAGCACCAACTTTGGATCTGTCACATAACATGACAACATTTCCAGGGACTAGGGGCCATTTTCAGAGTTTGGCAGATTGGGTGCTTTCTCACAAATGTCGCAGATGTCCCTGACTATAGACACTGACTATGTAACTTCAGTGCAGACACAGAAAAACAAGGAAAGGGGTCCAGCCAGATTGACTTCCTTTAAATGCTGAGTTAATGGAAGGGTTGTGAGAACTTCAGACCAGGAGGCCTGGACCCTAAGCCTCCCAAAACTTGAAATACTGGGAAAAAAGGTGGTGAGTTCTCACTTAAAGAATCATTGATAAAAAGCACAATGCCTCAATGATAGTTTATTTGTATCGAGAAAAATGAAAGAAAAGATCAGTTCCATGAAATTATAATTCCTGTTAATATATGACAGTCATTAGACAGAAAATATGATCCAGCGACCAACAGTTCGATAGTCCGATCAACCAGTACCAAGGTTGAAAAAGTATCATGTGAACAAAAAAATTTTTTAATAGCGAAGCGGCCAGGTAAGAAAAGAATCAAAAGGCGCAATTCGGTGACGGAACAGCCAACACGTGTTTCGCCCCTTAGGCGGGTAAGCGGGGGCTTTTTCAAGGCTAGTTCAAGTCATTATAAGAAAACTTCTGGCAGCTATTGTAATTAATACGAAAAATAATCTAATGTCGTAGTAAACAAGCAAGCATAAAAATGCCAGAAAGTCTCCCTCGAGTCCTGCGTAGAATCGCGCGATTCTCGTATTAATGACAATAGCTGCCAGAAGTTTTCTTATAATGACTTGAACTAGCCTTGAAAAAGCCCCCGCTTACCCACCTAAGGGGCGAAACACGTGTTGGCTGTTCAGTCACCGAATTGTGCCTTTTGATTCTTTTCTTACCTGGCTGCTTCGCTATTAAAAAAAAATTTTGTTCACATGATACTTTTTCAACCTTGGTACTGGTTGATCGGACTATCGAACTGTTGGTCGCTGGATCATATTTTCTGTCTAATGACTGTCATATATTAACAGGAATTATAATTTCATGGAACTGATCTTTTCTTTCATTTTTCTCGATACAAATAAACTATCATTGAGGCATTGTGCTTTTTATCAATGATTCTTTAAGTGAGAACTCACCACCTTTTTTCTCAGTGCAGACACAGGGTTGTGCCTGGCAACATCTCCCTGTTTTTTAATCTACCTCACTACCATGCAGTTCATCACTCAGAATTCTGTACCGTTACCTATGCTGTTTTGTTCTCTTCCGTTCCCCTGCAGACCATTTGCCATTCCTCCCTTTGATACATCCCATTTATCTTCTGAATCCTTCCTTTGCTTGCTACACTCTCTTTGTGCTCTCTGTTCTCCTACAGTCGCTACTGACCACCAACCTGGTAGCCCCTCCATTGGCATGTTACATGTTTCAGTAACCACAATGTATTCTCGTTCCTCTGGTGAGCTGCCTTCCTCCATTCTCAGTGGTCCCAGATACTCTTATTGACTATTTGGCTCTATGCCTGATTCTGGGTAGGACTGGTGCTAACCATCGTCTTTACTCGCCAGGAAAGAGGCAATTCTTATGATGCCATAGGAGTTGCTTAAGCTGCAGATTGCATGTTTGATATTGCAGAAGTCTTGCAATGTATTTTGTATTTCTTTAAATTAAAGATATCTGAGCAGTGCTTTTTAGACATTCTTGGCTGCAGTAGGCACCATTTGGAACCAGTGTCTTTTCTTTCAATTGCCTTTCCCCCATTTTGGCATGCGTTCCTAATCCATCTATTATTAGTATTGATCACCTTGGTTAAAACAGGTGGCGGATTGGGATTGTTGGCTGTATTCCTATTACGGCTGATAGTTGTGTCTTATTGTCCTCTGCCCCATAATAAATACAATAATAGGCTTGGTGACATTTTATGCTCTGATTCAGATCCTATTCACATGCCTGATATTGTATACCATGACAATGATGACAGTAGTAAGGCAAACCTCTTTCTCCAGCTGTTCCCCCTAAATATTGTCTCAGAAATATAATTGATGAAAATATTGTGACAACACAAATATTGGGGACAATAATCTTAAAGATAATTATATGGTGAAGGGCACCAGAGAGCAGTTCTAAAGGATGGCCATAGGTGAGTCGTGACAATCCAGAAATAAATCCTTTACTATACTGTGAATACAATGCCTATCCGAGTCGTCCAGAAAAGACATGCCATGATGAAGCACGCTTAAGAGATCTCTGTAGCTGTGGATCGTATTGCTATAGCTGCTGTCAGGAGCAACATGGCACGGTGGCGAGTGCTGGCCTGTGCTTTCAGTGGTTCATTCCATGATAGGATAACATCTGCTCCCTAGTTCCGCTGGATTGTACAGTGAATTCAATAGTTCTGGAGTAAGCATGGCAGTGTACCCTTTGCCGCTCAAGATGTGAACAACTTGCTGGTGAGAGTGGGGAGGACAGTGCAAGTTTGTGGTCTACCGATGTTGAAGTTGCAGTTGGGCAGGCAGCACCCTTGAAAATGAGGGGCTGTGTCCAAGTGAACAAGCAGAGATGGAGGCACCCTTTCCAAGTGAATAGCTGAATAGGCAGAGATGGAAGGGTTCTGTGCTGGAGAATAACTATCTCTCTGTCTCTTTTTGACTGGCTTTTTTCAACATTTTGTCAAATATTTTTCCCTGTGTGTTGAGTTTATATCATTTAGGGAGGTAGGATTTAAGCTGTGTGGCTCCTGTCACCACACCATGTCAGTAATGGACCCGCACCTTGTGTGTTTGTGGTGTCTCGAGCGCAACCACGACTCGAAGTAGTGCTCGGACTCCTGGCCATGGCTCTGAAGGCTTTGAGGGAGTAGTCCCTAAAGCTGCTTGCTGCCTGACAGTCAACGCTTATGAGTGTGACTCCTAGGAGGCCTCTGTCCCGATCGAGAAGAAGGTTGCAGGACCGCCCCAGGAGCTCTAAGACCTCTTCCTCCCACTTGAAGTCCTCGGACATTTGGGGAAAAAAGAGATCTTCAACTTCGCCTTGTGCATCGGTTGAAGTGACGAGTTTGGCTCATCGGCATTCATGCACGGTTTCATGGAGCCGTTGCCAGGGCCGACTCTGGGCCTCCCCCCGTTTCCTGGAGCAGGAGTGACCCCCGCTCAAATTCAAGAGATCTGTGAGGCCATGTGCTGCATATTCGAGCAGGCCGACCCCTCCGGTGTACCTTCGAGCCTGCAGGGTCAGAGGAGGCCCCATCAGGTTCCACCACGGCTCTGATGGGACCCTGTGGATTCGATCATTGATCTGGATCGGCACCGGTTGTGCCAAAATGACTTTTTCCGGCACCGATCCTGATGCTGATGCTCTCAGCGCCATCGGCGCCCACTGGCAGCCCCAGCCCCATTCAGATCCCCAACGACTTGGAGTTGGAACGGTATCGCTCAATGCAGATTCCAGCACCGACAGCACCCTTTAGTCCTAGTTTGTTCCCTGAGCATTTTACAGAGCAGCCAGGCTTGGGGGAAGAATGGGAGGGTACCTACACACTTTAGATTGCCAGTAACAGACCTCAATGTCTTTGACTGTTATGAGGAGCTAGGAGATGCCAGTGGACTGGACACCTCTCCAGATACTGGCTTGCTCTCTCCACCCACTGTGGCTTTGGAGGAGGGAGCTTCTTATGCAATGGTGGTGAAGAGCGCAGCAGAGATCCTTGACCTCAAACTTCCCTTGGTGGCGGTCAAGACTAACCTCTTGACTGAAGTGCTTCAGCCTGGGGCTTCTTCATCCAAACCCCTATTGCCCTTTAATGACGCATTGTCTAATGTCCTACTGTAAACTTGGTCCAAGCCCTGCACAAGGGTACCTGTGAACAGGACAGTTGCCCGCTGTCATCGCCCGGCCCTGGGTAATCCTAGTTTCCTCAGCCAACACCCCAACCCAGAGCTTGGTAATTCAAGCCTCAACTTACCATGGCGCGTTCCCTGCCGCTTCTCCCAGACAGGGAATCCAAGAGGCTGGACACACTTGGGAAGAAGATGTTTTCTTCTGCCAGCCTGGCATTGCAGCCAGTGAACACTGTGTAGGAAGCTGGCCTCTCTGGTGTGTGGTGAGCACCTATGGTGTTATCACCTTATACCATGTCCAGGTATCCCCTATAAGTGAAGTGTAGGCAGCCTCTAGCAAGCCAGGGCTCTCTAGAGGTAGATATGGATTAGCAGCTAACACTTTTCTAGGAGACATGCAAAGCTTATGCAATACCACTATAGTCACACAGCACTATCACACATGAAAGTACCACACAGTGTTACAGAAATAAAGGTACTTTATTATAGTAACACAAATACTAGAATACTGAATAGGCAATCCGTCAAATGGAGGTAAGTAAACACACTATTATATACACATTAGTAATCAGTAAAGAGCATAGAAAGCAATAAGCATTGGCAAAAGTATAGGTAAACAGTGAGGGCCCTAGGGGAGGGCCAAACTATATATTAAAAAAGTGGAATGTGAAAGGCAGTCCCCCACCCAAGGAAGTGGAATCAGTAGAAGGGAACAGGACGAACTAGGACCCCCAAGAGCTGTGTACCAGAGTGACCCCCAGCGACCAGGAGAGCACAGGTAAGTGCCTGGTGTTCCCCAAAACCAACAGGAGGACTTTGGAAAATGATTATGCAAGACCCAACCAAGACCAGAAGAACCCAAAGGTGGATCCTGACAGAAGAGGACCTGCAAAGGAAGGAGACAAAGTCCAGCTCCTGATGGAGTGTCTGGTTGTGGCAGGAGCCACTACCCACCCTTCTGTGGATGCAAGACCAGGTCTACGGTGGACAAAGAAGGCCAGCAGTGCAGCACAGGAGATGAAGAGAAGTCCCAGAAGTGATGCAAGTGATGTCCCACGTCAGCGGTCGAGATGCAGTTGGTTAGTGGTGCTGTGTCGTCGTTGCAGTTGGTGCCTGCAGATGCAGGGGAACGACTCCTTCACTTTAAGTGTGATTCCTTCTTACTTCTTGTGCAGGTTGAAGACTCATCGCCCTCAGAGGATGCACACCCAGGGAAATGATGCATTTGCTGGAAGGAGCCAGAGAAATAATGTTGCAGAGTGGAGTCGTCACTGAAGTTGCAGATTGTCGGTTCCTGGAGTGTCCATTTGAAGTCCCAGTGGCCAGAAGATGAAGTAAGCGATGCAGAGGAGTCCTGCTGGAATCTTTCATGTCGAATCTGGGGACCCACCCATGAGGAAGACCCTAAATAGGCCAGGAAGGGGGATTGGTCACCTAGCAGGGTGACCACCTATCAGGAGGGGGCTGTGACATCACCTACCTGACATGGCCCCTCAGATGCTCCCAGGGGCCTCTGCCCACTTTGGATTCAAGATGGCAGAATCAAGTGGCCACCTGGAAGAGTTATGGGCATCACCTCCTTGGGTGGTGATGGACAGGGGAGTGGTCACTCCCCATTCCTTTGTCCGGTTTTGCACCACAGCAGGGACCCTGGACTGGTGTAAACTGGTTAATGCAAGGAGGGTACCAAATGTGCTCTTCAAAGAATTCCGGTAGCTTGGGGAGGGTGGTAACGCCCTTTCCCACAGGAAATCATTTGTTCTGACTTCCTCTGCCTGAGCTGGTCAAGCAGCAGGAGGGCAGAAACCTGTCTGATGGGTGGCAGCAGCACAGGCTGCCCAGAAAACCCCAGAAGACTAGTAGGAGCAATGGTGGGGGTCCTCTAAGGAGCCCCCAGTGTGCATGGAATCATACAACCAATACTGGCAACAGTATTGGGCTATGATTGCGATATGTTTGATACCAAACATGCCCAGGTTCGGAGTTCCATTTCTGTAGCTGGGCCACAGGTAGTGAGTGACCTGTGTCCAGTTCACGGGTAAAATGGCTTACCTGCACTTATGAAGTCCAGTGCAATGGAGTTGGAGTTTGTAGGGGCATCTCTGGTTATGCAGGGGTGCCCTCACACACAGGTACCCGCATTCTGCCCTCTGTGCTAGAAGGGCCTACCATAGAGGTGACTTACAGTGACCTGGTGCAGTGACCTGTAGTGAAAGGGTGAATGCACCTTTTCACGCAGGTTGAAATAGCAGGCCTGCAGTCACATTTTGTATTGGCTCCCATGGGTATCAAAATACATGCTGCAGCCAATGGGGAACTCCTGGTGCCCCAGTGCCCTGGGTACCTAAGTACCATAATACTAGGGACTTGCATGGGAGCACCAGTATGTCAATTGTGGGGTGTGCAAAGTCCTAAGCAATCACAATTAGAGGGAGCGAGCACAAGCACTGGGGCCCTGGTTAGCAGGATCCCAGTGAAAACAGTCAAAGCATTCTGACACCAGGCAAAAAGTGGGGGTAACCATGCCAAAAAGAGGATACTTTCCTACACACTGCATGCCTTTTGAGCTGTTACTCCCATTCCCTATGGGATACAGTTGCGCAAGTGCTGCCACAGGTCCCGGAGGAGGCCTGGGCCATCCTCTCCGAAGCAGTGAAAGATGTGAGGGATGCAGTAAAGTTCACCATTAGGTGTGGTTTGCATATGACTTACTCACTGGGCAGAGAGGTTTCACCAATGGTGGCCTTAAGACACCAAACCTGGCTGAAAACATCTGGCGTTTTGGGTGATATCCAGGCCAGCCCCACAGTCATGCCCTTCGATGGAATTCATCTCTTCAGAGAAAAGGCAGACTCGGTGCTGGAGCTCTTCAAGGATTCGAGGGCTATGACCAAGTCCTTGGGCTTCTCAGTGACACCTTGCCCTCAATCTGCTTTTCGCCCCTTTAATGACCACGGAAGGGGTGTGCCACTACGTCAACCATATCCCAGCCATGGTCCTGCGCTAGCTTCCCAAGCTGTGCGAGGAGGTAGATGCTTTACCATCTGACCCCATAGGTCTGGCAGCCAGAAGTTGTCCTCCACTAACCTCCCAGCAGCTGCTAAGCCCTCCTAGTTTGGTTCTGCAAGACCATGGGTGCCCAGTTGGAGGAAGAATCCAACACTGTCCCCTCCTCTGGCTGTCCATAACATTGGACAAATGGGTCTTGAAGATCACTTGTGGGGGCTACTCCCTCCCTTTCCAAACTTTCCTCTCCCCCTACACCTCCAGCTCAAGAATGGCTGGTGGGGGATCATCTACCTCTGCTCGGAGTGGAAGTTACAGCTCTCGTGGCCCCGGGAGCTAGAGAAAGGGTTCCAATTTCAGAAGTAGTCAGTGATTGTTATTCCCGCTACTTTCTAATTCCCAAAAAGGACAAGGCACTTCATCATAGTGTAGACCTCCAAACTGTCAATCTCTTCCTTCTTCAAGAAGCTCACTTTGGCTCAGGTCTTGTCTGCCCTAGACCTGAGGAGTTTGGCTAATAGCATTGGACTTGCAGGATGCGTATGTCCACATCCCCATCTTGCATGCCCACAGGCATTACCTGCAGTTCAAGGTAGGCCATGAGCACTTTCAGTTCACCGTGCTCCCTTTTGGCTTCACCAGCACCCCTCGAGTATTCACCAAGGTGATGATTGTGGTTGCAGCTCATCTGCGGAGATTAGGGGTGTCAGTCTACCCTTATCTCAACGACTGGCTGTTGAAGGTGAACTCGCCCAGGTTATCGTCCTCCACCTTCAGACTACGGCAGACCTCCTGCATTCACTGAGGTTCACTATAAACATGCTGAAGTCACGCCTGACTCCTTCTCAGATGCTCCCTTTCATCAGAGGTGTTCTGGACACACTGCAGTTTCAGACCTATCCTCCCAAGCAACAAGTCCAGGATATTCAGACCATGATACCAGTGTTTCAGCCTCTGTCCTGGATTTACTCTGAGGCTGTTGAGCCTTATGGCCTTGTGCAACCTGCTGGTTAATCATGCCAGATGTCATATGCAGGCTCTGCAGTGGGGTGCAGCATCAGGGGAATCTCTCCGACATAGTCCAGATCTCGAAGGGAACTGCAAAAGACCTGCAGTGTTGGTTGACAAACCGTGACTGGCTCAAAGGCAAACTTCTGCTTCCACAACCAGATCTCACAGTAGTGACAGATGTGTCACTCCTGGTATGGGGCGGCCATCTGGGAGAGGTGGAGATCAGAGTACTGTGGTCTTCAGCGAAATCTGGTCTCCACATCAACTTGCTGGAGTTCCGTATCATCCAGCTAGCATTTAAACCGTTACTTCCCTCTGTCGAGGGGAAGTTAGGGCAGGTGTTCACAGGCAACACCATTGCCATTTGGTACTTCAACAAGCAGGGCGGGTTGGGGTTGTGGACCCTTTCTCAGGAGGTTCTACACCTCTGGACATGGCTGGAACAGCAGGGCATAACCCTGGTGTTTCAGCACCTGGCAGGTTCTCTGAACGCCAGGGCAGATGAACTCAGTGGTCGATGCCTAGGAGATCACAGGTGGTGTCTGCATTCGGAGGTGGCACAAGGGCTCTTTCAGCAGTGAGGAGAGCCTTGGTTATATCTATTCGCCTCCGAAGAGAATACACAATGTCAGCATTATTGCATGTTGGAGTTTTTAAGGCGTCTATTGCTTTGAGATGCTTTTTGTCTCAAGTAGAGCTTAGACCTCTTGTATACCTTTCCGCCCATAGCACTTCTGGACAGAGTTCCCAAGAACATCAGGAACAATTGGGCCCAAGTCATTCTTGTGGCTCCAGACTGGGCAAGAAGAGTCTGGTATCCTGATTTCATTGGCTGCTTCTTCACAATGGCAAAGGAACGCCGTCCCCCTGGCTAGGAGCCAGTAACTGAAAAATAAAACAATATTATACTGTTGTTTTATTTTTCAGCTGCTGGCTCAGCCAGCATGTGGAGTGAAGGGTGAGGCTGGGCCATGGGAGAAAGGAGGGAGGAGGGAGAGTGAAGTCACTAAGGTGGTCATTACAACCCTGGCAGACAGTGTTAAAGCGGCGGTAAGACCGCCAACAGGCCGGCGGAAAAAAAAATGGAGTTACGACTGTGGCGGAAACCGCCAACAAAGACAGCCACTTTAACACTCCGGCCGCCACGGTGGTACAAACAAACAGCATGGCGGTCACTGCCAACAGACAGGCGGAGGACAATGTACCGCCCACAGTATCACAACCTACCAATCCGCCACCTTTTTTGGGGCGGATTCACCGCAAACAAAAACACGGCAGAAACAGGACTTCGAAGGGAAAACGCTCACCTCTACACACCCCACGAGGAACCAGGACGCCATAGAACCAGAGCTGCACATTTTCCCTGCCCTTATCTTCTTGCTCCTCTACCAGGAGCACGAACGCCGGCGGTGAAGACCGCGGTGTGTACTGCACCTACGACACAGGGGAGGGAAAAAACAGGGACACACACACACGCAACACCCTGACCCCCACCCTCACCCACTTCAACACACACACTAATACAGCATGATACATTACAGTTACACCCCCCAAATCCCCCGGAAGAATGCGAAGACAAAAGGAAATGAGTGTAACCATTGTAATATAATAAAATCCAGTACGCAAAAATATATAAATATACACTATTAACAAATATATACACCAGGAATAGTAGTCCAGGTATTGCTCCATTGA